>NW_012267265.1:9634385-9641028 GCF_000151885.1 Dipodomys ordii | reverse complement strand
TCTCTTTAAGTCTTTTGCCCACTTATTTATTGGGCAGTTGTTTCTTTGAAGATTTGTTGTTGGGGGTTTTAATTTTTTGAATTCCAAGTATATTTTAGATATGAGACCCTTGTCCGTTGTATGGCTAGTAAAGATCTTCTCCCAATCTGTTGGCCCAAAGTCTTACTTTTAATTGGCTTAGAAAGAGTATCTACTCCTTTTCAAAGTAATAATTAGTTATTTTAATAGTATGAATTTAGAAATTATAGCCATCACAAACTTATACTTGTCTTTCATAAACTGCATATTGCTAGGCACTGGTAGTTCCCTCTGGTGATTCACTCCTGTAATCCTAGCTATTCAGGAGGCTGAGACCTGAGGATTGCAGTTTGAAGCCAGTCTGGACATGAAAGTCTTTGGGACTCTTATCTCTACTAAAAACTACCAAAAGAGTGGAAGTAGAGCTATTGCACAAGTGGTAGAGACCTAGCTTTGAGCAAAAGAAGCTCAAGGACAGCATCCATGCCCTGCTTTGAAGTCCTATGTACAGTATACACACACACACACAAATTACATATTATCCAGAGTTCTTTTTTGATATGATAGGTATATGAAGACAAAGTAATATATAATATGCATTATATTACATATGATAATATGGTATATATGATATCATGATGTAATATATATTATATAATTTTATTTATATTTCACATAATTTATATATATATACAATTATTTATCCCCAGATCATTTCAAATAACAATGTACTTTCATTAGTAAGATAATATGAAGACAATTTAATGCATATTCTTCATGTTTGATCCTCTCTTTATATATGCCACCAGATTCTCCTTTGAATCAAGATGTGTCCAACTTCTTTGTTCAAAGATTTATGAGGTGGGGCTGGGAAGGTGGCTCAGTGGTAGAGTGCTTGCCTTGCATGCATGAGGCCCTTGAGTTCGATTTCTCAGCACCACATAAGCAGATAAAGCCAGAAGTGGTGCTGTGGCTCAAGTGGTAGAGCACTAACCTTGAGCTGAATAGCCCAGAGACAGCACCCAGGCCCTAGGACTGGTTAAAAAATATATTCATGAGACAAAACACCATTCTTCTATGGCTGAATAAATGAAGATAAGAATTGTTTTGACAGTTTCATTATAACCAGGCAAAGAAAATCAGTAGTTTTGAACTGCCAATCTCGCAGTGAATCCACATACCTTTTCTTTTGTCTGTAGTGAGGGGGACATAGGCAAGGTATTATATTCCTTGAAGAAGGAATACTGATGATTTCTCTTACCCCAAAGGCAAGCCGCAAAGGTACAGGTCCTGCTGAGATCAAGATGAGGAAAAGAGCTCATTGATTAGTGATTGATCTTAAAGATCAATCTATTACACCCTAATAATCCTCTGCTTTACAGTCTTTAAGTCATATCTATAATTAAAACATTAAATAAGACATTGAATCACTTTTTGTGGATACAGAGGATTAAAATAAGGACCTTATGCTGTGTCTGCTTTCTTGTTCATGACTGGTATTCTACCACTTGAGTCAGGCCTCCATCTTGGCTTTCTGCTAGTTACTGGAGATGAGGTCTCCCAGACATTTGTGCTAGCATTGGCTTTGAACTTCAGTCCTCTGGGTCTCAGCCTCCTAAGTAGTTGGAGTTATAGGTATGAGCCATCAGTATCTAGCAGAATCACTCTTTTTATTGAGTGGTTTGTACCTCACAATTTTCTATGTAAAAATTTAAAATATGGCTCTCTAGCCCAGTACTGGTGGCTCATGTTTGTAATTCTAGTTACCCAGGAAGCTGAGATCTGAGGATCACAGTTCAAAGATGACCTGGGCAGAAAAGATCACGAAACTCTTATCTCCAATAAACCACCAGAAAAACCGGAAGTGGCGCTGTGGCTCAAGTGATAGAGCGCTAGCCTTGAGCTGAAGAGCTGAGGACAATGCCCAGGTCCAGAGTTCAAGCCCCACGACCAACAAAACAAAAAACAAAAACAAAATGAGAATTCAGGTCCAATAATCCATGAGAAACTGTAACTAAAGACCCATCAGTATGATTTTCTGAGTTGTCTGTGCTCAGAAGTTTTTTAAGCCTCATAAACTTCAAAACAGCCCCAGTTCAGGCCAGCTTCATGGTCCTGTACCTATCAAGTGTTCTTATAGAGCGTGAAGGGTCAAACTGTGTAATTGTACTTCCATGCTTTATATGGAGGAATGTCTAATAGCACACTTATGGCAGTGGGGAATTCTAGAAATTTGTCTCATGAGAAATTCAAGGGTCAGCAATTTTTTCTTCTGGAAACTCAAAACCTCAGACTTTCCCTTGGCTTTTTCACACAGCTGTCACTCTACCACTTATGTCACATCTCCACTTCTGGCTTTTTACTGGTTAACTGAAGATAAGAGTCCCTTCCATTTGCCTACTTGGACCAGTCACAAACTTCTTAGCCTCCTAGGGAGCTAGGATTACAGGCATCAGCCACCAGTGCCTGGTCAATGGTCTGCTTTTTAAGACTGTATTAAAGTAGTTCAGTGTTATTCAATACGACTTCCTGCAGTAACGAAAGTGCTATATAAACTGTGTTGTCCAATATGGTAGCCAGTGGCCCAATGTGGCTATCAAGTGTTTGAAATATGGTTAGTGTAAACATTATGCCCACCTTTGGTCCTTGATCCTTTCAGTTAGTGCCACTAAGGAAGTGGATATTCAGTTTTAATTAATTGTAAAATTAAATACTCACAGATGTCCAATGGTTAGTATATTAGATATTACAGTTGTAGATCATGTGTTTTCTTTCCCATTCTTTCTGTTTTTTTAACTGCAGTAATTGTTATTGCCTGTGACGAGATCTCTGATTTAGTGGGGCTGGAAACACTTAATAGACAAAGTAGCAACATTGTGCAGTTTTAGACAAAGCCACAGAAAATGCTTCTGTGCCTGTCAGATTGTGGTAGGCATAAAGTGAAATTTCTGGGAAGCAGCAGAGGACCTGTATAGCTCTTTGTAGTGATTTGGCTTTGTGCCTGTGGACCATTTCAGACCTTCAAAAGCACACAGCTCTGTGGGTACATAGCCTGCTTCTATTATAGGCACTCAGCTTTATTGAAGTATAACCAGTCACGTGATGATTCAAAGGAGTACATTGTATCAGCAATTCTGATCTCTGATTTAAATGTAATATGGTAACTATTTACTGTATGGAATCTTAGACATCTTGTTATTCCTCTTCCTGAAGAAGTACAGAAGAAAAAGCCACAGGAGGGTGGCAGAGATAAGATGGGAATCCATGACACGTTTCTGAATGCTGAGAATTTGAAAAGTTCTTCTTCTCCATAACCCTGCTTTAGTATTCTCAAGTCTACCTACAAAGATGGGAGATACTAAGCTAGATCTTTCAAAACCCCAGGTTTTCTTATGATGATTTGTCCTATTCATGTAAGAACAATGGTGCTTCTTGCTTCTCTCCTGAATTGCTGAACGCAGTTTGCCATTGTACCAATGGTTATGAGGAGTTGCATCCTCAGTCCTCAGGGCTGTGAGAAAAGGACACAGAGAACAGGTTTGTTCCATCTGATGGTCCTAACTGTAGTGTATCTGGTAGGTCACCTAAAGGTTCTTGGATGAATGCAGGGCTTCTCAAGGCTGAAATATGGGCATCAGTGGCAAGGGAGGGACGAGGAGAGTTCAGATAGCACTTCTGTCCATGCGTCCAGAGGTCAGAACTTTTACTGAAATTAAGTTTTCTGTGAATGTAGACATTGTTTAGCAAACTTCAGCACTGGCAGAACAAAATTACAAGCTCATGCTGAATGTCTGGTAGAACACAGGCAAATTAATCAGAGACATCTGGCAAGTGCCTGGGATGAGTGCCTTTTTTTGCAAGAATGTCTAAACTATCATTTGAAACTATTGTTCCTTCATGAAAAGAAAAGATAAAACAAAGAGTTCCCATCTGACTTCAGATGTTGACTCCAGTTTGCAGAAAGACATTTGCTTTATTTGTCACTCCCACCCCAGGAGCAGAATAGGTAAAAGTGGAAGCTGCTAGTGAGTCACCAATTTAAACAAGATGTGGAAAAGGAATGAAGAAGAACATACTGTTTTTATCTGTGATTCTTTTCTACAGAAGTACTGAACAGTTAACCGTATATTAGAGAAATAACTTCTACTTATTAAGCAAGAAGTCTTTATGGAATAAAAGTAATATTTATATTTATGTGTGCCGGACACCTCTCCAAATGCTTCACAGATACGAATAATGCAATTCTTGTAACAAACCTGTAACATTATTACCATGTCTTCATTTTTACATATGAGAAAAATAAGGCATGCATATATATATATATATATATATATATATATATATATACAAATACAAATACAAATATATTTGTTTAAGGTTCAGAGTTTTTAAATTTGGAGCTAGAATTCAAAGCCAGAAATCTTGCTATCAGCAATCTACTCTAACCACTTATATGTTTGATTGCTCTAAGATGAACAGAAGAGTATTTTCTACAATTTTTTGGGAGGGAAGTCTTGCAAATAATAAATATATACTTTTAGATGTAATTATTTTTTATTGTGTGCTAGTTTGGGGCCTTATACTCTCTTGGCTCTTTTTGCTCAATGGCAGAACTCTCCTGCTTGAGTTATACCTCTACTTGTAGTTTTTCAGTAGTTAATTGTAAGAGGCTCATGGACTTTCTGCATTGGCTTTGAATCATGATGCTCGGATCCCAGTGTCCTGAGTGGCTAGGATTACAGGCATGAGCCAACATTGCCTAGAAGAAGTAGATATTTTAAAATGTTATGTTAATAGACAACCCTCTGCTATTGTTATTTCTCCCTAAGAATTATGCTTTGTTATCTGTTCTCAGGAGAGGAAATCTTTTGGGGCAGGAGGAGGGGGGATGAATTAATAACTTACATATTTCTGTGTTCAAGAGGTTTTAGATTTGTTTTGATAAAAGTAATTAAAATAAACAAGAGTATATATATATAGATATAAATTCTTTCTTATTAATTGTATAGTCAAAATTTAATTCATATGCTTAAAAATACTATTGCCTTCATCTGAGTCTTTAGAAAAAGCAGAGAATGAAGATTTCTATAGAAGATATGGAGGAAGAAGAGGAGAAAATCCTATTGTATAGCAATCTGGCTTTGGGTGAAGACAGCTAGATCATGTATTTAGTTGTCAGTGTGTTTGAAAACAAAGTTATGGTTTACAATATAACCAGATCAGAAGTAGCTGTTGCAGGCTAAGATGAGGAATAAAGCCTCCGCTTATTTATTAGGTGTTGGTTGTTTTCCTTATGCTATCTCATGGAAGCATTAGACTTGCCTAACAAGGTGGGTGGTACCAAAGGGAAAAGTAAAGCTCAGAGTCATTCATCAGTTTGTTCAAGGTTATAGTGTCTGATTGATCCTAGAACCAGTTTTGAGTCTGCCTGATGTCAAATGTATATCCTTTATTACAATGTGTATAGCATTTTTGGACTACGTTATGAATGACTCCCTTTGGGATTATGAAACTGGAATCCAGATATTTTGCCGGGCTAGGTTGATGGGAGGTATTTTTAGGCTGCAAAGAATGGAAGAAATAAAAATTGCAAGGACAGGTTTCAGAAGTGGCTAGAATTGAGTGGCATCTGCCTTCATCTAGATGCAGCTAATGAAGTTGGCAGCCTTATCTGAAGGCTGGCATCTTGCCTTGCTTGCTTCCTGTTACTGCCTTTTCTTTTCTCCAGGAGTCAAAGGGCTCTGAGCTCTATTCTATCTGTTTTCCCCCACCCCCACCCTTTCTCAACTCTCAGATCATCTGTTCTGTTTGCATTTGCCCTTTACTCCCTCTCACTGAATCTTCAACACTTCCCAACTGTCAATTGCTAGGTGTTAGGAAAAAATGTTAAATGGAGCCTCAGAAAACAGTCTGAATGTGAAAGCTTATTGTTTTGAATAGTGAGAAGTTCAAGTGCTTGTTAGAAGCATTGAGATGACCCTAAGGAGCCTACCCCGCTTATAGGACACATTTCTAAAGGATGCTGCATGCTATTTTTATACTGCACAGAAACCACATTGATTTTTGACCCAATAGCCTTGGCTGGAAGCTATTACAGGCAAGATTCCTTTAACCCTTCTGAATAAAACAGTCAACATATACTCACTGAATACTGAATTGGTGAAATTCATTCATTGATCTTTTTTTTCCTTTTTACCGTTGTATCCCTTTTATTATTTTTTCTTTTCTTTTTTTTCCATTTTCTATCAGTGGTCTTTTTAAAATTGTTAAATTATATTGGAAACACTGAGGTTTGAGCTCAAGGCTTCCTACTTGCTAAGCAGGTGATCTGCCACTTGAAACACTTCACCAGTCCCCCTTTTATGTTCATTATTTTAAAAATAGCCAAATTAACAGGCCCATATCAAGCATTGAAATAGAAACAGCAATAAGAGACCTCCCATCTAAGAAAAGCCCAGGACCAGATGGATTTACAGTAGAATTCTATAAGGCCTTCAAAGCAGAGCTCACACTAATACTTCTCCAATTCTTCAATGAAATTGTAAGAGAAAGTTCACTACCAAACTCATTCTATGAAAATATCATAACCCTCATCCCAAAACCAGGCAGGGACTCATCAAAGAAA
>NW_012267265.1:9575129-9632951 GCF_000151885.1 Dipodomys ordii | reverse complement strand
GCTTTTTCCTTTTTGCTTATGTGGTGCTGAGGAATCGAACCCAGGGCCTCAGGCATGCAAGGCAAGCGCTCTACCACTGAGCCACCTTCCCAGCCCCTACAAATAGGATTGCATGAAGTTGCAGAGCTTCTGCATGGCAAAGGTCATAGCAAGCAAATCAATAGAAAGCCCGCGGATTGGGAGAAGATCTTCACAAGGGTCTCATATCTAAACTATATTTGGAACTCAAAAAATTAAATCCCCCAACAACAAATCCTCAAAGAAAAAAACTTCCCAATAAACAAGTGGGCTAAAGACTTAAAGAGAAATTCTCTGAAGAAGAAAGAAGAATGGCCAAAAGACATATGAAGAAATGCTCAACTTCCCTCACCATAAAAGAAATGCAAATCAAAACAACATTGAGATACCACCTCACCCCAGTCAGAATGTCTATAATCAAGAACTCTAGTAACAACAGATGCTGGAGGGGATGTGGACAGAAGGGAACCCTACTGCATTGTTGGTGGGAGTATAAACTTGTTCAATCACTTTGGAAAGCAGTATGGAGGTTCCTCAAAAGATTCCACATAGAGCTCCCCTATGACCCAGCAATCCTACTTTTGGGCATTTACCTGAATGATCACAAACAAGACCAAACAAAAGCTACCAGCATAACTATATTTATTGCAGCATTATTTACCATAGTTAAGATATGGAACGAACCCAGATGCCCCTCAGTAGATGAATGGATCAAGAAAATGTGGTAAATATACACAATGAAATTCTATGCCTCCATCAGAAAGAATGGTATGGCCCCATTTGTTAGGAAATGGAAAGACTTGGAAAAATTATATTAAGTGAAGTAAGCCAGGCCCAAAGAAACATAGGTCCCATGGTTCCCTTATTTGCAATAACTAGTATATGTTTGAGACAAACAGAAACTGTCAGATAAGTTGATGTTAGGCGAAGTGAACCCCAAGATAAGGACTCAAATGTTTTTTTCTTTCTTGCCATTGTTTCTAACATATTTATAAGATGATTTCTTTGTTGCTTTATATGTCCTTCCCCCATGGTATAACCCCTGTTTTCACTGTATTTGATGTTGGTATGATTTGTGAAGGGGAAGGGAAAAAAACAAATCGTTTAAATAAGGATACAGGTGGACCCATTGCAACAATGAGATATACAAGTCATTATGTTGAAAAACAAACTTTACAACTGTGGCGCGGGGTGGGGAGTAAAGAGGAAAAGGGAGGTGGTGGGGGGAGTGATGGGAAGGGATGGTAAGGGGAAACAAAGGAGGTGGCAAGAATGCTTGGTAAGAAATATACTCAAAAAAAAAAGAAATATACTCATTACCTTGCTCATGTAATTGTAACCCCTCTGTATGGTATTTTCACAATTAAAAAAATAGGACTTGCTTTATGCCCAGATGAACCTGGATTACAGTCCTTCTACCTTTGCTTCCTTTTGTCAAAAGACAGATGTGAAGATATTGTGCTTGCAGTAATCAATTGAGATTGGGTCAAAGCAACTGGACTTGAATCATGATTCCTCCAATTGCAGCCTCCAAATAATAGGATTACAGGATTGAGCTACCAAGCCTGGCTTAACAAATAGTCTTATTTTGTTCTTTCCTAACTTTTCCCACTGTCAGTGTCTGACTTCTCCGTGGCCACCACTACCCATTTTGAGTAGCTATCCAAGGCCAGACATACTGGGCTGTGACCTGTGTTTGTTTTTTTCACGTATTTTCATTGTAAACTTACAGACTAAGCATTATTAGCTGAGGCCTAGCAAGCCTAACCAGTCCATGACCATTGCTTGTCACTGGTAAATCTTATGTAGCCTCCCCCAGATGTTAATCCAGCTGTCAGTTACCTAGAGCAACGTTGAAGCCTACACTCATTTAATTTTGTGTGGTCTCTTCTTCATCTATAGGATGTTTATAGCAATGTTTTTAGATTTGTTTGAGCCTAAATAGATTTCCAATTGAGCATTTCTGAGGCTATAAATTGATAAGCTGCAGATCTGGGAAGTAGTTTCTGGCTCTCTTGGGTTTCTTCAGTGTCCTACAAAGTAGTCTTTTCTTTTCCAACACTTTACTCAAAAACATTCATGTTACCATAGACACCAGCCATTTCCTTGCTAGTCATTAAGGAAAGATGGCAGTAGAAAACAGTATAGTTGAGTAAACGGTGACCTTTCTTCTCCTTGCTTGTCTGGTCAAAGGAAGCATCTGAAACCTAAACAGGGAACTTGCTCCTTTGCCTATAGTCTGAGCTGCTCAGCACCAGCTGTCTGAGGTCTTGTGCATTCAGGGCCTCCTCTTCCCAAATGGAGAAGAGATCTAAAGAAGAAACCCTCTTGGTTTTTAGGCTCTTTGAATTATCTTCTTTGTGAAAGATATATGTTGTACATTTTTCCTTTAAAGTCTCACTTTAAAATAGTCTTCAAAATATTTGTTAGTTGTAAATTTATTTTTCCCTAGTTAGGCCTTGAACTCAAGGCCTAGAGCTCTCAGTCAGCCTGCTTGCTCAACACTTGACCACTGGACCTCTACCACTTGAGCAATATGGCATATTGGAGAGAAAGGTCTTGGGACTTTTCTGTATGAACTGACTTTTGTTTCAGTCCTCAGACCTCAGCTTCCTAATAGCGAGGATTTCTGACATGAGCCACCAACATCCAACTAATTTGTTGTAAATTTTTTCACTGTAGTGTTGTTTGGCAGATTTTTGTTGTTATTGGTTTCTCTTTGCACTCTTTACCTAGAAATAACCAGAAGATATTACATATGTATAATTTATACCAGTGAGTGGTCAGGAGCCCCACCTCCATGTTTATTTAATCTTCCAGAGTTCTTGTTTTGATACTACAAATGAACTTTAAGTGATAGTTGTCAAACAACATATTTGAAAGTCTACTTGAAGTTTACAGATCAAGTTTAGTGAAATAAGATAGAAAGAAAACTCTGGCGCTTCCAGCATCCCCCCTCCATACTCCAGCCATCCAGATAAGAGGAGAGGGGGAAAATTTAAAAAAATGAACAGAGCAAGATACCATTTAAATTTATTGGCAATAGAAACTCAGAAAGTTTTCCGTTTCTATTCTGTAGTTAGAAATACACATTTGCTATGTTAGAGTGTCCTGTGGGTCAGGAGTCTAGACACACCTGAAGCAAGTCATCTGCTCAGTTTCACGGAACTGCAATCAAGGGGTCTCCTGAAACTGTTCTTTTCTAGAAGAGCTTCTCTTCCTGGCTTGAATGACTGTTGGCAGAGCTAGATTCCTCTTATACAGTTGAACTCACCATTTTCTCATTGGATGCCAGTTAGGATTACTTGCTCACTGCTGGGGCTCTACCACCTGACCCATGCTTCTCTCAGCATTTTGGAGTGCAGCTGCCCAGAAGTTCTGTCTATGTGTCCCTCCTACAAGTCTTCTCTCCATAGGACAGATCTTTCAGGAAGCTGAAAAGCCAAATTACATCTTGCTAAGACATAGTCCTGTAACATACCTGCGGTGTTCCTCTATCACTGTGGCTAAGTTCTGTTGAGGAGGACCAAGTCATAGGTTCTGTCATCAGTCAAGGGGAAGAGATTATGTAAGGATGTTATAGTAGGTGTAGAGATCATGGGGAGGTCCTAGAATGTGGTACAATATACCAGAGTCTTTGTTTTCTCTGAGGTCAGGGTCTCTTGTTAAGGATGGTGGCCACGTAGGCAATACAAAGTGACAGGTAACACTGTAGAATCTTCTACATCCAGGTTCATAGAAGTACTTGAAATAGGTGACATTACCCAATGCCCAATGGGTGGATGGAGAATCAAAACACAATTATATACACACATACAGCCTTTTAAAGGAAGTTTTAGTCCATGGTACACACAGTAATAAGTTTTGTAAACATTATGACAACTGAAATAACCCATGTTCATGAAGGAACAGATATTGTATAATTCCACATGTATGGAATACCCAGAGTAGTCGGAGTCGTGAAATACAATGCAGGTTGCCAGGGACAGGAAGGCAAGAGAACTGAGTCAGTGTATAATATAATATATTCAGAGTTGGGAGGATGAGAAAAACTGTACAGGTGGATGTAGGTGGTGGTTGAAAACAATATACTTCAGCCTGGAATAGTTAAAGTGGTATATTTTATGTTGTGAATACTTATATATTTTCCACAAAAAAAGAAGACGAGTGTGTTAGGGTTAGTAATAAGTGCATCCCTTTAGAACTTGGTGTGTTTCAGGTTTCAGAAAGGATGCTGAGAGGAGAAAGAGAAGAGTAAGGATGTCTTCATCTTTGTATTTATTTGGTACATTGCAAAAGACAATAAGTTATGCCAAAATCCTGAGGTAAACATTAAGTGATTATTGTTGATCAATTATTTTTAATATATAAGAAATTAGTATTCTTTCATTAGTAAGGAACTTTCCTTGCAGACATGTTTCCAGCCTAGTACCATGGAACTCAAAGGTGGAGGTGTTACTTAAAAGTTGTTGATATTTTCTTACATGCCACTGCAATTCTTGATATGAACACACATTGCAATTACCTGGAGAATATTTGTTTAAACAAACCAGCACAACCACCATTAAAGCCACAAGCATAACCATGTTCATTGCAGCACTATTCACATAGCCAAGTTATAGAATGAGCCCAGATGCCCCTTAATGGATGAATGGCTCAAGAAAATGTGGTATGGAATTTTACTATCCATTAGAAAGAATGACATTGTATCAGAGAGACAAAAGATGCATATTTCCCATTATATGTGGAAGCTAGATTTATCTTACAAACTCAAAAGTAAATATGTTGGGTGGTATGCAAGTGTATACAAATATATTAACTGAAATATGGTAGATTCAAGGGGATATCAAATAGTGTAATTCCTTAGATGGGCAAAGTAAAAGTTCAGCAAAATAAAACACCAGGAAGCTGGTACTTGAAAGGGGCAGAGTAGGACCAAGGGGAAAGACACGGATAAAAGAAGAGGAGAAGATGGGGAAAATACCATCAAGAATTCAATGCATAACCTACAAAATTAAGAAGAGTGAGGGAATGGGTGGGTAGAGGAGGGATGGATGAGAATGTTGAAAGAGATGACATTGGTCAAGATATGTTGTATTTGTACACTCTTTTGTGAAATAGTAACTCCTTTGTACAACTACTTAAAGATAATAAAAATAATAAAATAAAAAACAAGATTATGCATGGATCCAATCCCCAGGGAATCTGATTGAATTGATTTAAAGTAAGATCCTAGGCTGATGGGTTTATAAAAGCTCCCCATAGTCTTAATATGCAGCCAAGATTGAAAGCTATCATGTTACCCGAACAGTAGCTGACTCCCAAAACATTTAGTTTGATGATCTAAGAGCATTACTAATTGAAGACATTTCAAGGAACCATTTGCCATTTATACCCAATTACCATGCCACCCAAATGATGATTATGCATATCATTGAGTCTGTCAGGTTAACTTCCTTGTAAGTTTCGGTTATTTTCAGCATTTCACTATTAAAATCTGTACTTTGGTGCTCTTGGGAATGGGATCAGATGCAGAGACTTAAGAAAGAGACAGAGAAATGTTTGTTGTGAGCAAGAAATAACAGCAACCTGATTAAATCACAAGCGTGCTTGATTACATGAGCAAGAGGTGAGAGGAATGACAGGAGAAAGCCATGCCTACTTTCTGCTGAATGCTCTCATCTTTCTTACACTGGTTCCCCAATTTATGATCATTTGCATTTATTGGCTATCATGTTGTATGTTTAACTTTTTTGTCCCTTGGACGAGTGTGTGATATAACAAAGAGGTTATTTATCCTGAGTGCTATCTATGCCTGTAGAGTAGGTTACTAACATTTTTCAACCCCCACCTGAGTAGTTAAAGAAAAAAAAAAGAACTTGAATGTTCTTCAGCTTTCTCTGTTTTATTGAGATCTGGATATGTGCCAGGTACCATTATAGGTGTTAAGCAGTAAATGGGCAAAGAAAGCATAGTCACGCCCTTGAAGTTCAGAATTTCCTTTGCAGGGAAGTTAAAATTATTTATTTTAGTTTTTCATGATTAATGCTGTGAGAGATCAATGCACACAGGAAAGAGAGCATTCTTAACTTGTAGGAGTCTGAGACACTTCTATGAAAGAGAAAATACTGAGCTGGGTTTTGAAGGAGGAAGAGATCATAAGGAAACAGAGTGAGTGAACACATTTGTGGACATCAAGTAGTTCAGTGGCCCTGCAGTACCCTGAAGTATGGGAAACTAGATAGGCAAGCAGAGGGTCTAGACTGTCAGGTATTTTACCAACATTTCAGGGTGCTCTTCCTAAATGAATAAAGACAAGTCTTATGCACAGAATATAGTTTATTTATTTTTCACTGGTATTGGGGCTTGAACTCAGAGTTTCGACATTACCCTTTAGCAAATATTTTTTCAACTAAAGGCTTGTGCTTTACTACTTGAGCCACAGCGTCACTTCCAGGTTTTGGGTGAGTAACTGGAGATAAGAATCTCATGGACTTTCATGACTCAGATGGTTTTGAATGACATTCTTCAGATATCAGCCTCTTGAGCAGCCTCCAGGCATGAGCAACAGTTTTCTGGCTTCAAACATAAGAGTTTTTATCATTGTTCTTGCTCAGTTTTAACTTTGTTGGTAACATGCTGATTTAGCGAAGTAATAGTTAACACTTAGGTAGTATATTGTATGTTCCAGGTGCTGCTTATTTTTTCAGTACTTTATTTGTTAACTAATTGAATTCTCATAGAAATCCTATGACTGTAGCTGATGCTTATTATTGTTTGACTGAGATGACATGAAGGTTAAGTGACTTGCACAAAGTTCCATGGCGAGTAACTGGCATGACTTGAAATCAAAAGTGGCATCTCACTCAGCTCCAGATCTTGGGCTTTTAGCAAACATGCCTTATCTAATATTTGAATATCTAATCAAGCTATGAAATGCCACACAAGTAAAGCTGCTCTAAACCCTCTGCTCACAAGAAATGCTTGATAGATAGGAAAGAAGGCAGAGAAGCTGCTGGCCCCTAACTTTGCCTGGAGCCTCATGCAGAGAAGGTTGCATGATAACAGTGTGTATGAACCTGACAAAAAACAACTGTGAGAACAGAAGTCCCTGAAACCCAGGAGCAGGAAGGGAGATGGAGCCCAGTACAAGCACTGTCTGTGAACTTTGATAAATGAAATTCCTGCACACGTTGGAAGACAAGAATTTATTGCTTCTAGGAATGATTATGCAAGTGGGGGGTAAAAGGATTGCAAAAGGATTAGGATATTGCCTCAGACACATAAAGGTTTAGATTGAGCCCCACTAGAGGAACTTTGAACAGCTTAAAGGGTCCTAAACATACCTCTTTGTTGCTCTGTAGATTCTTGAACCTTCCACATCCCACGTTTTCTTTCCAGAAAAAGAAACAAAACTAAACTAAAACTCCTTCTATTGCCAGCAACTAACATTTCCGTGTATTAAATATTTACCGCCACATAATCTGAGTTAATGTGTGTATATGCCTATGAAGTAGGTAGGCAGCCATGCTCTACTTAGGTGAGAAATCTGAGAATCAGTGAGTTAGTTAACTGGTCCAAGAATATAAAACTAAAAGGTAGCAGAATTGGGAAATTCAAGCCTGGGATTTTATTGTATTTTATGTATTTTTATTTCATTTAGGTAGTTGTACAAAGGAGTTGTCATTCAACAGAGCATTTTATAAGTACAGTGCCTCTTGATTGATGTTATCCCTTACAACAAACATTCTCACCCACCTGTTTACTCCACCCAACCCCTTCCCTCCCTTTTCTTAATTTGTAGGTTACGTATTGATTTGTTTTGCCATTTAACATAACTATGTATACAATATGTCTTGATCTGTGTCATCCCTTCAAAAATCTTCACTTCCCTCATATCCACCCTTTCCTTACTTTTCCTCAGTCCTGCGGCATATATAACACATAATTGTTTGCATTCTTATTTCCTCAGTTAATTCTACCTTTTCCTCTTGACTCCTCCCCCTTGCAAGTATCCATTTCCTCTTGCTCATTTTGTTAGGCTTTGACTTAGTCTTTCTAATGAATTATGCTGTTTGCTAATTGCATTCTTCATCGATTCTACTATCTTCCGTTAATTCATTTATAATCACTTGGGTGCCCCCCACTGAGCTCTCATCAGTGCACTCACTCAGTGTGTTCATCCGTCAGAAAGAATGACATTGAACCATTTGTAAGGCAATGGAACGACTTGGAGAGGATTTTGTTAAGTAGGCAGACCCAGAGAAACACAGTTGCATGGCTCCCCTCGTTAGAGGGAACTAGAACAGGACTATACTTCTAGAATTAAAGTGCGGTCATGTCCAAGTGTAATTATTTGCCTTTTACGATCTATTGGTTTATTTGTAGATTCACACAGTGAGAACAAAGGAGGATATGCTTAGGAGAGGATCACAAGGGCTCAATAACTATGTGCATATGATCATATAAAGTGATGCTTTTCAAAACAAACTCCAAGAAATGGAAACTAGAGGGTTTTTGTTGTACTGTTTGCAGTTATTTATTTTCTCTTTCTTTTTTCTTTTGGTTTATTCCTTTTAGTCACTGTTTTTTATTTCTGTACCCTTTGTCTTGTATGTAAGTTTTTCTGATTTGGGGAGAGGAAAGGGAAGCACAGAAGTGGTGGGACAAAGGGTGAACCAATTCAGCAGCGATATTTACTAAATACCAATTGGAAATGAGCTATACAACTTGGGGGCAGGATGGGGTTAGGGAGGGGAAATGAGAAAATGGGGGAAGGGGGTGACACTGTTCAAAAGGTACCCATTACCTTACTTATGTAACTGTAACAGTTACTTATTTCACTGTAATATAACCTTTACAATAAAAGATAAATTAAACAAACAAAAATCTAGAATTAAGCACACTGTTGGTGGGAATGCAAACTTGTTCTACTACTCTGGAAAGCAGTTGGTAGGGATCTCAAAAACCTAAGCATAGAACTACCCTATGACATAGTAATTCCATTTCTGCACATTTATCCAATAGACCACAAACACTATAGCAACAAGCATGTTTATTGCAGCATTATTTAGCATAGCCAACATATGGAACCAGCTCAGATTCCTCCAATGGATCAGGAACCTAAGGTTTTTGAAGTATAAAAATAATTTAGGAGCTGGGTGCCAGTGGCTCATGCCTGTAATCCTAACTACTCAGGAGGCTGAGATCTGAGGATCATGGTTCAAAGCCAGCCTGGGCAGGAAAATCTGTGAGACTCTTAGCTTCAATAAACCACTAGAAAACCGGAAGTGGTGCTGTGACTGGAGACGAAGAGCTGAGGGATAACACCCAAGCCCAGAGTTCAAGCACCATAACCGACAAAAAAAAAAAAAAAATCAGTGAGTATAATCATGTAACCACCACATATTAGCAGGAAATAGAACATTCAAGAACCTCAGAAGCCCCAAATGAGGGCAATCTCCACTCGTTATATATATAAATATAAAATGTATATTTTTGACATTTATATTGATACAGTAATGGAATATAGACTATACAGACTGAGGCTTCTTTCTTTTATATGATAAGATTCATTCACATTATTATACCTATCAGTGTCTTATTAATGGTCTTCTCTATAAAGTGTTATTGCATGAGTGTAAACAATTGACAATTTCTACTATTATTGGACATTTGTTTATTTCTGTTGTCTAGCAATAATGAACAATGCTACTATGGATATTTTGCCCATGTCTTTTGCATCATTTATGTATGATGTAGGATGGGATATAAATATAGAAGTGAAATAGTTGAACCATACATTATTACTAAGTTCAAATTGACCACAGTTTGTGAGCTTTTCTAAGTGGTTGAAGAAATCCATGCTCCCACCAGCAATGTGAATGGTTTAAGTTTTCAGCATTTAATACTCAGCATTTTGCATTCTAGCCATTCTGTTTGGTGGTATATTATGGTGTCTCACTGTGGCTTTTATTGACTTTCTGTTGAGAAGTTTTTAATATATTTTTCCATTGATTTCTTGTTTCTCCCCCCAGAGCTTTGTAGTTAAGCTGCTGTTGTACAGCAGGTATTTCTGTATGTGTAGGCCAGTTTCTGGACTTTGAATAATGTTCCAAAGATCTTTTTTGTCCAGTCTTCTGCCAATAATATATTCTCAATTATTTTAATTTATAATGATTCCTAATCTCCATCACTTTAAGAGTTTCCATTTTGTTATTTTTCTTCAATATTCTAAGGCTTTCATTGGGTCCTTTTATGACTATAAGAATTTTAGAATCACTTTGCCAATTTTCATAACTTAGACAATCTTGATTGTGATTTCATTGAAACTAGACCAACTTAAATAGAGTTGACACCAATAGGAAATTTAATATTCTCATTCTTAACATGACATTTTCCTTCATTTGTATTTTCTTCAATTTCTCTTATTGATGCAAAAAGGTTGTATATATTTATTAAATATAATCTCACATAGTCAATGTTTTTTATTCTATTTTAAATGAATGATGTAATATATACATTTTCATTTTAATTGTTTGGTATCAGAATATAGAAATATAATTAATTAATTTTTTTTTAGCCATTGAGACTTGGGAAATCACTTTTTGATTTCCTTCCCTTCTTTCCCTTTTTTTTCCTTCCCCCTTGTGTGTGTGTGTGTGTGTGTGTGTGTGTGTGTGTGTGTGTGTGTGTGTGTGTAATACTGGGGTTTGAACTTAAGGCTTTATACTTGCAGGCAGATATTCTACTACTTGAGTCATGTCCCCAATCCTTTTGTGATTTTGTTAGTTTTTTTAAAATAAGGTCTTACTGTTTTCCCAGGCCAAATCATCACTACAATCTTTCTATTTATGCTCCCTGAATAGCTGAGATTATAGGCATGTGAAGTTGTACTTAGTTAACAGGCATGTGAAATTGCACCTAGATTTATAAAAATAGATTTATGAAATAGAGTCTCATGAACTTTAGCCAAGCCTGGCTTAACCCCCAATCCTCCTGATCAGCCTCCTAAGTATCTAGGATTGCAGGTATGACCTACCATGCCCAGAGCACTTGTTAATCTTGATAATTTAATTGTTCAATCCCCTCCACCCCCACTGCCTCATTTTTGTCAGTACTGGGTCTTAAATTAGAGACTTGCTATGTTGGGTTTGCTTACTCAACTTGCTTGCCTTACTGGTGTTCTACCACTTCAGCTATACTTCCATCCCTGATTTTCACTGGTAATTTTGGAGATGCCGTCTTACAGACTTTTCTATCTGGGCTGACTTGCAACCAGGATCCTCTATATTTCAGCCTTCTGAGTAGTTAGAATTACAGGCATGAGACACCTGCTTCTTAGTTTGACTTTTTCACATATTTAACCATGCCTTGTGAAGAGAATTTAATTTCTTCTTTTTCTGTATTTTCACTTCTGATAGGTTTCCTTCTATTTTCCTTCTTTATTCTTTTCTTAGCTTCATTCAATGTACTGTTATTTCTGACTCATGTTTGAACTGATGTACCCTATGTCTGCTATTAATAGTGAAGCTTTCAGTATTTTGCAGACTAATAAATTGTTTTCTGTTTCATTTTATTTTATGGGTGTTTTGTTGGACTAATATTTTTATTCATAATTTCTTATGAGCTACCGTAAGATTTATAAGTCATTACTGATACTTAATCTTACCAACTACTTTCTCTGTATCCAATTAAATTTACTAAGTATTCATCTTTTAATCCTATCATGTTGTAGTTAGAATATTTTGATTACTTTATTTAATTTGCTTTTTGACTTGTGACCATTATTAGAAATACTTTAGTTTTCCTTTCATGTAATATGAGGGATTTTGTTGTTGTTGTTTGTTGTTGTTCTGTTTTTGTTTTTGTTTTGCCAGTCCTGGGACTTGAACATAGGACCCTGATGCTCTTCCTGAGCCTCTTTGTATTCAAGGCTCTACCACTTTAGCAACAGCACCACTTTCAGCTTTTTCTGAACAGTTTTATTTTTCCTTGAAATAAAATTTTCTATTATAAATATAGAACAGATTTTTACAAACAATTCAGAAGTGGCCTTAGCCAGACAATATTAAATAAACCCAGTGTAGCATGGATGAAGGAAAGTACATACAAGCAGTGTCAGCATTCGAAAGCCCTGTGAGAGGTACCTAAGGAGAACAACTCCCAACAAATTCTCTTGGAGGAGGTCTGGTAGGCAGGGCATGTGATCACACAATTAACAGTCCAAAGAGATAGCACTTGTGTGTCAGAAGAGTGCTGTGGTAGAGTTCTATTTGCCTATCTTTCTCTTGTCCCTTTTTATTCTAAGACATCTTGGATGCCACATACCCCATGAGAGGAAAAGACAAGTTTCAGAGCCTGTTCAGAAAGCCTCATGAGCCTGATTATATTCTTCCATTCCTGTCCTCACACCCTTTCCCTTCCCACTTCTCATTTCCCAGAGGGCCTTAACCTGCCATGAGCTAGAGTGAGTTCTCTAAAGGGTGTTCCACATTCTCTTTGCAAGGAACCAAACACATTGTAGCAAAGGCCAAGGTGTGCCAAGAGCATGGGGAAAGGGGAACAAACAGGTAAAGAAATGCATAGGCAGAAACATGAGAAATAAGGTAGCTGATACCTGGCCCAAGATACATAGAAATGGAGTTTGGTCCATTTCTAGCAAGATGGAGGAAAGCCTCTGGGGCTTGAACTCAGAGCCTGGGCACTGACCCTGAGCTCTTTTGCTAACTGAAGGCTAGTGCACTACCACTTTGACCCACAGAGCACCACTTCTGATTTTCTGATGGTTCATTGGAGATTAAGAGTCTCACAGACTTTTCCTGCCCAGGCTCTCTTTGAACTGTGATCCTCACATCTCAGCCTCCTGAGTAGTTAGGATTACAAGTGTGAGCCACCAGAGCTCAGCTTCTGGTTATTTTCTATTTGGAGCTGTTCACAAAAAAAAATTAAAAAGCTTATTGACGATAGGCTAGGATTACAGGCAAGAGCCAACGGGCCCTGGGTTGTAATATGAGTTTTTATAAATTAAAGACAACAAAAAACAAAAACAACTTGATCTCTTCTGGCACTACAAAATGAGTTTGGAAAAATTCTATTTCCTATTTTCTGGAAAAGAGTATATGTAAATTAATGCTATTTTTTTCTTAATTGCCTAGAAAATTTAACAATAGTCATGTGAATCTAGAACTTTGGTGGAGATAGAGTTTTTTTGTATTTAATTTCTTTATTGTTAATCAGATTTTCTATTTTTTTCTTGTGTCTATTTCCTGTTATATTTTTCTAGGAATTTTTTTTAGTCCGAATAAATTTTTCAAGTACTTGCTTATTCACTGATTTATTAAAATAGACAATTATTTCAGTAATGTCTTGTTTCCAGGATTAGCAATGCCCCACTCTCCCTATGTTCAAACCTATCTCCTTATCATTTTCATTAGCTTTTTCAGATGAAAAAGAATGGGGCTGTGTTGATTCTTTCCACTGGACAATTCTCATTTTCCATATGCATCTTTATTTGCTTTTCCACTTTTTGTCTTCCTGCTTCTCCTTCTTCATTTTTTGTGTGTAATCATTTTGCTTTTCTTTCCTCTTTTTGGAGGAGGAAGGTTTTGATATGTAGTCAAACTGGCTTTCAAACACTTGTGATCTTCCTACTTCAGCTTCCCATTTCTGGGATAAAAGACATTATATATCACTAGTGCTGGCTGCCTTTTGCTTCTCTAGGCTTTTGAAACAGAGTCATTCATGTAGTCATTATTCATTCCTATTGGCTCTTTTCTAAGCATTGTTTAATTTTAACACAATATATTTTATTCTTAGTTTCAAATTTTTATTTGACTTACCATATGATTTAATTTTTGTTTAGTGGTGTATTTGGAAATGTCTTGCTCAGTTCTCATACACTTGAGGATTTTATGGTTATCTTTTGTTACTGATTTTTTTTGGGGGGGGCCAGTTGTGGGGCCTTAACTCTGGGCCTGGGCACTGTCCCTCAGCTCTTCAGCTCAAGGCTAGCACTCTACCACTTGAGCCACAGTGCCACTTCTGGCTTTTTTCTTTTTGTTTATGTGGTGCTGAGGAATCGAACCCAGGGCCTCATGCATGCAAGGCAAGCACTCTACCACTGAGCCACCTTCTCAGCCCTTGTTACTGATTTTCTAACTTATGCTATTATATTAAAAAATACAACGTTTTATTTCAGTCTTATGAACTTTGTTGATACTTTTTGTTTTTTCATGGTTTCATATAATCACAGTTTGGGGTACACTTGAAAACAGTTATTGTCTACTGACTTAAAGTACCAGTTACATCACAAAAGGAGGTAACATTGATGATCAATTGTTTAGATTTTCTACATTCTACCTAATTTTTTATTGCTTTATAAGTTACTTATTGTAGGAATACAGTTATTGTTCTGATAAAAAAATTATATTTTTAAAAAGTTAGTGAAATGTATTAAAATCACTTAAAATTATTGTGAAAGCTTAAACATACAAAAGTAGTATATGTATTTCTAGTGTTCTTTCTTCCTGCTAACATCTACCAGTTTTTATCTGAGATCCCATTCCTTCTGTCTGGAGTTGTCCACTATTATGAGTCTGGTGCCAATGGAAAAACATTCTGAAAATCTCTTAATTTTCTTTATTATTAAAGGCTATTTTCACCAGCTAAAGATATTCCTTAGGTCCTATGGAGCTCTTTAAAGATATTCTGTTGTGTTCTGTTTTTCATCATCTCTCTTGAGAAGTAAATTAGTTCTGTATTTTGGTCTTTATATCTTGCTGCTTCATTTTGAATTTTCTATTTTTATTTTGTCTTTAGTAATTTGACTATAATGGGCCTAGATATGATTTTGTAAGTCTTATGACAGTACTGCTGCTTGATCTCAGGGCTACATGCTCTCCCTTAGCTTATTTGCTCAAGACTGGAAGTCTACCACTTGAGCCACTCTTCTATTTCCAGCTCTTTTGCTTATTAATTAGAGATCAGAATCTCATAGACTTTTCTATGCAGGTTGGCTTTAAACTGTGATCCTCAGATCTGAACATCCTGAGTAGCTAGGAATATAGGCAAGAACCACTGGCACCTAACAATATTCAATCATTTTTTTTCCCTAGCAAGATTGATCTGAGAATATGGTACAAAATAAACTCAAAGGCTAGAATCTGAAGCTCTACGAAGGAAATTGTTAAAATTGTCAAGACTTATATTTTGCTTTTGAACTGTGGTAACATTCTTGAAAATTGAAGATAAATTTGCTAACGATGATGTTTTGTAAAGGAATTTGACAAGGTTTAGTGATAGTTTAGATGAAGGGAGAAGAAAGTTCGCAAGATGTTCAGTTAGAGTCCCTGTCCGGGAAAGGACATCTGTGTACAAGTGTCATCTTTTTTCTTCACACAATCTAGGGATCTAATGAGATCATGAGGGAAGTAACTAATGCCCTGACTGATTTCACATTTTTAAGAACTTCTCATAAGAACAAGATCTTAAATTTCAAATAGAAAAGCTAGGGCTGGCATTTGAATATATACATTCTAGCGAAAGAAAAAAAACCATTTTGGGAAGTCATGCAGATGGTAAATACATTGTATAAAGATTCTGACAGCTTCCTAAAGTATCTGTTTTTCTAGTTCAAGAATTTTGTGACATCTTTATCTAAAGCATGAGTTTAAACATTTGTAATTTATGATAATTGAGTTGCTATTTTGAGCTGCTTCTTTTCCTTAGAAAGCAGAGTCTTTTAGGATTATCAATAATCAGGGATTGAATTTGAAGAACAAACAGGGTTTGATGTTGGAAACACAGGTTTTATGCAGACCAGACACACCTAGGGTAAAAGCAAAGCAATCCTGGATGCTTACCATTCCCCTCTATGTCTGATCAAACTACGGAGTCAGTTTGACAGGTCATAAAAACAGTGGAATAGAATGAAAACATCATAGCTGTCTGACTCACAGATAATATTTAAACCCTATGAGGAGTAATTTGCTTCTTACTACTTAGTTAACCACTTCAGAAAATTAGAATAATAATGATTTCATAGGCCATGAAACTAAGATAAAAAATAATTCATACCATAGACACTGTGTATGCATTCATACATCATAAATGGCCGGTGATATTGAATAACGCTTCTTCCTATTCATCACTTATTTTCCATCTCAAAATTCTGCTCCCTTGTGAAACATCATGTTGGAAGTAGAAATGATAGCACTTTGGGGTGATAGTGACTACCAGGAAAAACATTCAAAAATATATAAAGGTTTTATATGTAAGGTATGGCAGTGACAAAGGTGAGGTGTTTGATTGGGCTAGAAATTTCAGGAAATTTCATGTGTACAAGTAGGGATATAAATAACCAGAATGGATGATTCCTCATGGACCATGAGGCATGATTTGCTTTCATTTCAGCTACCATCTTGCCTCTTTTCTGTTTCACCAGTGAGAAGAAACTCATCACAGATGCCCTAAATAAAAACCAGTTTCTGAAGCGACTGGACCCTCAGCAGATCAAAGACATGGTGGAATGTATGTATGGGAGAAACTACCAACAAGGCAGTTACATTATTAAGCAAGGAGAACCAGGAAATCATATCTTTGTGCTGGCAGGTAGGCCTTACAGATTTTTCCCATTATGATATGACATATGTTTCATCTATTATGATTTTTTACAAATGGTTCTAAAAACACAGAATCAGTTGATCTATTTGTAGAAAATGTAACAGATTTGAATTCATAAAATGGCAGCATTATTGATCAACTTGTAATGGTAATATTTATCAAATGCCTTCTGCATATCAGGCATTGTATTGCCTGATATATTGTCAACAGAGATCTCATTTCATCTCCCACTAACCCCACAAGAAAAGTGCTATGATTTCCCTCCATATTGCTATTGGAGGATATTACCTTCGTATTACTCATCCAAGGTCACATAGCTGAGAAAGTAAAGCTCAAACTCACAATCAAGTATTTTGCAATCACAGTACCACTTATGGATAAAAAAAAGTATAGTTGCTTATGTTGACATGATTAAACAATCACATCAGGAAAAAAAATTGTTTTTGTGGTTCTGGAAACTTTGGGTTTTATATACCAATGGTCTTAAAAGATAATTTAGATACATTTAATCAATAGACAACTCAAACACAATGTCTTCCAATTAAAATGTGTTTTCAGAACTATTTGTCCCTGATCACTTGAACATGCTTACATGTTAGGAAACGTAGAAAAGATCAAAGTTTCATTTTTGAAATGTGTAGATCTTGTGATGGTTAGTTAAGAAATTATTATTAGTATTGTTGTTGTTATTTAGATATAGAAGCAAGAAATTATCTCAGGAGAGATTAAGGTTATTAGATGCCTTGTCAAAATCTGAGTTGCTCCTACTTTTTGAGTCTGAGGGAAGAAAATTAAACTGACTTACCCAGAGAGTGAGATAACCTGAGATTGGTTGTGACATGTTTTCCATGGTAGTTCTGAAACACCCAAGTAATACCATATCTGTTTCCTAGGGGTTTTATTTGTTAAGGCATGGGGACAGAGGTTTGTCTAGGTAAACAAGTTAATAGGCATATATTATCCTATCTGCATTGTGGGAAAGCTTATTTTCATATCCTTGGATTCTTTAAACATGTGAGCTTTACAATTACATGTGTATTTATTCCATATAATCGTATAATTTTCATAGGCAACTCTAAAATTCTTCGATCACTTGCAAGCAAATGTTCAAGCAGTGAATTTACAGCCTGAATTTATGCAGTCTTCAGATTTATAGGGACAAGTGTTCCAGAGTAATTGTTGATCCAGACTACTTTTCCTTCTTACAACTTTTCTCTTGGTTATTGCACATTGATTTTAGCAACACTAGAGCATTCTGGCAAGAGAAGATAGGTCATTATGTCAACAAATATTTATGGAACCTGCTAGGAAAAGATGAGAAACTCGTGTCAGCTTGTCTTGTTCCTTGCCAGTAACTCTGATGAAAGGCTTGGGGAGGGAAGAGGTTGGACAGAAGTCAGCATGAATGCAGCTATTGAAATCAAGGCCATAGTACACATGAAAATGAAAATTGGATAGTTTCTTACTTGAATTAATTATGGTGTCATCTAAAGGCTGAATTGCCTGGTTTAATTATCAGGCTGAGCAAATTAATTTAATAATTAAAAATCCTCCTTGATAAAATATACCATGAATAGCAAGTAACACAAGCATATTTAACTTAAGACATTTGATATTTCATGTAATTCTTCAGCAGTTCTCAAGCCCCATGGGTCATAACCCATCCGGAAAAAATCCTTGAAATGCATCAAGAGTTATGGTATCAATTGGACAGTACTACTAAATGGTTTTGGAATCAGTTAGCTGTAATGAAAAACTATTAAAATTTTAATGAAAATCCATTAAGAATTAGTACCTAATCTGTGGGATCTGGAACCAAAGCAGAACTGTCGACTATAAGTTCTATCAAAATACTATTTTCTTCTCTGCCCACTCTGTTGCTCTGGCACTTCAAATAGTTCCTGGGTATGTATGTGGGGTCTCAGATCAAATTTGCCTAGTTAGTGAATGGACTCAGATGCCACAGCACTACTTCATGGAAAGTTAGGAAAGTTAGGAAAAAGTCTAACTCCTGAGCAGAAAGAGACATCACTCCATCAGTTTTCTTCCTTTAAGAATTTAAATATTTTCTTCATTACTTTAATGTGATTAGGTTCTGTTTGAAGAGAAGAAGAGTGAGTTTAGGGCAAAACAATTGTGGAAAGCTTAACGTTAGTCTGCCTTCCTCCAGTTTTTGCCTAGGGTTAGACAGGGGCAAAGCACTCTGGTTAGTGACTTCCTTTTAAAATAGGTATTATATTGAAATGAAACCAAGGTTTAATAATGGTGACGGAACTTGCAGGAATCAAACAGCCAATAAGGAAGGGAGCCAAGACCCAAAACTGGTATTTATCCATTATGACAAGCTGGCATTCCCATGGCCAAAAACTGCGATGTTTTCAGGACATCTGTAATTTTTGAGCTCCTACTCAGCAAGAAATAGTTTTTTTTTTTTTTTTTGGTCCAGTCGTGG
This sequence comes from Dipodomys ordii, assembly GCF_000151885.1. Lineage (NCBI taxonomy): Eukaryota > Metazoa > Chordata > Mammalia > Rodentia > Heteromyidae > Dipodomys > Dipodomys ordii. The sequence continues at coordinate 9,613,858 of NW_012267265.1, read as the reverse complement.
GGCCTGAACTCTGGGCCTGGGCGCTGTCCCTCAGCTCTTAAGCTCAAGGCTAGCACTCTACCACTTGAGCCACAGCACCACTTCTGGCTTTTTTCTTTTTGCTTATGTGGTGCAGAGGAATCGAACCCAGGGCCTCAGGCATGCAAGGCAAGTGCTCTACCACTGAGCCACCTTCCCAGCCCCTCAGCAAGAAATAGTTTTATGTGCTACATTTTTCCTAGAGTAGAATAAATTTTAAACAAACAACTTGTCATCCACTCTTTCGAGGAAAGAGCTTTGTTACATTAATAACAGTATTAATCACAGTTAATACTTAAATTGAATTTATGGTGTGCTTCCTATGGTTCTAAATTCCTTGTTTATATTAACTTTTTTAATTCTCATGACAAATTATGAAGTGGATATTATTATTGTTTTTATTTCCATTATCAATGAAGAACTTCAGGAAAGTATTTTTCTCAAGATAATCCACAGACCTGGCCTCACATTGATCAATAACCATTGTATTTGAGTTATGCTGTGTATTCATACATTTAATAATCAAAAGAAAACTACAATTCAAGAAATTAAAATTACATGAAATTCAAAGTTTAATTCCCATAAAGTTTTATCAAAACACAACACACACATACACACACACACACAATATTTTACCTGTATGCTGTGAATGATTTCTGAGTTTCTTATTTATGGGATGTAGGTAGATTTTGATTATTTGTATTTTTCTTAAATTGTACTTCACAGAGGGCCGATTAGAGGTGTTCCAAGGAGAGAAGTTGTTATCATCCATCCCTATGTGGACAACATTTGGGGAACTCGCCATTTTGTACAACTGTACAAGAACAGCCTCTGTGAAAGGTAACAGAAGATGAAATTCCCCAAATCGTTACATGGTATTAAAGTTCATCTCATTAAGTCAGGCTTGCATCCTGGTCCAGTTTTTTTTTTTTGTTTTCCTATTTCTCTTTATATGCTTCATTAATAGAATTGTTATGGCTATATTAGAATTTATAATGAAACACCTAAATCAATTGAAAAAGACAGTTTCTCTCATATACACTTATATGTCATAGGAAAATACCTTCAAATTGGCAAATTCCAGTATTTCTTTAATTACTGTTACTTTGCTTTTTTTTTAACTATGTAGACATCTGCCTTTGACTTGTCCTGAATGATTCCTTCCTTGTCTCCATGAGTTTCTGACCATATTATGAACCAGAAAAATTAAAGCAATGAAAATGTGTGTATATATACACACATTGTATTTACACACACACACACACACACACACATACACACAAATATATATCTCAAAAAGGATGTCAATTCAAGTAATGAGAATTTATGTGAATGAGCTTTTCAGTTAGTTTATTAGCTTCTTCTAGGATTCTTGTTTTTGTATATTAATGTTATTATTACAAATTCTACAGAATTATTCAGGTATGGGATGTAGGTTGGGTTATGTGGATTATCACTGTGAACTGTTTGAATAAAACTCAGATTCCAAGTCTCTACTCACATTGAAAAAGAATTTCTGGCCAGTGGCCTGGGGAATTTATATTTTTAACAACAATTCTGAGATCATTCCAATGCATTCTAAAAGTACAATTACCAGAGCTTAGGGTTATTATTCTTTCTTTTTTTATGGTGGTTTGTGGACAACAGGGCTGGATGCTCTTCTTGAGCTTCTTTTGCTCAAGGTTGCTCTATCACTTGAGCCAGAGCTCCACTTCTGGCATTTTGGTAGTTTATTGGAGATAGACAAAGGAAGAGGCAACAATGCTCAATAGGAAATGTACTCATTACCTTGCTCATGTAACTGTAACCCCTTTGTAATGTATTTTTACAATAAAAAACGTACCAAAAAAAAAGAGTCTCATTGATCTTTTCCCCTGAACTGGCTCAAACTGCAATCCTCAGATCTCAACCTCCTGAGTAGCTAGGATTACAGGGATGATTCACTGGAACCTGACATCATCATCATCATCATTATTACTTTTTGAAGTAATTGTACAGAGGGTTTCAATTCAACATGTCATTTTTTATAATTTTTAATTTAATTCAATTTTATTATAAGGGTGATATCAGAGGGGGTACAGTTACGTAAGTAAGGTAATTGAGTACAGTTCTTATCAAACATTGTTACCCCCTCCCTTATTCTCCCCCACTTTCCCTTCCTCTCCACTCTTCTCCCCCCCAAGTTGTAAAGTTGTAAAGTTCATTTGTGAGTACCACTGTTGTATTGGTTCACCCATTGTCCCTTTGTCTTACTACTTTGTTATTTCCTTTTCCTTCCCCAAACCAGATAAACATATACACAAGACATGGGGTATCAAAATCAAAAACAGTGGTAAGAGGTGATAAGCCAAATGGGAAAAAAGAAAAAAAAAAAAAAGAACTTAGCTGGGCGCCGGTGGCTCATGCCTGTAATCCTAGCTACTCAGGAGCCTGCGATCTGGGGATCACAGTTCAAAGCCAGCCCAGGCAGGAAAGGCCATGAGACTTATCTCCAATGAACCACCAGAAAACTGAAAGTGTCACTGTGGCTCTAGTGGTAGAGCACACACCTTGAGCTGAAGAGCTCAGGGACAGCACCCAGGCCCAGAGTTCAAGCCCCAGGACTGACCAAAAAAAAAAAAAAAAAGAAAAGAAAAAAGAAATAAATGAAATAACTTCACACAATACATTAAAAAACAAAAACAGAAACAAAAAAAATCCCAAATCCCATATCTTGTTTCCATATCTTGCAATTTGTTTAGCTTCATTTTATATGGTCATATGTACATAGCCATTGAGCTATTGTACTCTGCTAATAGGACCATCCTAGACATATAATAATTATTACAAACCTTGGAGCCTATGTTTCTTTGGGTCTGGCTTACTTCACTTAATATGATTTTTTCCAAGTCTTTCATTCCCTTAAGAATGTGTATATATACATTTTCTTGATCCATTCATCTACTGAGGGGCTTCTGGGTTGGTTCTATATCTTAGTTATGGTAAATAATGCTGCAATGAACATACCTGTGTTGGTAGCTTTAGTGTGGCCTGTTTGTGATTGTTTGGGTAAATGCCCAGGAGTGGTATTGCTAGATTATTGGGGAGCTCTATGTTTAGTCTTTTGAAGAACCTTCATACTGCTCAACATGTCAATTTATGAATACAATGCATCTATACTCATAAATTAATGTCACCCTCTGTATACTGTTTTTTTTTAGAATTTCTACTGTTGATTTATTTCCATTTGGGATTTTATGTTTTCTTTTAATGTCTTTCTATAAAAATATTGTCCCCTAATTTTTTGTAGTCTCTTAAAATTATTTGCATGTGTTTTATATGTAAGTAATCATTGAGAACAATGTTTAAATAACACAAAAAGAGATGTAAAACACACATAACCCAGAGATTTTAATTTCCAATTCCTGTTTGTGAATGCGTCAATCTAAATTTATACAGGTTTGCTAGTCTTCTCTAATAGAACAACATTAATCTGAATTACATCCTGATGATGTAGTACATAATTGAGAATTGCAAACATTTGCAGATCATTCTAACCAAAACATAATTAGAAAGGAAATCTTCCACTACCCACTTCCAGATCATGGTACATTTCAAAGTCAAAATGATTTATAAAATTAGTCACTTTATTTCACTGCTTCCTTCCATTTACATTTTTAAATGATGCATTTTCCAAAAACTGCAAAATCGTTGAATAATCTTTGGGAATGCTTTCTTTGTTTCTCATTTTGTTAGTTTGATGATCTCCTGCTTTGCTCTATCTTCAGTCCTCATTTTCACTGGTTATTTTTGAGTTAGGATCTATTTTCTTGTTTGAGTGTTTGTGTTGTGCCTGGACTGTGATTTGACTGTTTTCGGTTGTGCTAACAGATGTTTGTCACCAAACCCAACTTCTTTTTGTTGAGATGGCCTCTCCTAAACTTTGCTGCCTTGGCTGGTCTGGAACTATCATCTTCTCAATCTCAGTCTCCCAAAGATCAAGGGTTTCAAGTGTGAGCCATTGGCAGGTGGCTAGAATGATTTCTTCATGCAGTACTAAAAATGTTGTATTGTTTTCTTGATTTCTTCCTTTAGCCATTACCAATGTTAAAACGTGGGCACTTGACCGAGAGGTTTTCCAGAATATAATGAGAAGAACAGCCCAAGCTAGGGATGAGCAGTACAGAAACTTCCTCAGAAGGTAAGAATGGCCCCATGGGGAAAAGTGAAAAGGCATGTAGGCATAGTATAGATATGTGGGTTTAAGCAGAATAAATATTTTATTATAGTTTCTCCTCTGTAAGTATTTTCCATGTTGATAAACCAAGGAATGAAAGTATTCTCTTATATTAAATGTTACTGCCATCAACATTTGTATTTAATTCCCATTAGTTTAGGTCCTGATTTCTTTTTTCCATTATGTTGCCCTTGAATTGATTGAGCCATAGTGTATAGTACTGAAAATAATGTATAAATACTCCTAAATAAATCCACATTGAACGCTTACTTGGCTGATGAGGTTTGAGGTTTGAAAGAAAATAGCATAATGTTGCTTTTCTAACTCTTCTAACAGGTACACATTCCTTTTCTCATTTACATAGTCATACTATTGCCCAACTCAGCATTATTTGTTGCAGTTTAACATGCCCAAATTATTGCTATAACATTTTTGTTATGTCACAATGACACAGATCAGTGGCATATGCTAATTTCAGGAAATGTCTGTACCTCAACAACTTGAAACATCAACTATAGAGAAGCACATGTCTATGTGACTTAGAAAGCCAGTTCCAAGTTAAGGGAAACTTTTGAGACTATAAGTTCCATATCTTAAATACTTTTATATCATTTGTGAGAGTTCTGACCATCTCTGTATTTGTAAGAGATTCTGTAATGAAGTGTTATTATGATAAATGGGAACAATAATAATATTGCACTTCAGGATTTCAAAAAGTAAATATGAAGTTCATCTTAAGTAAAATAGTGTGATTTTTATATTGTATAGCAAGCCTGTGATGCCAATGATTTTAGGGCTGCACAGTGCTTACCCTATAGTGTGGGCTTCATAAACACCTAAGGAATACACTGCTAATCAGTAGAATATTGCAGGTGTTAAGGTATCTCAAGTAGAATTTTCTTGGTTTGCCCTCTCAGCCACAACAATGACTCTTGGCAGTGAGCCACAATAATGACAAGAAAGTGTCTTACCTATCTTCTAGCCAGTACCTTAGTCATCATTCTGTGAGATCTACCTGAATATAGGTAATCTCAAACTCTAACAACCGAGCCTGGAAGGTCAGCATTTAAAGCTAATAACCTACAGTTCTGCACAGACCAAAAAAGAACTTCATCAATAAATCTATGCCTCTGGGTCATGTTTGAATATTTGAGATAAAACTCAAATTGCCCTGTATAGCAGTTCATTCCTTTGGAGCCTAGTATGTTCTGATTTAGTGGCAGGAGCTCAGATAATCTACTATTACATCACTTTTTTCCTTCCTATATTTTGTTGTATCATTCATCAATTCAACAAATATTTATTACCAGGCATTAAGCAATGTAGAATCATTGGTGGACAAGATAAACCTGATCCTTCTTTGCTTTGCTTTGCTTTTCTTTGCTGCTTTTCTTTGCTTGTCCTTTGTGGGGCTTGAACTCTGGCATGGGCGCTGTCCCTCAGCTCTTCAGCTCAAAGCTAGCACTCTACCACTTGATCCACAGCACCACTTCTGGTTTTCTGAGTGGTTTATTGGAGAAAAGAGCCTCAGGGGCTTTTCTGCCCGGGATGGCTTTGAACCTCCATCCTCAGATCTGAGCCTCCTGAGTAGCTAGGATTAAAGGCACGAGCTACCAGCACCCTGCTGATCCTTATTTTCATAGAGGGAAGATAGGCTGAGATTTTCCCTCATATCTGTTTCCCCATCATTTTTCACATGTGATAGGTTTAATATGTAAAGAGCTAAATTTGGACAGGATGTAATATTTTTATAATAAAGTTGTGTGAAATAATGACAAATTTTGGCTATCATATTATCACTTTATCTCTAGGGAGATATGCTAGGGGAACATGTTTTTCTTTGTTTCAGAATATACAATAAGCTCTTTCTTTTCTCCTTTACAATTGTATTCTAAAGTGTATAAGATATGAGTTATATACTCCACATGTAAGTTACAAAGTCACCCACAATTGCACTATTGGGAAATGAAACGAGTACATTGGAAAGACAGCTGCACAACAGCATTCTCAGTACAAAAGAAAAGAAACAAGCAAACTGTCAATTAACCAATGAATTGATAAAGAAAAATACTACCATTTGTACAGTAGAACATTATTTGTCCACAAAAGGAGTGAAATCCTATTATTTGTGCTGATAGAGTTGGTCATGAAGATGACTATATTAAGTGAAATAAGCCACACAGAGGAAACCAAGTTCTACATGATTTCACTCATGTGTTATATCTAAGAGGGTTGAGTACAATGGTGATTATTAGAAACTGGAGAAGGCGGAAGGAGGGATGGAGAAATGTTGATCAACTGAGTACTGAATTATAGGTGGATAGGAGTATGGCGTTCTAGTGTGCTATTTCACAGTAGGATGAACATAGTATTGATCATGTAGTTTGAAAAAAGGTAGAAGAAAGGAATCTACATGCTATTACCATGAGTTACAGATATTTGAGAACAGAGAAACATTTACTTGAATTTAAACAGTGCAAAATGAAATTGCGGAAACGGTATTCACAAGACAATATGTTGGAAATGATTTGTACAACTTCAGGGGAGATTGGGGAAGGAAGGAAATGGGAGAAAAATGAGGGAAGGGGTAACAAGTATGACAAGAAATGTACTCATTTCCTTACTTATATAACTGTAACACCTCTACACATCACCCTGACAATAAAAAAATAAACAGTGCAAAATGATACATGTATAGACATATCATAAAGTGCCCCATACAAATATATAATTTTTATTATTTTATGTATCACTTTAAAATGCATTTACATTTAGAAGATCATAACAGTATCCGTGAAGCTATTGCCCAATCCGAGGAACAGAAAGTTAGCTTAGTTACTGAATTTCTTATGTGTTCTGATACGTCTAGCCTCCCATTCCCCTCCCCTGCGTCATAGAGCAGCTTGAGTGTGTAGCTTAGTATTTTTTTATTTACAATTTTGCCTATAGTTCAATTTTGTATATTTTTTAAGTTTATAAAAATGGAGTTGTTTTTGCAAGTCAATTTATTTTCTACCCAGTATTTTTCCCCCTGAGATTTAGATCTGTTTCAGAGCCTCTTTCCTTGATTCTAGTGCTGAATTATGTTTTTCCACTAGAACTTGTTCCAGCACTTTGCTTTGCAATTACAAGTGATATTGCTGCAAACATTCTTATACATGGCTCTTGGCCTTTTGCTTCTTGGTGCACATGTGCAGAAGTCAGTCCAGAGCTTTATGCTTGCACATAATCAGATCTGATCATGTATTTTTGGAGTCTCATTATTTTTCCCCGTAGGGGTGTCAAGTTTCAGATGACAAGAAAGAAGAAATTGTATCAATAATCTTGAATGAAAATGTGTGAAGAAAAAGAGAACTTTAAGAGCACAATTTAGTCATTATCATTTCTGATTTTTGGAAATAATTGGTTTCAATATTCTATTTCATTTTTTGTAAATTATTAGCTGTACGAAATGTACCTATTACATGCCTCTGGCTATCATTGATTTTTAGAAGACAGTACAGTATGACATTACAATGGTAATAACCACATTCCTAGGACAGAGTCTTGACTTTATTAGGCGGATTCAGATGAATATCTGATCCTCCACCCAAAACAGAGCTCCTTACTCAGTATAACAGAAGAGATACTGAAGTATGGAGAGGAACATATTTCCAGATGTGAGTCACTTTGAAAACCAAAACAAACCAAATGCTTCATTTCCCAAGTTGATACAATATAATTTTTCCACTTTGTAACATCTTACTATTTTCACTTATTTGCTTGTGATAAATATCTGGGATAAATATATATCATGTCCAATGTGCATAAATTTCAATAGTTTATGTGTTTTCCATTATTTGAAAGCTTACTTTGAAAAAATTAAGGTACATAATTGTTAATACCTAAAATAACTTCAGAATCTACATAAAGTAGGTACATATATTTATTGTTTCATTCAAGAAGATAAATGAATAGCTGGACCTTATGGCAGATGCCTGTAATCTCAGCACTTTGGAGGCTGAAGAAGGAAAACTGAGTTTAAGGCCAGCCTGAGCTACATAGTAGGTGAAAAAGAAAAAAGAAAAGGTAATTAACTAAAGATTCTGTAATTAAGTAAAGATTTTTTCTTTTTACTTTTGAAGTGTATCCTTGCTGAAAAATTTACCTGAAGATAAACTAACCAAGATCATTGACTGCTTAGAAGTGGTAAGACATTTTAAAGTAAAATGTAAATTTCATTAGATTTTATCATCTACTGCTATTATTAGAACTGTAAATGAATCAAGAGGCAAAGGTGGTAGATTATCAGTTTCCAGAGATTGAGAGTCATTTCCTACTGTGAAAAATTTTAGTCTAGCTCTTGCTGAATTTGGGGTCCAGAAAAGGTTAGATTCTTTTGAAATTTACCCAAAGAAAGTAGATTTGCATGTGTACGGTGAAAAAGTTGATTTACATATTTTAATCTTTTTAGTTATATTATAAAACTAACCTTCCCTCCACAAGAGGTATTTGATTTTTCTACAATTAGCATCACAATCCCTTGCAGAATTTTCATAGTATAAAAGAGGCAGTGAGGCGTAATTGGGAGCTAGAGCACAGAAAGGGCATGTGGTTGCTTTTGGTAACAAGCCTCTGAATCAGCCTCAGAAACATTCTCTCCTTGAACACTCCAGGCCATGAAAATATATTTACAGAAACTGAACTCAAGAAGCACTTTACCTGTGTGAATATCTACAGGGAAGTGGTGTATTGGAATGTGCTCAAAACTCATTTTAGCACTACTCAGATGGTTGGTTTTAATCCAGGATTTGTCAAGTTGGTGAATAATGCTTTTATGACATGTACCTTGGTTTCCAATGATATGCATTTTATGAAAACCTCTTCAGATTTCAGAGATTAAAATTCAAAACAAATAACCTCTCTAACTTGTTTCGGGGGGTGGGGGCATGTATGCAGAGATGGGTCATGTTCAATGAAACCAGAGTGGCTTTTATGGAACTGAAAGGAGGAAGGGACTGGTGAAAGAGTCATATGGAGACTTGGAGCATTCAAGTGGGAGGAAAATAAAAAAGTACTGCAAGACTGGATGTTGACAGATTCATGCCTCTGTCAATCACACTGAACAACACAAACTAGTATCTGTTGAGAAGGGAGAAGGGGTCATTTTATCCTAAGTGTAAGTGACACCAGTAATGTTCCCATTTACAATTCATGGAAGCCATCCAGCCATTTATCAAGGACAGGTCATGATGACATATAGCATGCCCGGGATCTGCCAGGGGCTTCAGATATGAAGTCATTTTCAAGAAGACTGCTGGCGCAGCATCCCTTGGGATTTCCTCAGTGTGTAACATAACCCAATCACAGATGTTACATATTAATAATTCATCCCAATTTCTGAGGGTGCTTTATGTTAGAAAAGCAAGAGAGACCCTGTATTTTTTGTTAACCAAAGAAATCTGTTTTTAATATAATACTAATAGAGTAGACTCACCAGAGGGAAATTCCATGCTGACGGCAAATATGAAAATTATCATTAAAAATAAATGATAAATTAGACATTTTTTCATGTATAAGCAATCGCAAGGAACATAAAATGGGGGCTCAAACCCAGTGTTAATTAGCACACAATTCATGTATGAGAGTCTCATCTTTTAAACACCGTAGAAAATTTGCTTTCCTGTATCTTAGCATTTGCACACAGCAGCACAGTTTATAAAGAGCTCTTTATTCATACCTGGCAAACAAATGTGTCTCTATAATGTGTGAAAATACTCAGATGAGAAAGTGATGAACAAGAGAGTAATGAGATTCTATTTAGGTCTAAGAAACGCACATAACTTATCAGTATAGTTTGGACTCGTGACCCATCAACATGGTCCTGACAAGTCAATCCCTAATATATAGAGCATAGATGGAGCATCCGCTGAGTTCTCAGACCAACTGTTCCACAAACTGGTTCCATGATCTCTGAGGAAACAGACAGAGTCTGTTATGCTGCCTAGGAATTGAAATGGAAGGATTTTTCTTTGTGTGTGCTGGGAGGTGGGGAAGGGGAGACTGAAGGGATATAGAGAACAGAGAGTCAGAACTATCAAGCAGTTCATCTCATATGTTTAAGATCATTGCATATTGAAGTTCTGGAGCAAAGGGCCCCAATTGTGCAGTAGTCCACTTGCTCTCTTGATTTTTCTTTTTTTCTTTTTGATTGGTTGTGGGGCTTGAACTCAGGGCCTGGGCACTGTCCTTGAGCCTCTTTGTACTCAAGGCTAGCACTCTACCACCTTAGCCCCAGCACTTCTACCATTTTTCTGGTAGTTAATTGGAAATAAGTATCACATGGACTTTTCTGCCCAGGCTGGCTTTGAGCCTCGATTCTCAGATCTCAGGCTTCTGAGTAGCTAGTATTACAGGCTTGAGCCATAGGTGTCTGGCAGCTCTCTTGCTTTTTAGCTTGAGTTGAATAGAGTGTTCTTTCTCAAAGAGCTCACTGTCTTGATGTCTTTCCTGTTCTGATAGAAACACGAGTGGGAATATTACCAATCCTCTAGTGAGTTTTTGGAGTCAAATAAGGAGAATCACAAAGCATGATACAGTTTCAGAATGGATGGTCACAACTAATGAAATGGAAATCACATTGTGGCTTGTGCACCTGGCTGTTGTGCAGTGTAGAAGAAAGAAGAAGGTGTTTCTGTTCCCCTCTCAGGGTGACAGGAATTTGAATGTGTTCTCCTGAGTCATAAGCACAGTGATTAATTGGGATATCACCTGACTGTTACATATCCCTGGAATTTGACCAGTGGCCTTCCTCATTTCTGTTCAACCTGTGTCTTTCACAATGCCCCATTTGTACTAGGGGCTGGGAAAGAAGTAGCGTGCAACATATTCCTTCTTCATACCCATGGTGCCTACTGAAAGGCATATTTGTTGGCACCCATACACTTCTGAGCCCGAAACGGTGGTAGGCATCCCCAGATCTACATTATAAACATTTCCAGTTGGGATGTTTGTGTTCAGTGAAGTGTGAGGTGCACTGGTTTGTTTGTGAATAGAATATATATATATATATATATATATATATATATATATATATATATATATATATATATATATATATATATATATATATGTGTGTGTGTGTGAGAATATATATATATATATATATATATATATATATATATATATATATATATATATATATATATATATATATATATATATGTGTGTGTGTGTGTGTGTGTGTGTGTGTGTGTATATATATATATATATATATATATATATTCAGAGGGCTTCTTCATTGTGGAATTTTAATCATTTTGTTTCCAACTCTAGTCTTCCTTTCTTACAGACCTCTCACAGTGTGTAATCCAGAGAGAGGGTTTTCCTCATTTTAATGATTACCACTAGAAACATAGGAAAGCAGAAATACTTGTGGATGTGGCCACAGTTATCTCAGAGGTGTAGATGTGGGAAGTTCACTAGTCCAAAGGCTGGAAATGAGTGTTTGTGTTCTCTGCCACTATCCTGTCAGTTAGTTGTACTGGGCATACAGTGTCCACATACTCACAAAACAACAAGATGATGGGTCACATTATTATGAGTTTTCATTCTTGTAGATCACAAATTCTGCATAGATGCCTTGCCTTGGAACTAAAAAGCCAGGTACTAAATTAATGCAGAAAAGTTGATAAGGTCCACATAATGTATGTCTGTTTGCTTTAAAATTTTTAACCTATCTTAAACATTGTACTTGAAAACTAAAAACACAAATGGTAACAACCCAAATTGTAAACAGTTTATAAACAACAAGTTTGTATATATAGTTGCAGGATTCATGGAAGTGTGTTCATGTGCGTGCGTGCGTGTGTGTGTGTGTGTGTGTGTGTGTGTGTGTGTGTGTATCATACATCTAGTTATATGTTGACATTTCTTTATAATGAAGATTTCTAGCCACAAATGCATACTAGCAATTCTTAGGGAATCTATCTAAGCTTGCCTATTTGTTTTTCCTCCACATCCTTGTAGTTTTCTTCTAGTTTATATAGGCTTTTTACAGGCAATCTGTATTTAGTCTTTTGCTACACTAACACAAAATGAATGTCTTCCTTAGTAAAAACTAAAATCTTTCCATCTATAGCTGCTGCTGTCTGTGTGCATGGTTTTCTTCTGATCTTCTCAGTCTACCCTGAAATTGATTTTTTTTCTGCCCACACACCAAACTAACTATTCTCATAGCTTTTAGTCATCTTCCTTTAAAACATTTGTGACCAAGCTACAGGCCACAAATCATTACTAGGTCATGAAGCTGACTGAGTAGGAAGACTTTTAAAAATCAGAGTAGTAAACACAAATACTGTTTTGAAAAATACATTTTAATTTACAAGGGTCTACACATGTGCATACTCTTATAAATGCATTGGATGTACATGTGAAATATACTTCTTACTGTAAATCAGAAAAAAAATGCTTGAAAACCATTCCTTTACAGGACATGGCTTCTGGGTCCTTTAAAAGACCCCTTTGCAATGAAACCACAGGGACAATAACCACACTGTTTGCATTTCTCTTTTTGGTCCTGGTGACCACCCTGGCTTGACAAACACTGGAGAGTCTAGCATCATGTCCAGTACTTACCACCATATATTTTGGTCTGACCTATTTCCACAGCTTTGTCTGATCTATGAAGTTACTGTCAACATACTGGGAGGTATTATTCATGATCCTGCTGAAGTTGGGGGTGACAAAGAATCACTCTTGGGAAAAATACTAAGAGGAAAATTGTCTCTCAAGAAACAATAAAGCTCTTTCTCAGTCCCCCTTCAAACATTTTATTTTTAAACCTATCTGGTTGACAGGAATGAAAGCAGCACCTCTGTATACATCAAAGACTTTATCATAATATAAAAACAGTTGAATGGCGCTGCCAAAATTCTCCATGTCTTTCTGATCTGTAGGTAATGGGGACAGAGATTGGGATAGGGACAGAAAAGATTGGAGAGTAGATGATCAGAATCAGGAAAAAAATCTGACATGACTGCAGTTTTAGTTAAAGGAAAGGGATATTAAACTAAGAGAATGAAGACACCTGGACTTTGGTATTGTGATCATCCTTAAGGGTCATAATCAATATCTCTGTAAAACTTGTCTGCAAAGACTTGTAATAAGTCTAAAATGAGAAATACGTGAAGAGGTAAAGGAAGCTAAACAGAATGCAAAGACATTCAGAACGTCCCTGTCCATATGAAATAGAAACATATCTCTTGTTCACATAGCAGTCCAGGGAGGATGTTCCTGCTCAGATCCACATAAACTCCTAGGAACTGAAGCTGATGACTCCTTGGCCATTTCTATCAGCAAGTGGTTCTCAAGATTTCACAGGGTCATTCGTTAAAATAGAGGGTGGGGGTTGTGGGGTTAAAGTTCTGAACATGTCAGCATGAAAGTATTCACAGGCTTGACCTGGATGACCTCTGCCCCAGTTCTTTCAGATCAAAGTTAATTATAGGGTTACAACTAAAGTAGGAACCTGATTTCCCTGGGTGGCCATATGTGCCTGCAGAGGACTCAGGATCAGTTTGTAGCCTCTTCCCAGGCATTACAGCCACCAGATGCCTGGTATATTCTAAACACTCTACCAGGCACATCGGATGTACATCTCCTACTCATCCTCAATGTTAGGTTGTGGTAGGTATATAATCTTAATTTTACTGCAAAGGAAACTGAAGTGCAGTATATAGAACAGCTAAGCAAATATAACTATCTTCATCTTTAGCACAGAAACTATTAATAGGACATTTACTATATGCAAGATGTTCTTAGTGCCCCAGAAAACATTGTCGTTAACTAGTTTATTCAAAAAAGGAAAATGATTCTCCAAAATGCCAAACCCTAATCCCTGCAATGTGTGACTATGCTATAGTTTATGGGTTAAGGGACTTTGAAGATACATAAAGGCTTGGAGCTTTAAATAGGACATTACTCTGAACTGGCTAGGTGAGCTGGATATCAGTATATGAGCCCTAAACAGAGGAGAAATTTCTTGTTAGAGTAGAGGGGCCATGGGTGAGAATTGTACAGACCATTACTAATTCTGTAATTTGGAAGGTCCAGGAATAATATATAGGCCTCCAGGAGTGAAAAGGTAGTCTCTTCTGACAGCTGGTAAGGAAATGGGGACCTCATTCTACAAATGAATTCTACCAACAACCTGAATGAGACTTAAGGCAGATTTTCCATGCACTTCCAGAAGGAAATACATCTCCATTGGTGACTCAAATTTTGCGTTGAGATACCCCAAACAGAGAAGTATAATCAAGCCAGGCTGTGCCTGGATTTTCTGATTCCCAGAAGTTATAATACAATAAAAGAGCTTCTAAGCCACTGAATTTGTGGTCATTTGTTTCAGTGGCAGAGAAAACTAATGCAGTTTTCTAAGTCTTTGAAAGTAAACGGTCTAAGACTTGAATGGTAAATGGATTTTAATTTTATGCATTGATAAGTGGAAGTCAGTGTAGAACTGGGATTTGAAACTAGATAGTTAGATTCAAAATACTTTCCCCCATAAGACATTATACTTTTTTCAATGACATGTTGAAATGTCTTTTAAGTGTGCACGGTGCTACGTAAATAAAAATTTTTATTCACATTAGGAGTACTATTTATTTAATAAATGTGAGTTGGTCTTAAGAGTACATTGACCAGTAAAATAATGAAATTCACTCACACAAAAGTAGTTTAATTTGGAATTTATTTTCACATCTAAATGACAAACAAAGGAGAGCTATTATGTTGTGGTTTATGTCTTTTTAAAAAATTCAACAAGCCCGTTTTATGTGCATAAATAATTAATTAAGAGATCCATTTCAGCTCTATAACTTTGAGACAAGATCCAATTAAAGCAATTTAGAGGCAGACAGTTAAATCTATCTTTTGCTTTCTAAGGTACTAGATTGGTCTTTTTCTTTAAGAAGTGGATAAATTACATTTCCTTGCTCAAGAATTCTCTAGTTTCATAATAATCTGTGAGGGAAAGAAACAATAAACATAAGAAGAAATATGTGAACATTTGAAATTTAATTAAGATAAATCAACCCACAAAATTTCCAAAAACATCTAACTTCTTCATATTGTAAGATGCTGTCTTTAAAAAGAACATGTATGACAGAACTAGATAGCATGTCTATAGGATCTTTGTAGGAGTAATTGCTCTTTAGAGAATTAGAAATTGACACTATCTGTTTCAATATCCACAAGGGATAGTATTTTCAACAACTATGTAATCATTTTCTCTTTTCTAAATGCTTTTTTCTAGATGTAATCTTCAGAGAGTTGCCAATCACTAGGAAGCTTATATTTAGGTGAAAGCTCATTGCATGTTAGTTATGTTTATTTTATTTTTATGATATTGTTCTCCATAGCTAAAATTCAGTGTCCCAAGTGAATTTTTTCTGAAACCAAACAAAACTACAAATGCAATGTAGATAATAAAGTAAGTCTCCTAACCTTTTCTACAGTTGATGATGGCAATTTAAGAAAAGCTTAAGGTTATAATGAGCAATAAATAAAAGAAGCAGGTGCAAAACATTCATTTCAGATGTAAAAGTTCTATTGCCTTTATGTCTTCAGTTGTATGCCTCCACTTGCATCTAACATTTTCTCCTGTCATCCCAATAGGAATACTATGACAAAGGAGATTATATCATTCGGGAAGGAGAAGAAGGAAGCACTTTTTTCATTTTGGCAAAAGGAAAGGTAAATATTAATGTGTATTTACCGTAAACCAAAAAGTTTTATCCATAAATGCATAGCGCTCTTTAGGTTTGTGACACAATAAATCTTCTGCATCTAATGGGCAAAAGAACTTCCTTGGGAGCATTTCCTGGGGTTCTGCAAAAGAGGTAGGTTTTGGGCTGATGCAACAAGAGGCCTGTTCTGAATTACAGCTGAAGAGTAACTCTTTTAGTGACTGACCTCATGCAATTACTCCACTTTCTTTGGGCCTAGCTTCATTATGTATAATGGCTAGGTTATCTCTGAGGTCCTTTATTATCAATAAGTTTATATTTCCCATCAATCCAAGAACAGTGCTGGAATATTATTTCATCCAGCAGACAGGATGACAAGCATGCAGAGAAAGATACAGTCAACAGTTGATGGCTATAAAAGCTATAAAACCAACATGGACTGAGAATTTTATAGTCTGTAACTCAAACTGATTTACATACGGATGCAAATTTTTCTTTACATACATTTGTCTATCAATCAGTGTATCCTATCTACATATCCATCATGTGTTTGTGTCATTGTTCTTTTTCTTAACTTAGTTTTTAAGTAGGTACTGTTCTGTGTTGACTCAGTGTTCCTCAGAGACACAAGGGCATTTGTGAAATATTGAGGAATAGACTCAACTCTTGAGCCCCTGTATCTTTAAGTTGCCAGATAATTTATATTTTATATGTTCTGTGGAAGAGTTTATTATCAGAGTAGGTGTTTTCTTTTGTAATTTTTTTTTGGGTTCGGTCGTGGGGCCTGAACTCTGGGCCTGGGCGCTGTCCCTCAGCTCTTCAGCTCAAGGCTAGTGCTCTACCACTTGAGCCACAGCGCCACTTCCGGCTTTTTTCTTTTTGCTTATGTGGTGCTGAGGAATCGAACCAAGGGCCTCATGCATGCAAAGCAAGTGCTCTACCACTGAGCCACTTTCCCAGCCTCTGTAATTTTTTTTTGTTTACAAAAATGCAACTGAACTTTGAACTGTGCCCCCAGTGAAAGAAAAATATTGACAAAATGTTTCAAACCTTTGGACCAGCTAACACTCAGAACTAATTCTTACAATGTCACCTCCATATGGTCCTTGCGTTTAAAAGAAAGAATTCTGGTCAATAAAGGGGTTGTACTTATTCTCAATATTTTAAAAAGTTAATTCATAAACATAAATGTCAGAAATTCTAATCATCATGAAATAACACTATTACCATGTTGACTTGAAATAATTCTAGCTATAAATAGGTAATGTTGAAGTTTTTGTTTGTCCTTGCCATGGGGTTCTTGTACTTTCTTGGACCATATTTCATTTTAGGATGCCCAAAGAAGTTGTGGTCCTTTCTCCAAACTACATCTTGTATTCCATTTCAGAGGGTGCATAGGATCTGGCTATTTTGTGATACTTGTGATTGTTTGTTAACTCAATTAGACTTTTTGAAATAAAAAAACACCAAACAGGACCATTAATATTTGCTTTGAGGATCTGTAGGAAGGAGCTACTAGATTCATTTTTAAAAGTTACCTTGAAATATGTTATATGTATGAAATCACATAATAAAACCCACCAAACGATTTGAAAAGGAAAGGAAAAACATAGATAGAAGTCTAAAAGAGGGGGTAAATTTGTTCAAAGTACATATATGTGTATATAGAATTACCACAATGAAACACTCTTTCACTATTGATGTATGCTAGTTTAAAAATAGTAAAATAATGTATAAAACCAGTAGCTTTAAAAAATTAACTTCTCTCTTCTTTTAATTCTGTAACATCACTTAGGTAAAAGTCACACAGAGTACCGAGGGCCACGATCAACCACAGCTGATAAAAACCCTGCAGAAAGGAGAGTACTTTGGAGAAAAAGCTCTCATCAGGTGAACCCATGAATTTATATGGATACTTAAAGTCCTTGGACTGTTTTACGTGCATATGAAACTATTTATTCAGAATCGTCAAATTGAGCTACCAACAAATGACAACAGATACCTAGGAATGAAACAAAAATGTTTGGATGGCTTCAAAAAATTGATATGAAGGATACAATTACACTAACTTTGCACAGAAAATCATTGAGAAGTCTCAAGTTTGTTAAGAAAAATAAGGTTGGAGTTGTATTAGGTTTGAGTTTGAAATAAGAGAAATGATTGAATGGGAAACAATTAAAATGGGAAGTGATTAAAATGAGAAAATTCGAAACAAAAACAAGTTTTACAAAACTTGAAATAGTGCCTTACTTAATTTTTGTAATCAAATGGAAACTTCATAAAATTGTGAGGTTTATTTTTTTCCAATCACAGTTACTTAAGTCAGGTAATAGCTTCCCTAACTTTCTCCCAGATTTTCCATCCAGTCCCCACCCACATGTTGTAGTTCATTTTCAATATAGTTTCTAGTGAGTATCATTGCTGCATTTGTTCACCTAAATTGTGATTATTTTAAATCATCATTTAAAAAGCAAGGCATACTTAGGAATTTCTGAAAGTTTTTTATTTTGCACATTTTAGAAACAACTCAAAATACTATATTTGAAATTTGAATTTCAACCTTCAATCTTTTGAGGTATGAGTTCTTTTGCTATTGATCTAACTCATGAAAAAATGTTTTCAATGGCAGATAAATGGCTCAGGGGACACACCGCACTGCCTGAAACTCAGAAAACCTCATGTGTAAAGAAATACACTTTCCTAAGTATAAGTAGCTTCCTGGAATATCAAGCGACATACCTTTTTTTGGAGTGACATATGTTCTTATGCAGATACTTGGAATTACTTAAGATCTCATTTAAAATTGATGCTGTAACTAAATTATTGAGTTCCAGATTTATGCTTAGAGGAAATAAGTTGCATTGCTGTTCATTTATTATTTTCTTGGCTGCTTTATGAAGTCTAGATTTTGCTGATTTGTATGACAGGTTTGTCTAATTTCAGTGAAAAAAAAGTACTTAGAAATTACTTAAAGACAAATTTGATTATTTTAAAATTATAAAGCTATTCATTTTAAAAGCAAACTCAAGTATTAAAATTTTTAAATGGTTATAGCTTATTAAACAATTTATAAATAATATTAAAGTCAGGCTGACCTTTGATTTTTCAGTTTCTAGCTGATAATGGGATAATTTCAGTAAAAGGGAAGTTACCTTTTTTGTAATAGATAATCATCATGTACTATCATCTAAGACTTCAGTATGTCTTTTTAACATTTATAGATTGTTTTTCTCATACTTCTAGACAAAACAAGCTCATACTCAATTATATTTTCTTCCTATGACAAATAGAAAGTTAGATTTAATGCATAAACATTCAATTCATCACATTATTTGAAAACATAAAGCTAAAGTGAATGAAGGATGTTGCAGTCAAATATTTTTTACATTTTTATGCTATCACTTTTTTAGGAATTGCTTACTGTGACTCAGATTCCTTGTATGCTATACACATTCATGACTTGATATGAAATAGTTCCACAAGTTCTTGAATAATTTTATTTGTAGAAATAAATCCATGGCATTTATACAGTTACTGTGAAATAACCTGGAGTAAATGAATATTTAATAGTTATAAAGCATTTGTCAGTGACCACTGTGACACTGACATGTGAAAGGGATGCAATATCTTTTTCCTTTGTCTGAATTCACAAATCAAATAGTTGGTCTACAACCCAAGGCTATGTGTAAGTTCATGGCTATATCCACTTCTCCATGTCTCTTATCTCAACTAATGCTACCTTCCCCAACTTTCTCTCTCTCTCTTTCCCTCTCTCTCTTTAATTACATGCACAAATTGAGCACTATCTACTGTGCCTCTGATCTAAAAGCTCACTAAACTGATGTACTCACTAATATTGTCTAGCCAGGATCTTGTAAACTGGGGAGAGACTCGACCATAAGTTATGCATGATATCAATTAGGCAGACACAGAGCTTCTTTGAAATGGAAGAGATGGGCTATGGGTGGAATTTCTCTTTGTCCTTCACTAAGGTGGTGGGCCTTGAGTGATTCTGTACTCTGCAGGTTGCTATTTATATTGAAGTTGTCCCCCCCAGAGCTTTCCCAATGTTTACTTCTAGGTCACCTACAATGGATCCCTGAACATTGAATACTAGGTAAAAGGTGTACCTTTCTGGCATCTTGAACTTATAACAAGGGGACAAATCTAACATAAATAAGGCTCCTAATAAAAAAATACATTAGTTATATTTGATTCATTGGCCCTCATTAAGAAATTAAACTTGCCATTAGATAATATATAATCCATCCTAAGATGGACTATTCTACTATGCACCTTTAAGATGCTACTATTAACCACACTACATTTTATTATCAGCTGTAATTCATGTACATTACTCATTTCATATTTTAAATCAATAATATTAATTTTAGATTCTATGAGATGAAGCTATATTAGTATTTAACGGAATGAATGATATGGCACTGAACACCATTTGGGGATTTTATTCTCAACAGGTTTATCATATTTTAATTTCTTGACTTTTTCCAGCATATCTCTCTGATGAATTCCTTTTTACTTTGACTTCATGCTAATTAGTTGTTCTTCTTTGATCAAGAGGTAGGTATTTTATTTTGAGTTACACAATGCTAAGAACAACATTCTATACAAAGTTATAGTCAATGATTTCTGTATGTTCCCAGCACAGTTATCTACTCTGAAATTTTGTATACATAACCTTATTGGAATGCATTTCAAATCCTCTCTGTGTATGAGTTTTTACATGTAGACATGTGTGTGTGTGTCTATGTGTAAAAATAAATCACAATGTTAAAAAAGTATAGTGTTTGAAAGTTTAAGTGATGGATGTGACTTTTGTGTCAAGTAGTAGATTCTCTAACAAAGATGAATGTGTGGTTTCTAACTGTATCAAAAGCTGACTTCCCTGCTTTTGTCTACAGTGACGATGTCAGATCAGCTAACATTATTGCTGAAGAAAATGATGTCGCGTGCCTGGTTATAGATCGAGAGTGAGTACATTTATGTTGCTGGAGAAAGCAGACTATTGCTACCACAGAAGACTTGGCCTTCTGTTACTCCAAAGGCTGTTTGGTTTTTTTTTTGTTGTTGTTGTTTTGTCTTTTTCATCACTACTCAGAAATGCTGGCCAATCCTCAGCTGTGAGCACTTCTGATTAAAATTCATGAGAAGGAACTGGGTCTTCTGATCTAATCTGTCTGTGGCACTGGCAGATGCTGGCAGGCTAAATATTTTGCGTGCAAAGTTTGTACATAAATACCAGCCGTAGACTGATTTAAATTCTACATTGTCTAGAGAAATACGTTTATTAATGGCCTTATGGATTTATTCCCATACACATAGTGAATCATTTTTTAAAATTTTTATTCAATAACCTGGCTTAAACACATTATTGATTACTTATTTATACTTTTGTACTGATAGCAACTCAGGTATTTAGGCTCTTGTTCAGGTTTCTCTAGTATTTAATTAGTTGGGTGATAAGGCACTATAAACACTATCTAGGGATTTTATTCTTAACTGGTTAATCATATTTTGATTACTTGACTGTTTTTCTAACAAATCTCTCTGATAAATTCATTTTTAATTTACCTCCTTGCTAATTAGTCTTTCTCTTGTAATCAGGAGAGAGGCATTTGGGAGGAGGTTGTCACTCTAGCACTTGAGCCATACTTTTTCAGTACAGGATTTTTCCCCCCTGATTAGTTACGGATAGGAGACTCCAGGATTTTCCTACTCCGGCTAGCTTCAAACTCCAATCTTCGGATTTCAGCCTGCTGATTAACTACCATTATAGGCCATAATTTGTTTTCTAATGCTGTGAGCAATCAAAATAGTTTTGAACAAACTCTCTCTCAACACATAAAATATTCAGTGACAACTTATATTTCCAGAAAAGCCTAAACATTTGCATTGATTTGTGCCAGGTATCAATATTTTTGTCTTTCTTGGACTTTTTTTTCTGCTTATGTGGTTCTGAGGAATCGAACCCAGGGCCTCATGCATGCAAGGCAGGCGCTCTACCACTGAGCCAACTTCCAGCCCATCTTGGACTTTTTTTGAATAACTTTGATTTTATATCCTTCACCCATGTCAAATTATATTTTTACATGGCATCTTGGGTCTACTAATAATCAGTTAAACATTTTTTGCCTTACTAGATATAATAAAAGAAATTCAAATGTATCAAAGCTGGGCTATTGTCTATGTAAAATCATAGTATAGCCAAACAAATGGATGTACTCATGAGAAGTATCAGAAAGCCAGTGAAATGACAAGAGGTCTTACAAAGGAGTATATTGTCAACTGCTGATTTAATACAAAGAAAATTTCAAACATTATGCCCACTAAACAGCTACTTAATATCTTATCCATAAGCCTCTTACGAATCTATGCTTTCTTCACACTTATTAGGCAAATTCCAAACCTAAAATTATTTCATCTAGAAGCCAAGTGTTACTTAAAAAGTTCGACACAATAATGCTAATGTTTTTTTTTTATTTTTTTTTGTTGGTTGTGGGGCTTGAACTCTGGGCTTGGGAACTGTCCCTGCGCTTTTCAGCTAATATGTTTTAAAAACCTGGCACTTCTTGGTATTACTTAGAATTGTATTTATTCTCCCTTACAGATAAGAAAAGTGAATATAAAATAGATTAAAGAATTGCCTAGCAGTGCATCTGTGATTAAGAAGGATCTATTTCCAGCCTTCCTGAGTCATTTCCATCTTCTCTCTTCTCTTTTCCATTTGGCTCTCATAGCACCTGCTCAGAAAGTGAAGCAATGGCTATGTGGCCAAATGGTCAAAATTGAATTTTATTTTTTGTGTGGGAATGGGGCTTAAAGAATTAACAGGATCTTTCTGAGTAAAGTACAAATATGGAACTCACTTCAGGTGAAATAAAATTCCAAAGAAAAGATGCAGGGCTAGGCAAGTGTCAAAGGTGCTCAGGTAAAGGTAATTTTTGGATGACACTTCTCATGTGGAAAATGTTTTGGTACAATATTGCCTCCATTATTCATTTTTCTATGAGTTTCTTAAAAATACATGTGTGAACTGAATAATATAGGCTGTAGGCTATAGTTTTGAATTGTTAGGACAGAATATATGATAGAGAGGAAGAGCTCTTCATTCTTCATTTCAATCACATACATGCAATGTTTGTATATTAACTCTGTTTTACAGATTATTTGTAAGCTTATAATTTAAAAGTTTAACTTACATGGGTATTATTGGTTGTCTGTATGTTTGGCACAATACAAAATGAAATATGATATGAAGAGAATTTGAGCATCAGCTACAATTAGGTTGTACTACAATTTTAATTTCCTTGGACAGTTAGGGTTATCCCAACATTATATTTATTATTTACATTTCATTTCACTCTGAAAACTATTGGTAACAAATGATATGATCACCCTAGTTATGACTTACAGATTCAATTAAGTTCCTAAAATAATGCTTACAGAGCACCCTGTATATCTAATTTTAAATTTATAATTAATTGTTATAATTAACATCTGTCTTGCCATTCTTCTGCAAGCTTCATGAATACAGCATCATGGCACTCATACCATGAGGTTGCATTGTCAACATCTGACATAGTCCTTGGCATGAGGACAGTGCTTACCAGATGGTGGTTGAATGAAGGGCACCACCTTGAACTGAGATGCAGTGGCTGAAAGCTTCCAGATCTGCATTTCTTCTTTCATAGGCAAGATTTCTAACAAATGCTTAGAATGTTTACAGGGCCAAAAAGGAGAGTTAAAAGTCTAGGTTTTCATTCCTATTTTGCAAAGTTGATAAAACCTGTGAATTTATTGTATGGCAAGAGCTCTAAACAAATGGCAAGTACTACTGGTGATGTCTCCATTACTGATTGATCAAATCCCAAATGAGTTGATTAGTCTGTCCTTCAAACTGTGAATAAATACAGGCTGTGTCAAAGTTACAGCTAGAATGTTGTAGCTATTCAACCATTGCTTTAAGATTAAGGAGCAGACGTAAGAGGCTTTTCTTTGTTGTTGTTGTTTTTAATGTACTATGTGCTTTCTTGTTTCTTTTGTATGGTTTATTTCCTGTTGTCACTGTATTTGATTTTGGTACTCTGATATTGTATATACATTTATCTGAATTAGGGAAGGGAAGGGGAACAGCAGAATGGTGAGACAAAGGACAAGGGGGAAAACAATGTAACAGCAACATATACAAAAAAATGTTGGAAATGATCTTTACAACTTTTGGGGGGGAGGGTGAAATTAGGCAGGAGGGAAAGTAGGAGAAAAATGAGGGAGGGGTAACAAGTTCATTAAGAAATGTACTTATTACCTTACTTATGTAACTGTAACCCCTCTCTATCTCACTTTGACAATAAAAAAATATTAAGGAGCAGAATCTACAGAGACTTGTGATACCAGTGTCACCTACATTTAAAATAAGATGTGTTTATAATAATATTTCAGTGAGTTTAATAGCAAAGAACAAATGTTGTCAAAGGGTAGAATAAAATGAAAACAAAGGCACACAAAAATCTTTTTTTTTTATTTGAAAGTTTCAGCTGTTCGGGAAATCAGAAATCCCACAGCAGTATTATTTTATCTCTTACTGCAGCCAACAAGGGTCACGTTACAGAACAATCAGAAAAGAATGGAAGGAATTTATGGAAGTGAGGCTAAAATGGCAGCCTGGTTCTGCAGTACCTGCTGAGTGATATGAAAGTCAATTAAATGTGTGTAGACGCAGTCAATCATGACAATACATGATTGAGGTGGTACTGGTTTTATTTAGTTTTTATTTAGTTTTAGATGTTTGGAGGTAATATTTGTTTTATTATATACCAGGTGCTTAATGTTACTGGGATGTTTAAAGTAGGTTCTCTACTTTCAAGGTTACTATTTTGTTGTAGAGAATAAAAGTACTCAATAGTCACAAATCAAGGTAGATGGCTAGATGTGGGTATGTGTGAAGCTTTACAAGTATATAACTAAGAAAATGATTCTTTCACTGGGGATTGATTCTTTTCCTCATAGGTAGCCTAGTATACAAGAAGTCCCAATGACAAGGGACTGGATGGGACATTAGAACAGGCATCCAATATATCTGTTATCTAAATAGCATGAGCTAGCATGCATCTTTGAGAAATATTAAGTTAAAGTAAAAAAAATATTGGAGAAGCCGGGCACTATTGGCTCATGCCTGTAATCCTAGCTCTTCAGGAGGCAGAGCTCTGAGGATTGTGGTTCAAAGCCAGCCCAGGCAGGAAAATCCATGAGACTTTTATCTCCAATTAACCACCAGAAAACCAGAAGTGGTGTTGTGACTCAAGTGATAGAGTGCTTGCCTTGAGCTAAAGAGCTCAGAGACAGCACCAGGCCCAGAGTTCAAGCCCCACGACTGACCAAAAAACAAAATATTTATATATAGTGGAGAACTTAATTATGAAAGAATGTTAAAGGTAACAATGCTTAATAGGAAATGTACTCATTACCTTACTCATGTAACTGTAACCCCTCCGAACAGTATTTTTACAATAAAAAATATAAATAAATAAATAAAAATGTTAAATGTGGGAAATGGTCAGAGACAAGAAATGTTTTAAATTTTAACATACATAATCTAATGCAATTAAACAATATTAGAAGAATCTGTAACATTTGCTACCCATAGATTCAGAAAACACATCAGATAAACTCCTTTTCACTGTCTCAAAACAATACAAAGCCAAAACAAAGAAAGAAAGAAAGAAAGGAAAGACTGTTGAGAAACCAGAACTGCAAACAGAAATCTGTAGAAAATGTTTGATCTTCTCACTGATAACTGTTTTCAGAAACTCAAAGGATCAATGTAAACTTGTGGCAACTATTCTACATTATTACAGCCACTTTTGATATTCCATAAATGATTTTAAACAGTTATGAAAGCCACAAATAACTGAAGTTTTGGGGAGATTAAGAATAGCAATTTGTTGTTTTAAAATATACCATGTTTAATATACTACAATGTTTAATACACTACACAGAATAAATACTGCATTACCTTTAAAAAAAGAATAGCAATTTGTATGGCCATTATCAGAACAGAGCCATTTATTTATTTGCTTGTTTGTTTTTTTGTTTAGAACATTCAACCAAACTGTTGGGACATTTGAAGAACTCCAAAAATACCTCGAAGGGTATGTGGCCACCCTGAACCGAGATGACGAAAAGAGACATGCAAAGTACGTGGGGAGACATTTTCCTATTACAGATTTCACTTCTGCTGGCAGATAAGGATGGGGAAGGGATGGGGAACTTGGTTCTGCCAAGGAGCTGTTTGGATATTTATAACATCATTGGAGGGCCATACAAAATTAACCATACAGACAGACAAGGAGAATCATATGAAATGCTTGCCTGTCTTTCCTTTCATATAAACACCCCTACAGAGTAACTTCAATTTTATCTTACTAGTTTAAATTATCTTAAAGGAGCTATACAAAAGGGTTGCAATTCAGTAAGTCAGTTTACAATTACAACACGTCTTGATCAGTGTTACTCCCTCCATCATTCTCTGTCATCTATCCAAACCCTACCCACCTCTCTGAAGTTACCTGGATCTATTTTTGCATATGTACACTGAATGTTGTGGCTGGATTTGCCCACCCTTCCTCTCTCCACTCATCTGACACTTCTCTCCTCCTACTTCCCCCCCCCCCCAACAAAACATGTTTCAGCTTCCTATTATTCATTTTGTTAAGCTGTAACTTAGTGGTTCAAAGGCGTTAGATCATTGGCATCTTCCCCTGCATATAACATACACAATTTGTTTGTGTATATATGTTGCATATGTTTATAATTTAGATCTGTCTTCCAGATGTGGGAGAAAACATGCTGCCTTTGTCTCTCTGAGCCTGACTTATTTAATTTGAACTTAATTTTTTCAAAGTCCATCTATTTTCCTGAAAATGTCATAATGTTATTGTTACTGAGAGATGAATAAAATTCCATTGTGTATGTGTTTGTGTGCATGTGTGCGTGTTTGGACCAAAGAAAGGTGATATATATACATAGATATGCATATATATCATATGGAGAATATATAGAATATATTAAATATATAATATAATATGTAGAGAATATATATTTTCTCTAGTCATATATATCACCTTTATCCTTTACATATTCTTTTATATATGATATACCACCTTTATATATATTCTAATATATATCATATATATAACATATAGATATATTTATATGGAGAGAATATATATATTGAATATAGATAGATAGAATATTCTATACAATAGAGAAAATATCTATTGTATAGATATAAAGTATCTATTGTATAGATATCCTGTCTATTTTAGGGCATCTATTTATGGGCTGTTTCCATAAGTTGATTATGGTAAATAAAAATAGTGCAGCAATGAACATGGACTTTACCAGGAAATTCTTTGGGAACTTTTAAATAGTTCTTCTACAAACAAGGTACTTCTTACCACTCCCATAGAGATTAAGTCTGTAAGTAGTCAGCATCTTTTGAAATATGAGTAAAAATTGTAGGAAGATATTTCCCAGTAAAGAGAATTATTTATTTTGGTTATTGAATTGCAGGGTCAATGGTACCAGATTAAAGGTAAGAGTAATATTATGGCTTGAAAAAGCTTCCCGAAGCTTTATTCAGGGACTTATAGACAATGGGCTAAGTAAGTCTTAAAATGTACTAATAGTGATTTTTAAAAATTGAATAGAAAGCTGATTTTGTTAAGTGTGATTATTTTCTAAAACATAAATATTCGTATTTTCTTTATTGTAATACTGAGGGCAGAACTCAGGGTATCATGCAAGCGAGGCCCTAAATCCTAGGCCCTTTTAATATTCTGAGTGAAAGCTTAGACATGTTTCTGAGATACTTTCAAATTTTTATGGCAAATTTTTTTTTTTTTTTTTTTTTTTTTGGGTCCAGTCGTGGAGCCTGAACTCTGGGCCTGGGCGCTGTCCCTCAGCTCTTCAGCTCAAGGCTAGCGCTCTACCACTTGAGCCACAGCGCCACTTCTGGCTTTTTTCTATTTGCTTATGTGGTGCTGAGGAATTGAACCCAGGGCCTCAGGCATGCAAGGCAAGCGCTCTACCACTGAGCCATCTTCCCAGCCCCTTATGGCAAATTTTCTAGAAGACTGAATTTTGGATTAAACTAGAACAATAAATCAGTAGTGGCTAATAAGTTTTTTTACAAAGAAGACAGTGCAGTTACATTTTTAACTTTATTATTTTTAATTAATTTGTGTGTGTGTGTGTGTGTGTGTGTGTGTGTGTGTGTGTATGTGCTAGGTCTGGGCTTGAACTCAAAGCCTAGGTGCTGTTCATAATATTCATTTGCTCAAGGCTAACACTTTACCACTTGAACCACAGCTCCACTTACAGCTTTTTGTAAAAAAAAAATGATTTTTAATAGTTTATTGGAGTTAAGAGTCTCATGAAGTTTTCTATCTGAGCTGGCTTTAAGCCACAATCTGCTGATCTCAGCTTCCTGAGTAGCTATGATTATAGGTGTGAGCTACTGGCTCTCATGCTTTTTTTCAAAAAACTTATCTGTTGTACAAAGAGGTTTCAATTCAGCATTTCAGTTTTTGAGTACAAAGCATGCCAAAGGCCTTTTTGTAATAACAATTTATACATATATATATTCATAGGTATATATACATATACTTCAGAATGTTAAGTCTTAATTAAAAGCAAAAGTAAGCTTCCCCAAAGAGTAATATTTATACATAAAATAAGAAATGTGTTTCAAAGTTTTACAAAGCAATTTTCCCAGCCTGGGTAAGCCTTCAAGAACTTTAAGAGCTTACCAACGTAACACAGGTAGTAAAATGTGGGAAAGATTTTCAAGGTAGCATTCTAATTGTGTCGCAAAGGAAATCGCTATGGTTTTATTCCCTTCCATCAGCTCCTTCTCTGGGTTGTTTATTAACAACTTTACTGAGGTATAGTTTGAAGGCTACAAAACTTATCCATTTTGTTTCTTGTTGAATCTCTTTGACCGTTGTACAGTGTGTGTGTGTGTGTGTGTGTGTGTGTTATGTTCTCTATCATCCCCCCCCCCCCAGATGTGAATCCAATCCTATCAAAGCTGATATAGTGTCTGTGGCACTCTAAGCAGTAATATAGACAGAAGTAAGACTTTAGTAGAGTTTATAAACGATCTGGTGCCTGCCTGACTAAGGGTGTGTGTGTGTGTCAACTTTCACTTCTCTTGTTCAGGAGATCCATGTCTAACTGGAAGCTGTCCAAAGCACTCTCTCTGGAGATGATTCAGCTCAAGGAGAAGGTGGCCAGATTTTCCTCATCATCCCCATTCCAGAACCTTGAGATTATCGCCACACTGGGCGTTGGTGGGTTCGGAAGAGTTGAGCTTGTAAGGGGTTTACGTTTCAAGCATCTGAGAGAAGCCTTTTGGCTTCTTTTTGTTATTGTTTTGTTTTATATTCCAGCTTATCTTGGAGGACTATATGAATTACCATTGCTATCTTAAATATTGTTTTGAACTCAAATTGGGAAAGCAAACTTTGCCATCTGTCTATTGTATAGCAGCCTGTCTGTGCTAGTAACATAATAACTAGCTGCAATTTCAAGCAATCCTTTAGTGAATGGCAACTATTGGAAAATGTGCCAAGTAAGCATTCCCAAGGGCTACAAATGTGAAAAAAAATGTATTTCCTAACAGCAAAATGTGTGTCTATAGATATATACACTCATAACACATTAACTCTATATCTGAGAAAAGGAATCCAGCCAACAGAAATTCTATAGAAGAAAAATCTTTAATATTTTAGTTGTAGTAATTAACTTCACTGCCATGTCTGCATTCAGTTTTCATTATCCTATATTGGAGCTGTTTAAAATTTTCCATCAGGGCAAAACCACAGAAAAGATGACTGCAAAAAGATACGTGAAGTACAGTCTCTGTAAAGCTCAGTAAAACAGCTGTAAACTTACAGCTGAGTTCAGTTGTATTTTCCACATCACCAACTGTCTGTGCTTCATAATCACCTTCCAAGGAGTAGCAGAAGTAGCTCTGTCAGTTTAAGTGTTCTAATGAAACTGTACAATGGAAATCTGTGG
This sequence comes from Dipodomys ordii, assembly GCF_000151885.1. Lineage (NCBI taxonomy): Eukaryota > Metazoa > Chordata > Mammalia > Rodentia > Heteromyidae > Dipodomys > Dipodomys ordii. The sequence goes on along the minus strand of NW_012267265.1, from coordinate 9,583,795 downwards.
GCTTTTGAGGCACAGATGGTACTGAGCCCTTAGCAATTCCTAGACCTTCTTTGCCTACCAGATTTTTAACAAATCACTGTGCACTGACCTCCGGGAACTATGCTGATGCTTCCGTCTGCCGGATGCCCCTGGGAAGACCTAAACTGCTACTAAAAACCCCGGATAGCACTTCACACACAGTCCATACTTATCCTTGATGGGTGAAGGGGAATAATGATTTCATAATAGGGCACAGAATATTCATATGTGGCTTATGCCATATGCAGGTAACCATCTGTAGTGGTATGTCCCACTAAATGATGACACTAAAAGTTTGAATTAGGTTTAGAGGTGTGGGTCAATTAATACAGAGTTTGACTGCTCCTAAGTTTAGTCCTCAGTACTACCAGAAAAATAAGGGATTGAGTTAAAAATGCTGAAATCTGTTTTACTAGACAATTATTACAACAGTAATTCAACAATTGATTTAAAACTCATAGGTCATACTAACAGAATGTAAGCAACATATGGGATGCAGCTATTTCTGCATAATTTAGTATCATCTAATTATGAGTATAACCTACTTATTAGACTTCTTTTTTCTTCAAACCAGAATTTATTGGGTTTAAACCTGTCAGAGAAAAAGATACTTGCTTTAAAATTTTGTTTCCTTTTTAAAGGAAAGCTTTGATTTTTGAGAAACTAGAGCAATATTCAATAGAAATCTCTGCCCAGTTGGAAATGGGGGATAATACAACTGAGAAATTCAGTTTCTGATTTTTATTAACTTTAAGCAAGTTTGTGTCATTAGTTGTTACCCTAGTAAATAGTGCAGATATGGAACTCCATGTAGCACTTCTATTTCTTATTTTAAAAATGAGAGATGACAGTAAAAATCAATGAATAAATGAATTAAATCAGAAGTGAATATGGAAAAGTGAGAATTTGGGGCAATTCTTATCAAAAAGGCTTTTATGTTGTACAATAAAAATGGAATGACTCTTACTTCTCTTACCAAGAATTATTTTCTTGTTTCTATCCAAAAAAAATTTCAGCCCAAATCTTTAATTGTTTGGGTAATCTTGATGAGAAGGAAGTATATTCATGTCAATGTAACACCAGTCTAGAATGATACGTGGTTAATACTTGCATATAAGTGTGAGACCTGTTTAAGCTTCTAACATGTTTTATATAAATAGTGCAAGTGTTTCCTAGTAAGTTAATTTTGAAGATGCCTTTATCTCTTGTATAGGTTAAAGTAAAAAATGAGAATGTTGCTTTTGCTATGAAATGTATACGGAAGAAACACATTGTGGACACAAAACAGCAAGAGCACATCTACTCGGAGAAGAGGATCCTGGAGGAGCTGTGTTCTCCATTCATTGTAAAGTAAGCGAGCACAGGGCCCCCAGACATGTGTTTCTGGCTCATCTTTTCAGTGTTTGCATGCTAGAGGACAGAAGGAAGGAGGAAGGGCGCCTCCACTTCACTTGGAAGTCTCCAACAAGATCTAGGGGCAGAGTTTCTAGTTTCTTTTTGTTTATGGGTAAACCTCACAAAAGTGTGTGTGTGTGTGTGTGTGTGTGTGTGTGTGCATGAGCACACACGCTCATAGACTATCACAGCAATATATTTTGAAGTGGTTGTTTCATCCAAACCTGAGCCTTGCAATGCCTAAGTACCCAAGGAAATATCTCCTAATAGTTATGTTTTAATTTCTGGAGGTCTCACTGGAGTTTGGAGGAGAAACAGAAATTACTCTGAGCTATTACGTCTTTCATTTGTTAATTTGTAGATGCATTTATAGTATAAGCCAGTATATAATTTTCATAGTGCTCCAGTGTACAATTGTAGTGATTTGGGAGGGATACATGGTGTTTAATAATGAACAAAAATTATATTTTCATCAAATGCCTTGAGCAAATCATTCTTCCTGTGTTCCCAGATGATGCATATTACTATTTTTCAAGGTTAAAGCAAATCTAGATTCAAGGCAATGCTGCAATAATCTTCTAATTATCTTTATATTAATTATCTTCTCAGATACTCTTTCAAAATTACTATGATCAGAAGCTTAAGGGCATAGATTGGGGTGTATTCATTTTCTACTTCTAGGCCTTCATAAAGTATGTGACATATAGTAAGGCAATAATAAGAATAAGAATAAATAAGTGATGAACTTTACTAAAAGGCTAACATGCACCATGTACTCTTCTAAGAAATAATACATATATAGAGAAGGTGGGGAAAATCATCATATTTGTCTTACTAGCCTAAGAAGAGGATCAAGTGAATTCCTATTTTTTTCAATAAATATGTATCATCAATGACACATAAGTAATATACAATCAAATGAATATGTATGTTCTGTGAGAAAACTGAACTTGCATAACTAGTAATTGTTCAAGCTGGAATTTCAGCCTGGCTCTAAGGCTTAGTCTCTGAAACACTGTATTAGAGCTTCTTCCGCATGCACATGATCTGGCTGCTGTACTGTCTGCACTAGCCTGGGAATAGTGCTAGGAAGAAAAATTAATCTTTTAATCATTAAGATGATCCAAAAAGTGCTTTCACTCTATGTTAATAGGGTGCCACTACTAAACACCACTACAGAACTGAGCATTCTTTTCATGAGTACCATGCTTAAACCCTCTCTGGCCTTATTATTAGGTGAAGAGAATCACCTTGCTCACAATCTTGTCTTTTCAGGGCAATACAACTTCAATTCCTTAAAGGCGGAGCTTGCTAAAACTAAGTTACAGCCCAGCCCTCCCTCCCTTTGCCCAGTCTGCTTCCTCTTCTATCACCGCATATAATAGATGTTATTCTCAATCACTCTCTTTTAGATTTACTGCCTAGAAATCTCTGTCTCGCGGTCTGTTTCTAGAGGAATTTAATGCCAGATAATAAGTTTGAGGGCATAAAACATGAGGGCATAAGAAATAAAGGCATAACTTATTTGTGAGAAGCCTATCTTCAAAGTGCTATATACATAGACCTGTGGCTTTGGAGGGGAGAGGTGATATTTGGTAGGGGGGATAATGAACTGCTTTATTAAGAAGGGGCACTTGGAGCTTAGCCTTGGAGAAGGAATAAAACTTTCTCAGTGCAACTGAGACTAAGTAGGTCAGCCTGTGAGAAGAGGCAGAGCAGTGTAACTCCAGAGTTCCAGGAATGATCAAAAAGGACTTGGTAAGAAGCCCAGTTTAGCTGTAGGATATCTGTATGGAAAGGAGGGTCATTTTGCCCCCAATGTTATTGATGATGATTGTAAAGCAATTTTAAAGAGTTTTAAAACCATATTTCTCAAAATAACTTGTTTGCAAGAAGCCAGAAGTACAAAATGAAATCTAAACTGTATTTCTGTGTTCTTATCTGTCTTTACAGATTATACCGTACTTTCAAGGACAATAAATATGTGTACATGCTTCTGGAAGCCTGCTTGGGTGGAGAGCTATGGAGTCTATTAAGGGACAGGTAATGAAAAGAGTTAAAAGCAATAGTTTCTGTCTACTTCCATCTGGACAAGAAGATACTGTACTTAAGGGTCCTAAATAAGAACATGAAGATCACTTATGAAGGAGATCACTATAGAAAATATTATCACTTGAAGCCAGAGCCCAGGCTTCACACTTATAATCTTAGCTATTTAAGAGGCTGAAATTTAGAGGACTAAGATTCAAAGACAGCCTAGAGAGAAAAGTCTATGAGACTCCATCTCCAGTGTAGCAGGAAAAATGCTGACCTGGGGACATGGTTCAGGTGGTAGAATGCCAACCTAATAGGAAAAATGCTGACCTGGGGACATGGTTCAGGTGGTAGAATGCCAACCTAATAATTAGCACAAGCTGAGCAAGAGCTTGAGACACTGAGTTATAGTCCCAGTACTGGCAAAAGAGAAGAAAATACATTACATAATCTCATAAGCAAGTATTCATTGCAATGTCTGTCTTATGGATTAAAGAATTACAGCATTAGGGAAGAAGCTATCTGAATTTAAAGATGTAGTAGGGGTAGATTTACATATTTGCAAATTTTGAAGAGTTTGTGGTGGGAAGGGGCTAAACTCTTACTGAAATGCAGAATACAATGTCCATAAGGTCCAAGCTGAGAGCAAGGGCTCACACTTGTAACCCTATGAGAACCATGGTTGGGAACAGTATGATCAAAAAGTTCTGCCAATATGTGTTGTGATGAATGGCTGTCATTCCAGCTGTGGGAAGTGTAAATAGGAGGTTCTCAGTCCAAGAAAAGAGCAAAAGAATAAAAGAGCTGGAGGCATGACTTAAGTGGAAGAGTACCTGACTAGCAAGTGAAAGGCCTTAGGTTAAATAAAAAGATATCTAGAAAAGTTCAACTTCTCCAGAGGAGTGATTTCCGTTCAGTCAAAACCACAGCTAGTTACTAAGAACCACCTATGTTGAAGGGTCCATCTCAGACAATTTGAGGAGTTTCTGGGCAATGTAGATTTTCTATTCAAAGACTAAATTGTGTAAAAAACAAATGAACAAACAAACAAAAATCCCAAATTGTCAGGTGCTGCTGACTCATGCCTATAATCCTAGCTACTCAGGAGACTGATGTCTGAGGGTAGAGGTTAAAAGCAAGTCAGGGCAGGAAAGTCCATGAGACTCTAATCTCCAATTAACCACTAGAAAACTGGAAGTGGAGTTGTGGCTCAAAATGGTAGAGCCCTAGTCTTGAGCAAAATTGCTCAGACAGTACCCAGGCCATAAAGTTGAAGCACCATGAACAATAAAACAAAAAAATTAAAAGAAAGAAAAAAATAGAATTTATTTGGAGAAAGTATGTGATTATAAAGCATTGACACTGGCAACCTATGACTAAATGGGTAATGAGAGCTATAAATAGAAAGCTTAGAAGAAGGGAAAGAGAAAATATGATGCAGAAATGTTTGATGTAAACACTATATATCTACAAAACTTTGGAAAAGCAGAAAGGTAGAGAAAGACAAAACAGGAAGGTTGACATAGTATCAAATCTTTTGGATGATGAACATAAGAATATTTAGAACTAAATAGATTGTACAAATATAAGTGAAGCAGAAGAGGAAATAGGAATCTAATCCCCATTAGGTCATATAAGTTAAGGTTAAGCACACAGTCTCGCTGGGGACAGTGATTTTTCAACTGTGACTGCATATTATCATCATATGATGTTGTAGGCCAAACTTTATAATTCATTTAATCTGGTTTGGTGCCTGGTAAAGCAATTTAAAAAAAAAAACAAAATGTTGGTTGGGCCAAGCACCAGTGGCTCACACCTGTAATCCTAGCTACTCAGGAGCTGATATCTGAGGATCATTGTTCGAAGCCAGCCCAAGCAAGAAAGTGTGTGAGACTCTTATCTCCAATTAGCTACCAGAAAACTGGAAGTAGAGCTGTGGTTCAAAGTGGTAGAATACTATCCTTGAGCAAAAGAGCTCAAGCACAGAGCCCAGGCCCTGAGTTCAAGTCCCATTACAGACCTTACCAAAAAAAATGTTGCTTGGTACACTCATGGCTAAGAATCACTGACCTCAACAAGAAAAGTCTGTTGAAAATCAGAGAAGAAGATAAGCATGTTGTTAGAAATAACCAATAACATGTTCCTATCACAACATGCCACAGATGTCCAAAAGCATGTTTTCTTGTTTTTCTATTTTACGTGTTCATATGTGTGTGCTAGAAACAATTACATAAATGTAGACATTTTGATTTCAGCAACACCATTTGCATCAAATGTTTCCCTCAGTTCCTTTAGGATCAGCAGCCTAATTCATTGCTCTGAAAAAAATCCACATTATACAAATATGCAGTGTAATCATGGACACATAGAATAGCACCAAAGACATATATCTAAGATATTAAAAAGAAAAATGGTTTTATTCCAGAGGCAGCTTTGATGAGCCCACCTCCAAATTCTGTGTCGCTTGTGTGACAGAAGCATTTGATTACCTGCATCGACTAGGTATTATCTACAGAGACTTGAAGCCAGAAAACTTAATTCTAGATGCCGAGGGTTACCTTAAGTTGGTAAGCTAAGTTCTTTTATTTATAGTATCATATGAGATATTTCCAGAGCAAAGTTATAATTGTCATTTTCTTTGTAATTTATTAGAGCTGTTGTTTTCACTCTGGCCTTTGAAATTGGTGTGTAACAATGTTATGGATTCATTCTTTTGGGCTTGCAAGTTCAATGTGACAGCCATATTTGTTTCTCCTACTAAAGAGTTACAATATAATGGACTGCTTTCAAATTTAGATTTTTTTAGGGTTTTTGTGTAACAATTTTAAACTAGATTTTTAAGTGCTTTGTGTATAAGGACTAAGTATGAACAATAAAGAAAATAATGGAACTCCTGCACTATGATATCCAGATACACACAGAGGGAGAGACAATAAACACATAACAGGTGTTTGGAAATCTTTCCAAGTGAATCTAATAGGTAATGAATGATGAGAATCAAACTAAACCATAGGCCCTTTGAGGAAAGAGACTCTCCTTGCTATCTGTAATTCATTAATGCCCAGCAGAAAATCTTTTGAGTGTCATACTGTGCAGTAATGTTATCAGTCATAGGAACTACTTTCACAGAGAAACTATGTTAGAACTGGTATTGGTCATAGCTATGAAAAAATCAAGTTACTTTGGAACTCAAGAGGGAACCCCACAGGATGAGGAACCAAGGCTGAGATTTCCTGAGTCTATTTTGATAGCTCCCTAAAGACATTAAATCATTTCTGAACTTTACGATATTAAAAATTCTCAGGCTCAAACTCATATAAGGACATAATAACATTATTTACTGAACATTTCTTATGTGTAAAATATACTATGCTCAAACTTTTAAAATTAATCTAGTAATTGTGTGTGTGTGTGTGTGTGTGTGTCAGTCCTGGGGCTTGACCTTTGGGCCTAGTCTCTGTCCCTGAACTTTATTTGTGTTCAAGGCTAACGCTCTACTACTCGAGCCACAGGGCCACTTCCAACTTTTTCTGAGTAGTTTATTGGAGAGAAGAGTCTCATAGACTTTCCTGCCCAAGCTGGTTTCCAACCATGATCCTCAGCTCTCAACCTCCTAACTAAATAGAATGATAGGATGAGCCACAGGTTTCTGGCTCTATTTAACAATTTTTAAGATAGGTTTTTATAATATATATGATATAATTATGAAATTTAACCTTAGTGATTAAATTACTATATATGGTTATGAAAAGCATTCTCCTTGTAAAGTAAAATAAAGTCTCTTTCTGTGTGAAATTTTGCTAACTTCCAAGAAATGTTTTGGTCCATTCAAGTTTTTTTTAACCCATGAAAGACAGTATGAGATCGGAAGTACTGACAGAAGTCTCAAACACTCCTTTTATTCACAATTCCTTCATTGGCTGTGTCTCTAGAGCTCTTTAGCTTCAGAGGAAAATAGAAATCCTTTGACATTCTAGAAGTAAACCATTATGGGGGAGGGTTAAGGTTCCATGACTGTTATTTGTCCTGCTCATTCATTCGCCAGCTACTTAAATAAACAGTAAAAACTAAAACATGTAAAGATTAAAGAGTAAATGTTGAGGGCTGGGAAGGTGGCTCAGTGGTAGAGTGCTTGCCTCACAAGCATGAGGCCCAGAGTTGGATTCCTCAGCACTACATAAGCAGAAAAACCTGGAAGTAGCCCTGTGGCTCAAGTGGTAGAGTGATTGCTAGCCTTGAGCTGAAGAGCTGAGGGACAGTGCCCAGGCCCAGAATTTAGGCCCCACAAATGACTAAATAAATAAATGTTGAGCCAGGCACCGGTGGCTCACACCTGAAATCATAACTACATAAGAAACTGAGATCTGAGGATTGTAGTTTGAAGCCAGCTCTAGTAGAAAACTATTGAGATTCTTATCTCCAATTAACCACTAGAAAATCAGAAGTAACACTGTGGCTCAAAGTGGCAGAGTGCTAGCCTTGAGCAGAAAAGAAAGAAGGGGGAAAAAAGCTTAGGGACAGTGCTCAGGCCCTGAGTTCAAGCCCCACAACTGAAAAACAAACCCCGAAAAGTAAATCTTGAATATTTCTGCTCTACGTATGTATTAAACTAGCATCCTGAAATCCTTTCATTACAACAATGTCTGAAAATACTAGAAAAGACATGACAAGCAGTATTACAAATGCATGGCTGAGTTCATAGCACAGCATAAGTCTGAGAACCAAGGCTAAGTAGTAGTTGATGGTGAAGGTCAACATGGAAGCTGCCATCTTGTGAGTGCCAGCAACACTTAGCTGTTGAGAGGCTTCATTTTAATAGCTGTATACTTTAGTAGATGAACAGGATACCACGCTCTGGACATCGGCAATACATAAAAGTTGAATCAGAGAACATTATGTATAGATCCAGGTATCACAGAAATTAAACTTTCAGAGGGAAAGAAAACAGGAAACAAATATCAAATGTATAAATATAAAATACATCCTGGAAACATGCCTTTCTTATTTTGGTTCTTGGTAGATGAACAGAAAAGTCTCCTCTAAGAATTCTTGGCCACTAGCTGGGCGCTGGTGGCTCACGCCTGTAATCCTAGCTACTCAGGAGGCTGAGATCTGAGGATCGCGGTTCAAAGCCAGCCCGGGCAGGAGAGACCGTGAGACTCCTATCTCCAATAAACCACCAGAAAACCGGAAGTGGCGCTGTAGCTCAAGTGGTAGAG
>NW_012267265.1:9508017-9575079 GCF_000151885.1 Dipodomys ordii | reverse complement strand
CGCTGTAGCTCAAGTGGTAGAGCGCTCGCCTTGAGCTGAAGAGCTGAGGGACAGCGCCCAGGCCCAGAGTTCAAGCCCCACACCGACAAAAAAAAAAAAAAAAAAGAAAGAATTCTTGGCCACAGACTAGTCTTAATTGAGGTTGGTTGCTCAATTTTTAAGGATGGAAAATAGAAGCAAGAATTTAAAGGAATCCATGTTATAGCATTCCTAAGCTATTAAGACTCACTGTATAGTCTCTCTGGAAGCATATACTCAAGACTTCCAGGAGATAAAGTTCCAGGAAGTATGATGTCACATTAAAAAATAAAAATAGGACACCAGTGGCTCACGCCTGTAATCCTAGCTACTCAGGAGGCTGAGACGGGCAGGAAAGTCCATGAAACTCTTGTCTCCAAGAAACCACAGAAAACCAGAAGTGGCGCTGTGGCTCAAGTGGTAGAGCACTCACCTTGAGCTGAAGAGCTGTGGGACAGTGCCCAGGCCCAGAGTTCAAGCCCCATGACCGACCAAAAAATAAATAAATAAATGAATATAACAAAATAAACATATGACAGAAAGTAAGAACTACTGTTAGCATTACTTGCCAGAAACAAAAAAGGAAAGAGCAGAGCAGATATTATGGAGAAATCAGATGCAGAATGAACAGTAAGTGTATTTAATGCGCTTTCAAATGAATAAGGAACAGAGACTTTAAAAAAAAAAAGATCTAACAAATTGGAGGGAAAAAGCCTAATAAAGCAGCTATTAAGACAATAATAATTGAACTTAAATATGCAACCAAAACTTTTTTCTCTGTAAAAATTACATTTTTATTATCTTTAAGTAGTTGTACAAAGGTGTTATCATTCAACAAATCAATTGATGAATGCAATACGTCTTTCATCATTCTCCACATCCCTCCCAACCCAGTTCCTCTCCTCAATTTTTCTAGTTTCACAGTATGTTCATTGAATATTATGACTACATTTGCTCCCCTTCCTCTCTTTATTCATTTACTCCCCCCTTAACCCCTCCCCACATGCAAGTACCAGTTTCCTGGTATTCAATTTGTTGGACTGTGAGTTTGTGCAACCAAACCTTTTATTGATAATGGGATAGCTTTCCTGGTCTAGACATTTGATCAGATTGATTCTAACATATTCATAAGCTTGTGTGAAGGCACTAAAGCCAAAGAAAAGGTATTCAAACCTTAATAAAAGGCTACTAGGGTAGGTGGTAGTAACAAGTAAACAGTCTGTCCACCACTGGGCACTGCACAACATTCCTCATTGGATAAAGAATGGGAAGTAAACCTTTAGTTGACATCATACCCAATGATAAGATATTGAACATCCTTCCAGGTAAGAATAGCTAATCTTACAACTTTGATTTAGCATAGTGAAAAAGGTCTCTGCAAATGAAATAATCAAGAATGGGAAATAAAAGTCAAAGATTAAAAAAGGAAGAAATTTCCTGCCTTATTTGAAAACAGCATAAATTTGAATGTAGAAGTCTAAAAATCTACTGAAGAAGTACAAGAATTAAGAAATTAAACTTGATTATTGATACATGATCAATGTGGAATTAAAATGTTTCATTTTCATATACTAGGAAAAAATTTAAGTGAATAAAGATAAAAATTGATAACATCAATTTTTATATAATTTATAAAATTTATAAAAATTTTTGTATAAAATATTATCCTACTAAGGTGATATAGTTATTGTGAATAAATTATAAAAGAAAATTACTGTGTGAAATTGTATAAGACCTCTACATTGAAAATGATATAACATACCATGGGGAAATCAGTAATTAGCAATACATACTGTGTTTCTTGATCATATAATAAGATCGTGTAATAAGATGTTCCAAATGATCTACAGAGAACTTTTCTCCTAAAATTTACATTTTGTACAGAATATTTAAAAGAGACAATAGCCACATTGTAAAAGAAGAACAAAACTGAAAAATTGTGCTATCTGATATCAAGACTAACTATAAAACAATAGTAGTGAAAGAAGTATGATACTGGTATAAGGATGAACAAAAAAAATATACCCCAGTTTAGTGATTGAGATTCATAAATGGACAGTCAATGAAAGAGTAATGCTAGGTTTTTTAGGAGGTTTTGCTACAATAATTGTATTTCCATATGTTAAACAAAAAGAAACAAAAGAAGCTGAGCCTTTTTTCTACCTTATGCTGCATAAAAATTAATTAAAATAGATTATAGGGCTATGAAACAGTAGAACAAAATACACTACTAATTTAATATTTAAAAAGAATAAATTAGCCGCTGCCACTGGTGGCTCATGCCTATATTCCTAGCTACTCAGGAAGCAGAGATTTGAGGATTGTGGTTCAAAGACAGCCAGGGCAGAAAAGTCAATGAGGCTCTTATGTCCCTCCAATTAATCGCCAGAAACCCGGAAGTGGCACTGTGGCTCAAGTGGTAGAGCACTAGCCTTGAGCTGAAGAGCTGAGGGACAGCACCCAGACCCAGAGTTCAAGCCCCACAACTGACAAATAAATAAATAAGACAATATAAAATTTTAAATTCTGGTAATCAAAATACACTGCTAAGAAAATGTCATGACATAAACTAGAAGAAAATATTTTAATATCTTCACATAATAAACGGCTTGCATTCCAAATATATAAAGAACTACAGCTTAGTAATAAGCATTTATTCAGAGTATATGATATGCATCTATGGAATTATCACAATGAGACTCCTTGTAATATTAATCTGTGATATTAAAATATATATATATATATTTACTGAAGGACACACATTCAACTGTGTCTTTTAAAAACATATCATCAGCTGGGCACTGGTGGCTCATGCCTGTAATCCTAGCTACTCAGGAGGCTGAGATCCGAGGATCGCGGTTCAATGCCAGCCTGGGCCGGAAGAACTCTTATCTCCAATAAATCACCAGAAAACTGAAAGTGGTGCTGTGCCTTGAGCTGGAGAGCTTTGGGACAGTGCTCAGGCCCAGAGTTCAAGCCCCATGACCAATATATATATATATATATATATATATATATACAAACATACATACATACATATATGTGTGTGTGTGTGTGTGTGTGTGTATAGTCAAAAGCTTAAAAATACAAAATAGAAAATATAAGAATGGTCACAAAGAAATGCCACTTCACACCACTAGAATTACTGTAATTGAAAAGTTCATCAATACTAAGTGCTGGTGAGGTTGATCCTATACGTTTCTGTAAGGAAAAGAAAATTGTAATCTAATTTTAACAATTGTTTCTCACTGAAACAAATACCTATTCTATCACAAGAAACTGCACATTTGCATTCATTCAGGAAAATTAAAATTAAAAATTCAAGCTTACATTTTCATAGCAACTTTATTCCTAACAGATCTCAAATTAGAAACAGCACAAATATTTATCACCAAATGCATGCATTAACATATACAGTGCATTCACCAACAGAATGTACTTCAGGCAACAAAAAGAATAGATTTAAAAACCATTTTCAACAAAATGTCACAGACACAAAAAGAGTGCTGCCTGGATAACCACCCCAAAGTTCTAGAAGAGATGGTAGGAATCAAGGTAATGGCCATCTTTCAGAGAAATATTTAACTGGAAAAGAATACGGGAAAACCTTCAGAAACAATGGCCATTTTGCCTGCATTTTGAGCAGATGGTTGCTGTGGTTTTATGAGTATAATCTGCATCAAAATTCAGTGAATTCTATGCCAGGTAAGTGTCTGTGCACTTGGTTACCTGTAAATTATAAGTCAACTTGAAAGAAAAAATATAATGAAGAAGTTGAAAAGCAGATAATTGATACAGAGAGAAAAGCCAAGGAAATGAAAGAAAATTTAAATGATTTATGTAGACTGGGGCATAAAGACATAAAAATGGGAAGTGGAGAGAAATGAAGAAACTTGAAGAATGGGGTCAAACATTCTGACAAGGTTTAGTTGCAATCCAAGATTAAAAAAATAGTACGGACCAAGTGGGAAAAACAATACATAAAAATATGACTGAGAATTGTTCAGAAATGTGTAAAAGGCACCAATGATAGGGCAAAGGAACCTTGACAAATCCAAGGGATAAACTACATATCTGAGCCTCTATTTTTTCCTACATCACTCCAAAATTTAATAACTAATTACTTTAAACAGCAGCAATCTCCTATTATCTCCTAGATTCTATGATTTAGGAGTTAGGAAATAGTTCCACCAAGCTGTTCTAACTCAAGGTATCTCATTAAGTTTTAGTTACAAGTTGGCCAGGCTATTGTCACTTGGAGGCTTGTACATCCAGAGTGTGATTCACTTCCATGGTTGGCAAGTTGATGACGGTCTTCTTTCTCCATAGCAGTCTCCTTCACAGGACTGGCTGAATATCTTTATGGTTTTGCAGCTGGTTTCTGTCACAATAACTCACCCAAATGCCTGAGGAATGTCTACAAGGCCTTTCATGAACTACTCTAAGGCATGTCACAGCACCTCTGCTGTTGATTAGACAGAGCCAGCCCCGATTGACTGTGGGAGGTTTCACTGCTGAACACTGAAAGTGGATCACTGTGGCTTGTCTTGGATGTTGACTATTGGATAACAAGGTGCAAAACAAAAACTAAGAGATAATGTAGGACAGCATCTGTAAACTGAAAGGATTAAAGGAAGTAGGCTTTCACTCGATACCTCCACACTAAGCCAAAATGCATTTGAATAGTTGAAAATTTTCGAGTGAAAGAAACTTTCATTATAAACCTAGTAAAATGACATGTCAGAAAAGTGACACGAAGACATTTTTAATTAAGGTTTTTATTGTGAAAATACCACCCCTTCCCTCCCACTTCCTCAACTACACCCCCCACCCCCCCACCCTCACCTAAATTTTTAAACATAGTATCTTGTACATCTCATTGTTGCAATGGGTCAATGAAGATATTTTTAAACAAAGATGAAAAGTGTTTACTCCTACACACAAAAGATATGATCAGGGGAAGAGGACAATGATATCTTACAAAGAATCTGAAAAACCGGTTGGAGTGTTGACCATAGTGAAATGGTAAACATGGTAACCTAATTAAAATAATAGTATAAAGTAATAGTCATAATTGTAATCTGTAGGATTAAAATGAGGAAATGCTAAATAACTAAATACCAGCCAGTGGCAGATAAACTGAATGTAGGAGTCATTGAAATTAGAATGGGAGGATAAAGTATCATTTAAGAACAAGACAGCAAAGAAAGAAATAGGATATCTAGAAAGCAATAAAAAGTCTGGGTGCTGGTGGTAATCTGAACTACTTAGAAGGCTGAAATTGATAGGATACGGTTAGAAGCTAGCCCAGGTAGAAAAGTCTGTGAGATTCTGTTTCTAAAACTACCAGCAAAAAATCATTTTTCCAAAATGATATTAAAAAATCATAGTCTGTGAGATTCTGTTTCTAAAACTACCAGCAAAAATCATTTTACCAAAATGATATTAAAAAATCACAGTCATTTTTTGATATTGCTGTTCTTGCCTGTCCTAAGGCTTGAACTCAGAACCTGAGCACTGTTCCCGAGCCTCTTCGTCCTCAAGGATAATGCTTTACCACTTGTGCTGTAGCATAACTTTCAGCTTTTTCTGAGTAGTTTATTGGAGATAAGAGTCTCATGGACTTTTCTGCCTGGGCTAGCACTGAACCATGATCCTTAGATCTCAGCCTCCTGAGTGGCTAGGATTACAGGCGTGAGCCACCAGCACCTGGCCCCAGCCTTTTATTTACATAATAAGATGCTTCAATAATAAATAGCAGACTTTGGCAGAGTAAGGAAACATGAAAAAGTTTAGACATTTTACTACACTTTTCTCAGAAATTGATAGAACACTTAGACCATGAAATCGTTAAACTTTAGAAAACATGTACAATACAGTTAATAAACTTGATCCAATAGATTTGTACAATATCCCAATAGATGGAGAATATATGTGAATAAAATGTGATTATATAATGGGCTGTTCAGCAAGTTTCAGCAAGTAGAAAAATGGGAATTGGAGTGTTGACAGAAAACCCATCAGCACTGTCTTGACTAAGAGGGTTGGTTCTGCAGGAGTGAAACAGTGATGAAATTGGCGGGTGCCAGCTGGGCCAGCAGGGATGTCATTTGAGTGAAGGATACTGTGGTAGGCCCAGCCTCAGGCCTGAATAACTTTAAGGAAAAAAATTCCTTGTAGGAGGACCTTGTTTTCATTCTACAAATTCATAAGTAACATGTTAATTCTCTTTGCAGTTGCATGCAATACCTAGGAGAGGCCAGCTATTTAATGAGCACAAGTATAAGGAAAGAATGTATTTTTCTAACAGAAATACTGAACAAGGAAAGCTTGTAAAAGACCTAAATTAGAAAAAGGTCTGAATTTTGGTAGTGTGTCCCAAGATGTGCCCTTTTGTAAGGTGGAAGATGAAGCTCCTAGATATTTACATTACATAGAAACACTTAGATAACAGAAAAGATGCACAAACTACCCAGCCAAACTTACCAAAGAAGTAGAAAATCTGATTGATCAGATCTTTTAAAACTTTTGTAACTTTGGGGCTGGGCAGGTGGCTCAGTGGTAGAGCGCTTGCCTTGCATGCCTGAGGCCCTGGGTTTGATTCCTCAGCACCACATAAGGAAAAAGAAAAAAGCCAGAAGCGGCTCTGTGGCTCAAGTGGTAGAGCGCTAGCCTTGAGCTGAAGAGCTGAGGGACAGCGCCCAGGCCCAGAGTTCAGGCCCACGACTGGACCCCCCCCCAAAAAAAAACAAAAAACTTCTGTAACTTCAACTTTAATGCTATTTTTATGTAAATTATTTCCAAAAACTAAAGGATACTTTTTATCAGATTTTTACAAGGCAATTATGGTATTTTCTCCTGGGGAGTCTTCTAAGAAAGGCACATTAACACCCATTCTCACTAATAAATCTACTGTTTAATAAACAAACTACTAGTACTGACTATTAGAATGAATACAAACTCTGAATACATTTTTATAAGCAGGTTGGATATATCATAAGAATGTAAACATAGTTTGACGTTAAAATCCTTTCAAAACAGCCTTTGATTGCCCAGTTCCACACATAAGGAGCATAGAAATGGCTAGCCTCTCCTAAGAAGTAGAAAATGGGAAAACTGAAAAAGTAAATTAAAAATGCTTCTTGGATTTTTAAGAAAAGTGAAAACACAGAGAACACGGATCCTCTTAAGAAGGGGACATGAACACAAGTGCAATCACAGTTTACAGGAGCAGAGACTTGTGTGTGTGTGGAAACGTCCCTAGGAACCAGTGCTGGGCTGGAATTGCTGGAGACAGTGTATCATCGGAAACCCCAGGGAGACTGAATGATGGTCAGTATCCCATACTTTGTGTGCTTCTTCTCCAAGAGCCAAACCACTAAATATTTACTGAAAACAATAAACACAGAAAACATCTCCAGCCTTGGGAGGGAAAAAATGAACCATTTTGAAATATGACAAAGAAGTCTGTGCTTAACAATGACTGCTCTCATGAAAATAAAACTAGGTATTATCAGAGCCCAATAACCTGGAGGAATTAAATATCCAACATCAGCCCACTCTTGCTGTCCGGCTATATCTAAAAAGGTAGGACAAAATAACAGAGAAACATTATGAAATTCAGTCCAGAGGCTTGTTGTAAGTTATTGAATGTATTCCTCCTCCTACCACATTACCAAAGGGTCCATTTACAATTCCTTTAGCAGTAGACATAAAATCTGGCTATCAACTGAAAATTACTAGGCATACTAAAAGGCAAAAATAAAATCAATAGGAAGAAACAAAATCAGAACTAAAAAGGTAGGAATGTGGGATCAGAGAATCTAAAATAGCTGTGATTAATGTACAACATGGTCTAAGAGAGAAAATGGGCAGCATACAAAAAAAGCAGTTGTGCAATGTAAGCAATGATTTGTAAATCTTAGGGAATAAGGTAAAAAGAAATATTATAGGTCAAAAATGCTATAACCAAAATGAAAAATGCCTTTAAGGGACTGATTAGTAGACTACACACAACTGAAGAGGAGAAAACCATCTGTGAGATTCAGTGGAAACCTCACAGTATGAAAATCACAGAGAACAAAGAATGAAGGAAAACAATAAAAAGGAAAACCAAAGGACTATGGAAAAACAAAACTGCCTAATTTATGTATCATAAAATAGGAATAAAACAAGAAAGCATGAAACTATAATCATTGAGAATTTCTCCAAATCAATATCAGATACCAGGGGCTGGGAAGGTGGCTCAGTGGTAGAGTACTTGCCTCGCATGCATGAGGCCCTGGGTTCGATTCCTCAGCACCACATAAGCAGAAAAAGCTGGAAGTGGTGCTGTGGCTCCAGTGGTAGTGCGCTAGCCTTGAGCTGAAGAGCTGAGGGACAGCGCCCAGGCCCAGAGTTCAGGCCCCATGACTGGTAAAAAAAAAAAAAATCAGATACCAAATCATAGATTCAAGAAGTTCAAAGCACATTATACTTTTACATATAACTAAAAGGAATGATAGCAATCATATATACAAGGAATTAAGATCACTTTGCTGTTATACATGTGAATGATAGTATGTCATTTGAATGTCTGAATGAAGACATTCCAGTGTCTGCTGTTAGACTTAATTAAAGTGAAAAGCAGGAAAAGAAAATAACTACAAAATCCCCAAATACATAGATGAGTGTAAATTATACATGGATCTATGAAGAAATTGTATATCTTTTGAATTAAATAAAATTGAAAACAAAATTTATCAAAATTTGTAGAATGAAAGCAAGGAAGTGATTATAGAGAAATCTAAAAGATCAAATGCATAGATTAGAAAATGAGTAAGTCCTAAGTCAATCATCTATGCTCCTATCTTAGGAAACTAGAAGAAAAAGAACGTATTAAATTCAAAGTGACCAATATAAATAACAATTAGTGTGAATGTTATAAAAACCTGAAAATAGAAAATCTTTAGAGGTAATCAATGAAACAAAAAATTAGTTTTTAATTATCAATAATCTTAATAGCTGGGTGCTGGTTGCTCAAGCCTGTAATCTTAGCTACTTGGGAGGCTAAGAATCTGAACATCAGGGTTCAAAGCCATCTTGGGAAGGAAACTCTTGAGACCTTTATCTCCAATTACATACCAAAATGCCAGAAATGGTGGCATGGCTTAAGTGTTAGAGTGCCAGACTTGGGTTAAAGAGCTCAAAAACCGCATCTAGGCTCTGAGTTCAAGCTCTAGGACTGATACACATGCACACACACCCCACACACACACACTAAAATAAGATAAAATTAATACTTTTTTAACCAAAATGAGAGGAAATCAATTGTTAATATCATAAGTGAAAGAAGAGCTATTACTATAGACTCTGGACATTGCAAGGATGGTAAAGAATACTGTGTATAACTGCATGTACATGAAGCTGATAGGCCAGATGAAATTCCCTAATGCCTTGAAAGATATAGTCTGTCCAAAACCATACAAGAAGAAGTAAAACAATGTGAAAAAGCCCATGTCTATTAAGGAACATCAACAATTGAAGAACCTTCAAAACAGAAGGCATCAGGTTCATATAGACTCACTGGTAAATTCTAGACAAAATTTAAGGAATAAATTATGCCAATTCTGTACAATACAGAAAGTATATTTGACAAAATCTAGTAGGGAGGAGGGAAAGTAGGAGAAAAATAAGGGAAGAGGTAAAAAGTTTGACAAGAAATGTACTTATTACCTTATGTAACTGGAACCCCTCTGTACATCACATTGACAACAAAAATAATTAAATAAAGTAAACTCAGCCAGGTGTTGGCAATCCTAGCTATTCAGGAGGTTGAGATCTGAGGATCTCCATTCAAACCCAGCCCAGCCTGAGACTTGTATCTCCAAAAAATCTGGCAGTAAGGCTGTGGCTCAAGTGGTAGAGCACTAGCTAGCCTTGAGCAAAGAAAGTTCAGAGATAGCACTCAGACCTGGAGTTGGAGCCCCAGAACCAGCACAAAAGAAAAGAACAACAACAAATACACACACACACACACACATACACACACACACACACACACACAGAGTAAACTCATGGTAAACTAGAAAAAGGGAGGGGCTTCCATAACAAGACAAAGAATATCTACAATGAAAACCCTTAGCCAACATCATAGTCCATAATGAGAAACTAGAAGATTTTCCATTAAGGTCAGGAGCAAAGCAAGAGTATCTTCTCTCACAATTTCTTAGCATCATACTAGAAAGCAACAAGAGAAGGAAATAAAAGATAGACAGGTTGGCAAGGAAGAAACAAATCTTTCTTTGTTCACAGATGACATGATCATCAATGTAGAAAATCTGAAAGAGTGAGTGAAAATAATTTCCAGGAAATAATAAGCAATTACAATAATATTGCAGAACACAAGATCTGAGGGTTGTGATTCCAAGCCAGCCTCTTCAGGAAAGTCCATGAGACTACAATTAACAGTCAAAAGCCAACAGAGGAGCTGTGGCTCAAGTGGTACAATACCTAAGGGACAGCATCCAGGCTCTGAGTGCAAGCTCTATTACCAACACACACACACACACACACACACACACACACACACAGAGTCATCTCATTCCTTTGGTAAAGGAATAGACTAGTATGTTAGTGGTTCAGCATGAATAGTCAAGAAATAGGCACAGATAAATAGCTAACTGACCTTTGACAAAAAAATCAAATGTAGATCATAAAACAACAATAATTTTTCCAACAAGTGGTAGTGGAATAACTATATCCTCATATAAGAAAATTAATTTTGGATGGGAAGGGATGGGAAGGGGAAACAAAGGAGGAGGCTAGAATGCTTGATAAGAAATGTACTCATCTTGCCCATGTAATTGTAACCCCTCTGTACAGTATTTTCACAATAAAAAATTAAATTAAATTAAATTAAAAAAAGAAAATTAATTTAGACAGACATCATAACATATATAAAAATTAATTCAAAATGGATCACAGGAATAAATATAAGAGTCAAAGCATAAACCTCCTAACTTAGATACATATCAAATGTCTCTGATATAAATCACTGAAAAGAGAGACTTTGTTGACATTAGAAACGTGTATTGTGTAAAAGAAAAATGTAAATAGAAAGAGAAGAAAAGCACAGGTTGGGGGAAACTATTAATAAAAGATGTATAAAGGACTGTTATCAAGGCATAAAGAACACTGAAACTAAATCAAAAGAAAGTAAAACGACTTGATTAAATAGTGCGCAGAACATGTGAATGGACAGCTTACTGCAGAACATCTGAACATAGAGAACAAGCCTATGAGATGTATGAAAGTGTAATTGAGAGGTTAAAAGTTAAAACAACAGGGCTGGGAAGGTGGCTCAGTGGTAGAGTGCTTGCCTTGCATGCATGAGGCCCTAGGTTCGATTCCTCAGCACCACATAAGAAAAAAGCCGGAAGTGGCGCTGTGACTCAAGTGGTAGAGCGCTAGCCTTGAGCTGAAGAGCTGAGGGACAGCGCCCAGGCCCAGAGTTCAGGCCCCATGACCAGACCCCCTGCCCCCCAAAAGAAGTTAAAACAACAAAATACTACTGTACATCTTTTAGATTAACTAAAATCTGAAACTCTGACAACACTAAATGCCAGTGAGGTTGGAGCATCAGAAACTCTTGCTCACACTTGTACAAACAGTGCCACCATTTTGGAAGACAGTTGTCTGGCTTCCTAACAAAACTAAACAGATATTTATTACAAGATCCAACACTTAGGAACCTATTACCACCCAAAACCTACACACCAATGTTTAAGAAGCATTAAAACTTTATTCATAACCACCAAATCTTGGAAGTACTATAATGCCCTTCAATGCATGAATAGATAAACAGTGGTACATCCTGACTCTGAAATATTATTCAGTGCCAAAATAAAATGAACTATCAGGTGATGAGAAGACATGGAGGAATGTTAAATGCATGTTTGTAAGTGAAAAAAATACCAATATGGGAAAATTTCATAGTGTGTTATTTCAACCATGTGACACTCTATAACAAGGAAAAACTGTTGGGAAAAGTAAAAAGACTTGGAGTGTAGGACAGGAATATTTTTAGGGGAGTAAAAATATCCTCTGTTATCACTGTTTTTGATCTTAGTACCTGTGTCTTGCATATGCATTTATCTGAATTGAGAAAGGGAAGGGGAATAACAAAATGGTGAGACAAAGGACAAAGGGCGAACCAATACAACAGCAATACTCACAAGACACTATGTTGGAAAATAACTTTACAACTTGAGTGTGGGGGCAAAGTCAGGAGGAGGGAAAGTGGGAGAAAGAAGAGAGGGGGGTAACAATTTGACAAGAAATATACTCATTGCCTTACTTATGTCACTGTAATCCCTCTGTACAACACCTTTACAATAAAAATAACTTTAAAAAATACACAGTGTGTCCCATCATGATGAAGACACGAAATTACACATTTGGCCAAGCTTATAGAATATGCAAAACTGAGGAGTGAACCCTGATGTAAAGTTTGGACTTTGATTATTGCAATGTGTTATCATAGCTCCACCTGCTATAATGAATGGACCACGCAGGTGAGGTGTGCTGACAGTGGATAAAAACTGGCCACAGGTGGAAGTAGAGGTTTATAAGAAGCCTTTATAAAGATTCTCGTTTCACTGTCTGCTCTAAAAAGAAAAAAAAAACTTAAAATTTAAGAAAATCTATTAACATAAATCATCCCTTCACAGATTACAAGATAAAAAAATTACATAGTTATCTCAAAAGTTGCAGAGATAGTTTTGGTGCATTTTTAAATTAGGCAAGGTAAAATCTCTTAACAATCTCAAAAGGGAAATAAATTTTTGTAATCCAATGAAAGATAACCTAATAAGATTTAGAGCAAATGTTCAGTATTTCACTGGAGGTTCTACCCAGTGCAGTAAGATATAAATAAACTTAAAAAGACACATTGGAAAGTAAACAACAAATCTACCAGATGGCATGATTAACTCTATAGAAATTTAAAATGCAAAAAGAAATATTTTAATTAGAGTATTTATAATATGGTAAAGGGATGTAAGATTATGAATATATAAACTGAGTATATTTTAAATTCCAGAAACACAATTCAAATAGAAATATAAATACCATTACCAAAAGCAGGAATATGCTGGGCACCAGTAGCTCATGCCTGTAATCCTAGCTACTCAGGAGTCTGAGATCTGAGGATCATGGTTCAAAGCCAGCCTGGGCAGGAAAAGCCATGAGACTCTTGTTTCCAATTAACCACCAGAAAACCAGAAGTGGTGCTGTGGCTCAAAGTAGTAGAGTGCTAGCCTTGAGCATAAAGCTCAGAGACAGTGCCCAGGCCCTGAGATCAAGCCTCACAACCAACAACAACAACAAAAATGAGTATATAATGTATCTATGACTAAGTCTAACAAGATGTATAACAGCTTTATTGATAACCTTATGTAGAAACATATTTAAAAGACCTAAATTAATAGGTGATGTGGGACATTCTCTCTGCTATGCCAAGTTAGCCAACCTGTCTTATCTCTCTTTCTGGGTAGTTCTGCTATAATTCTAGCTAGTGAAATGTTGGCAAAAGTGGTCCATACCAGTAAGTGATCTGGTCTTTAAAACTTCTGTGCCATATATTCCTATGCATTCATTCTGGCTTGTTGCCAGAGCTCTAAAGTCAATGGAGCCTACACCCCTGAAATCCACTTGCTATTCAGGAAAACTCACTATCGGTGGGAGAAGTAAGTTAATGTAGAGTGTCCTCTTTTGAACCTTCTTGGAAATATTTACTCTAAAATTATTTACTTTAACTCACACACATGCACCGTGTTTAAAAATATAAAGATGGAACATCCTATAGTTATTGATGCTTTGATCTACTTGGACACAGTTCCAGTAGAGCTTTTCATAGAACTTGGCATGCTGATTCTTCAATTTCTGTAGAAAAACCCAGGATTTAGAATAGCCAAGACATTAATGAAGACAAACAAGAAGAGCAGCATGGAAAAAAGATTGCTTTCTCAGATATGCAAGTTAATTAGAATGCTACCATTCAAACTAATTCCTAGTGGAAAAATCTGAGTTAAAACTACTGTGATTTTACATTCATAAATATCAAAAAGTAAAAAGTTTGTATTAAAAAATGATGATGATGGGATGGGAAGGTGGCTCAGTGGTAGAGCACTTGCCTTGCATGCCTGAGGCCCTGGGTTCGATTCCTCAGCACCATATAAGCACAAAGAAAAAAGCCAGAAGTGGCGCTGTGGCTCAAGTGGTAGAGCGCTAGCCTTGAGCTGAAGAGCTGAGGGACAGTGCCCAGGCCCAGAGCTCAGAGCCACGACCACCCCCCCCCAAAAAAAATGATGATGAGGGGGCAGGACAAGAGCTCTTACATACTTCCTGTAAAGGAGGTGATGACAGTTCAATCCCTTTGCAAAGAAGTTGGGCAATATCTAATAAGATACTACATTGACACAGTATTCCTAGTTCCTTACACCTATCCACTAGATAATATGAGAAATTAGTTCTATAGAAGCATTTCTGTAGTAATACAAAATGAGTAATAACGTAAATGTCCATCATCAGCAGAATGGGCAAAAAAATCATGGTATATTAATTCATGGCATTATGGTAAAGCAGTGAAAATAAATGTATCAGTGTACATTAAATTCATAAATGTAATTTTGGACAAAAAAATCTCATTTTCCCCAAGATAAGTCTGATTTAATGACTGAAAGTTACATAATATTTGGAGATGTTAGATATGTGGTGAAATAAACTCAAGCAAATTCCTGAGCACTGGTGCACCCTTAGCAACAAGCAGGAAGACACTGGGAGTCATACAATAAGGCTATCTCTTTGTTATCTTCTAGCTATTTAGCAGGTGGTGGCCTGAGGTTGTTTTATGCTGTGCTTTGTAATTCCTATTTGTATTATATATTTATATATGTGTGTGTCACACATTTCTCAACTTTAGACATAAAAATGAAACATTGATTCTAACCATATTCTATTGGTAGACAAATTAGCTATGTAATTAAAATGCAGTTAGCTATATTTATATCTTATTGAAATGATATTAACAGTTATTGCTTCATTTTTTCAACAAACATGAGTTGAAAATCTGCCATGTTATAAGTAGTATAAAACTGCATTCACCTCTACTCAAGAATCTAGGTTTATTCAAACCCAAGTAGATACTGCTGCTATCAGAAATGTAACCATGGAATGTAAATTGTGTTGGGGAATTTTGTAGGAGGGAAAAGTAGGTTCTGTAATTCGAGGTGGGCTTCAAGGAGATGATGATATGAGACTTAAGAGTTTTATGGTTTGCTCTTATGCATACAAAACTTCCCTTTATCTTGCCAGAGTATTTCAATCAAAGACTGAATATTTCAGCTGCATCACCATAGCGTGACAAAGAATGGGCTGTTGTAATAACAGAGTATCCACTCATACCTTAGTCTATCTCTTTCTCTGTACTTGTCTCTATGTCTCTGTTTGCCTGTCTGAGTCTTTCTCTCTTTTCTCTGTCTCCCTCTCTGGCTCTGTTTTGGTCTCTGTCTCTCACTGATACTTAGTGTAAAACATCATTGTTGGCTGTTTAGAGGAAGGGCATTAGTATCAGAAGGACATTAAATTAACTTCGGGTGTTGGCAGGCAGGATAAACAGATTCCATTTTACCCTTGTCTAGACTTGGGTAAAGAAAATGCCCTAAAAATGCCACATAAATATTTTTTCAGAATGTTATGTTTTCATGAATCATCTGGCTTAATTAGACTGGTCATTTCGTTTCCATTTTTATGTATCTGAGAGAACCAGTATCTGACAAATTTACTGACCCAGAGAGAAACTTCTGGGAAAAAGCTCATACTTACCGGACACAAGCTCCAGCAAGCCACAATGATAATTTGTCTGTTTCTAAATGATGCAAATCATGGCTGAAGATTTGAAAGTATCTTAAAACCATCAAGCTTACTGCAGGCAGTAGAGACTTAATATTTTTTAAAAAAATTACCTTAATGTGAGCCATGTTTAATGATAGAAAATTAGTACTGACAAAGGAAACTTGTATACTCTAGATCTTAGTTTGAGATGCTCCTTCTAAAAAAATTTACTTTACTAGTGGATTTTGAGAACATAAAAGGAGTAAGATCTGCTTTCTTTCCCCTTTGATCCCTTTAATACGTAAGTCAGACCATACCATCATACTCTTTTTCTTAATCTTATGATGACTTCTTAGAAGAACACTTCAAAGTTTTTCCTGTGGTTTTCATATGCTCTCCAGAGTCTGTCCTCACTTCCTGCTTTTCTCCACATTATGGGGCAGCCATACTGATCTTCTTGCCAAGCTGTGAATTTAGCAAGCATATTTTCACCTCAAGGCATTTGTGCCAGCTCTGAACTCTTGGCAATGTCACTCTTGCTCAGATACTTACAGATCGCTGCTCCCATATTGTTCATGGACGTAGCTCTGCTGTTTCTTTCCTCATAGCATACGCTACTATGTGGCATTATATTATCATTATTGACGATACATTTCTATGTTTAATACTGATCTTTTCTGTTCAATCAGATTTATTGGAACTTGGGCTGTCTTTTAGTCCAGATACTTTCCATGTAGTGTTATTCAACAAATAATTCCTGAATGAATGAATAAATGAAGGAACTTACCTTTCTGTTACCTAGAGTGGGGGGAGAAAAGAAAAGACCAAGGCATTGTGATGGTCCATATTGATATCAAAGATGGTATGATTTTAATAGAAAATGCACAGGACTTGATAGAGAAGATCCAAGGTCTTCTGTATTAGGAACAACAATTTGGATAGGTCTGGTTTTTTTTTTTTTTAGGATCAAAGGAAATAAAGAAAATCATCTGCTTCTATACATTCTAAAATTTTGATCTCTGTGGACCACTATGCAAATATTACCAGAGAAATCGGCAATTCAAATTAAAATACACTGCTTTTAAAAAGTAGGAAAAACTCTTCTAAATAGCTAATGAACTTAAGAGGAAAATTAAGTACAATTAAAGATGAAATGAGAGCCAGTAATAAACCAACAAAATACAACATTCCCATACACTAGTGCATACAAGTGTAGTTATAAACATTGCCTCCTTGTCTCTTAAATTTCAATCTTTATATATTAGCTAGGATTTTCATGTTGGCTCTTTCTCCAAGGAATAGTACTTGTGCTAATCTCAGCAAGTTACAAATTTTAATCTCATAATATCTCCCAGCCACCTCTTAGATATAGATTTTGTGATTCAAACTGAGTATGAAAAAAATAGTAAAAGCCTACTTTGAATTAGGTTATTTAGATGCTTTTTTTCCCCTAGGAAGCAAATCTTTGTCATTATGTGATAAATACTACAAAGTATGAATAAAATGTCAGGTTCCCAAGAGATTCATTTAAGGTTAAAAAAAATGATTTCAGTATTAGTATTTGAACCAAAAAAATGGTGGATTTTCTACTTCACTCACTCTTAATATTTAGGTGATTTTTCCAATGTGTTAGCTTTAATTTAAATTCAAGATTGTTGCTCTATTATTGAAACAGTCTACGCATACCAAAACTATTAAAATGTACATGCACAGCATGTAATCCTAGCTCCTCAGGAGATCACAGTTCAAAGCCAGCCAGGGTCAAAAAGTCTGAGAGACTCTTAGCTCTACTAAACTACTCAGAAAATGCTGGAAGAGGTGCTGTGGCTCAAGGTAGAGCACTATCTTTGAGCAAAAGAAGTTCAGGGACAGTGCTTTGAGTCCTGAGGCTACAGGACGAACAAAAAATATAATAGTAACAACAACAATAATAACAGTAATAGGTTTAACAATCACTGACATTTTCTTTGGCAATATTTTTGCAGGTTGACTTTGGCTTTGCTAAGAAAATAGGTTCTGGACAGAAAACATGGACATTCTGTGGAACTCCAGAGTATGTAGCTCCTGAGGTCATTCTCAACAAAGGACATGACTTCAGTGTCGACTTTTGGTCCCTGGGAATCCTGGTGTATGAGCTTCTAACGGGAAAGTAAGTGTGAACCTTCAAGTATTCTCCAATCTCTTCCTCGGACACATGTAAAAGTGATTCACAAATGGTAGAACTCAAAAGTATAACATTTTGGAAATCTTTTTAAAGTATGTCCCTTTCCCCCTTTTCATTTAGTGGGCTTGGAATTTTACACTGTGGAGAAAAGATTCAGGAAGCTGATGGCAAAAAGTGGCAGATCACTCTGGTTTAACTGAAAGGGGAAGGTTCATTATTATAAATAATAGATTGAGTCTGTGAAGGTTTTGATAATGCAGAATAAGAGAAAGAAAGTGGGTACATGCTGATTTTTTCTCAATTCAAATAGATATTTTTCTAGTCCAGTTGAATTTTTTGATCAATCAAACCAAAATTAGCCACATCCTTCCATTTTCCCTGGGTATCATTAAACAAAAATTCTAAGAGAAGGTTCTGTTTTTCGTTTCATTTTTAATCCCTCTGTCAACTCCTTTCCAGAAGTGCTAATGAATGAAGACAAGACACGGCAGGGTTTTAGAAGTTAATATTTAGTTGTCATCCCCAAAGAGATTAAAAGATCATATTAACAAGTGCAGTGTCCCAAATATTTAGCATACATACTCATGAATATCTCCCCCAATACAGAATATATGGAATACTAACTCACATTTGTAAAACACTTTATGGTTCACAAAGCAGTCATATACGTATTATCCAGTTTAGTTTAATTTTTATATACTTGTATGGAAGATAAGTCAGGAATTTTTATTATTACTTTATGATTTAAATTTTTACAATTATTTCTATGGTTTAAATTTAAAAGGTTAAGAAAACTAGAAACCAGAGTTTGTTCAGGATAGGTAATTTGAAAAACAAATCGTTTAAATAGGGATACAGGTGGACCCATTGCAACAATGAGATGTACAAGTTGTTATGTCGAAAATAAACTTTACAACTTTGGGGGGGGAGAGGAATGGGGGGGGAGGGGAGGATGGGATGGGAAGGGGAAACAAAGGAGGAGGCTACAATGCTTGATTAGAAATGTACTCATTATCTTGCCCATGTAATTGTAACCCCTCTGTACAGTATTTTCACAATAAAAAAAAAGATAGGTAATTTGATCAGATCTTTGTGGCTCTAAATGTGACATACTTACCATTACACATATTTGGTTTATGATCATTCTCACATTGCTTTGTAACCAAATACTCCCAATCTTCATTTTAGAGAAGATTTGCATGACATAGGTTAAGAAATACTGGATCAAGAAAATGTGGTATATACACACAATGGAATTCTATGCCTCCATCAGAAAGAATGACATTGCCCCATTTGTTAGGGAATGGAAAGACTTGAAAAAATATATATTAAGTGAAGTAAGCCAGGCCCAAAGAAACATAGGTCCCATGGTTTCCCTTATTTGCAATATCTAGTATATATCTGAGACAAGCAGAAAAGGTCAGATAAGTTGATGTTAGGCGAAATGAACTCCAAAATAAGGACTCAAGTGGTTTTTCTTTCTTGCTATTGTTTCTAACATATTTATAAGATTTTTTTGTTGCTTTGTATGTCCTCTCTCATGGTATAACCCTGTTTTCACTGTATTTGATGTTGGTATAATTTATGGATGGGAAGGGAAAAAACAAATCATTTAAATAGGGATACAAGTGGACCCATTGCAACAATGAGATGTACAAGTCATTATGTCAAAAAATGAACTTTACAACTTTGGCGGGAAGTGGGGAGGGGAAGAGGAAGGGGAAACAAAGGAGGAGGCAACAATGCTCGATAAGAAATGTACTCATTACCTTGCCCATGTAATTGTAACCCCTTTGTACAGTATTTTCACAATAAAATTTTTAAAAAAGAAAGAAAAAAAAAAGAAATACTGGAATGGGCTGGGCACAGTTGTCAGGCCTGTAATCCTGGCTACTCAGGAGGCTGAGATATGAGGATTGTGGTTCAAAGTCAGCTTAGGCAGGAAAGTCTGTGAGACTCATCTCCAATTAACCACCAGAAAACTGAAAGTGGCATTGTGGCTCAAGTGGTAGAGCACTTGCCTTGAGCAGAAGAGCTGAGGGACAGCACCCAGCCCAAGAGTTCACTCATGACCAACAAAAAGAAAAAGAAGAAAAAAAGAAGAAATACTGGAATGGGTCCATTGATGGGGTTACTTTGTAAGAATAAAACTTCAGTGTCTTCTTAATTTTTTTTATTTTCAGTGTTAATGATGAAACCTAGGGCCTCAGACATACTAGACTATTACTGTGCCACTAACGTTTAGCATTTTTAAGCTTCTTACACCATAAATTTTCATGTTATATTTCCTGTGACTTGATTCAAATTTTGTCCATAAGCATTGGAGAAGCAGATATTAAAAACCTTTTTACATTATCTGTAATCATTTTCAAGTATTTATTGCTTCAAATTTGGAAGAAGCAAATTTTTCCAGGTAACCATTCATTGAAAATAAGTTTTCATTGAATGGTGGCTCAAGGTCATCTTAGTTGCTGGGTTTTCTTCATAGAAGGGAAATTAGATGTGGTGGCATGGGGCTGTGATCCCAGCTCTGATGAGAAGTCCCAAGTAAGTGGATCATGGCTCAGGTGATAAGAAGTTGGAGGGTTGGAGGCTTGGCTCAGCATAGCAAGCATGAAACCTTGAGTACAAACCCCAGAACTACCAAAAAATCAAAAGTAGGCCTTGAAGGCTAAGTGCATGTGGCTCACACATGCAATCCTAATTATTCAGGAGGCCAAGATCTGAGGATTGTGGTTCATAACTAGCCCAGGCAAGAAAGTCTATAAAAATTTTATTTGCAAAAAGTTGGAAGTGGAACTGTGGTTCAGATGGTAGAATGCTAACTTTAAGCACAAATCTCAAAGACAATGTCCAAGCCCTGAGTTCAACCCACAGAAGCAGCGCGCGCACACACACACACACACACACACACACACACACACACACACACACAATGACCCTGAGTCCTTTCCACTTAATCTGTTTGCACCCCCATTGAGTTGTCAGCTTTTCATTGCTATGACAAAATGCCTGACATAAACACCTTAAAGGAAGTAGTTGGCTTTCTTGCATTGAAACTATAGCAGAAAAGTGCATCATGACCAAAGTGTGTGACAAAGGAGTGTTCACTTGCTGATTGACACAGCGCAGAGATTTAAGTCCCAGTATCCCATCCAAGAATACATCCCAGGGACTTAATTTCTTTCCTTAGGTTCTACCACCTTCTGAGGCTGCAGTCTAGTCCTTAACATATGAACCTTTTGGGGACATTCCATTTCACTTCAGTCTTTCTTCTGTAAGTGAAGAGACTTAAAGTTTAAGCTCATAATGGATGCTTATAGCTCTCTTCTATGGACATCTGGACTACAACACATTAACATCGTTCTTGAATCTTGTCTTTCTCCTCCACACGACTTTCACCCCATTAGCAAATCCTGTTGGCTTTCCTATCTATTCTGGCATAAGCTGTCTATAATAAAGCACCATAAACTTGGTAGCTCAAACAGCAGACATTTATTTCTTACTGTGTTAGTGGTTGGAAATCCCAGATCAGGCTGTCAGGAAGACGGAGTTGTGACAAGGACTCATCCTAGTTAAAAACTTCTGACTTATTATTCGATCATCAGATGGTGGGAAGACCACTAGCCACCAATGTGTGCTCTGCCTAAAGGGAATTGATTTCATTCATGAGAATTCCATCCTCATGTCTACAGATTCTACCTCCAATTACTATCATGCTGGGATTAAGGTTTCAATGTATAAATTTGATAGGAGGACACACTAGCCAGTCCATTTCATAGTCTAGATAGATTAAAACTTTAAACATGTCTCACCACCTTCAATTCTACTGCCCTCCACCGGCCTATCTGGCCTTTGACCATCCCTACATCACAGTTTATTCCTTGTGAATTAAAAAAAGAAAAAGATGACTCTGGTTGCTGTAAATTAGATCATGGCTCAGAATATACTCCCAGATCCCACTAGTGTTGTATGATGTTACTGGTGTTCCTTATACCTCTTTTCTGCTTATCCACTCACCTGCCCACCTTATAGTTCCAGAACACTCTAGCCCATTCCTAAATGATGACTTTTTACTTCCTGTTTCCAGCCCACAGATAACAGTGTAGCTCATTCCTTCTCTGTACTAACACCTCTGTTCCACTGTCAGCTCAGGAGAAGAATTTTTTTTCCTATTTTACTGTAGCTAAAAAACAATCACACTTTCTTCTGTCATGCTGTGTGTGTTCATTTTATTTTTAGATACCAAATTACACTTTAAATGCATCCATTATGTGATATGAGATTAATGAAATTACTTTCTAGCATATTTCAAATTTCTCATAAAACAATTGGTGATAAAGTGAGAGAAAGGGGAGAGAAGGAAAGAGAGAAAGAAAAGGGGAGGAAAGTCGAGGAGAAGGGGAACGGAAAAGAGAAAAAGGGAAAGATGGAAGGACAGAGAGGCAGGCAGAGGAAGAGGAAGGAAGGAACAAGAGACATAGAATATGGTTTTAGTGTGTTTTATTTTGAATTTTCTCTAGCCCACCCTTTTCTGGAATTGACCAAATGATGACCTACAATTTAATTCTAAAAGGAATTGAAAAAATGGATTTTCCCAGAAAGATAACAAGGCGGCCTGAGGATTTGATCAGGAGACTTTGCAGGTGAGAATAACCCCTAGAATCTGCTTGCTTTGGAGAAAATGTTAAGGCTTGCGGGTTTCAGTTCTATACATTTTCTTATTGTGCTTTTCTGTGTTGCCAACTTACATTGAAAGTAAGGTTGTGTCTATTTTAGCATCTAAGTTTACCTCATGTCACAGAATCACTGTATAAGGATTCAGTTTTGCAAACTACATTTGCAAATCATCTTATAGAACTGTTATGAACAAAATAGAAGGATACATCTTGGTTTAAAATGAATGAATTAATTTATAATCTTGAGGAAAAAAATCAGTGATATAATAGTGTTACTACATGTGCTTCTTTCAATCTTTGCTTTTTTTTTCTTTTTAAAGAGTACTTTTCTATCTTACTTTGAGTGTTCCAGATTCCTTTTACTACTGAAAATCATTTATCAGAAAATTGGAGATTCATGGGTTTTTTTTTGCGGGGGTGGGGCTTAAAGTCTATTGTGCTGCTTCTTTCCCCCATATTTGAACAATAAAACATTGAAAGTTCATAAACTTTGAACATGGAATTTCTGCATGTTTAGATGTAAGTGATTCTGTAAAGCTCTCCCAGTTTTCCCCAGCAAGGCTGAGGAATTCTAGAGAAGACTTACGTAAAATAGGATTCATGGTCTTATGGACTTAAGAACTAAGTCCTTATGTAAAATAGGGCTTAGTAAGCATTACTCATAGTTTACTTGAAGGACTAACTCAATTAGGGGCAATATATTCATAGCTTCCTTTACTCAGACATATAACCCATGGTAAAAACTTGATGAATGGTTTTGAGTGACTAAATTAACCAAAAAATAAGTATATTATAAAGTGCCTTTGGAAAATTATCATTTCAGGCAAAATCCAACAGAAAGGCTGGGAAATCTGAAGAATGGAATCAATGACATAAAGAAGCACAGGTATATAGTTGCTACTTTGGCCAGAAAAAAAATATAGCAATTGATAGAATAATATACTAATCTTGATAGCTTCTTTTTATAAATGACAATGTTCTCTTTATAGACTCAGTTTTGCCTTCATGGCATTTTGCTTTCTCCTTGATATTTTACTAGTTTTACTATAGTTATTGTAATCAATCTCTAAACACCTTTTTAATGCTAGAAATTCATATCAAGAATGGGTGAGTCATAAAGCAAGTTATAAAATTACATTGAATCCACTGCTGTTCTTATAATTATCTTCAAATACTAATTAGGATTCTGTGAAGGAATTGAGTTTTAATTATGACTTTGAATGGGTAAATTAAAAGAGATTCAAATTATTGTTGTTAATGTTCAAGAGATTATGCCAGTTCAATCAACTACTATATAATGCTAAGGAGAATTTTGAGGTCATATTAGTGGAAGAGCAATATGCATGTAGAAGAAATTATATGACAAGTTTTGATTTTGATCTTCCTTTGGACCAATGATAAGTGTTAAAATTGTGTCCTGAGGTGCTGGGCACAACTCATATCCACCCACATCACAATTAAGAGGAAAATAACCAGTTCTAGGGTGGCCTGTTACGTTAGCCAT
Source organism: Dipodomys ordii (assembly GCF_000151885.1). NCBI lineage: Eukaryota > Metazoa > Chordata > Mammalia > Rodentia > Heteromyidae > Dipodomys > Dipodomys ordii. The sequence goes on along the minus strand of NW_012267265.1, from coordinate 9,550,841 downwards.
GGTACTTGGTAAATTAAGTGTATTTCTATTTAGGGCACTTGCAACTTACAAAGAGTTTATCAATATATGACTTCATCATAAGTCATTTGTATTCTATTTTGGGTTTAACTCACATTATGTATTTGAAGCCTCATGCTGATTTTTACTTTTGGGGACAAAGTACATTGGTTTACACAAAATCTCAAATAATGCTTTTTCCCCATGCCATTTCTAGTCATATGAATTTCTAAAGGCCTTCAGAATCCTTGGGAACATCCTCTGTGGTTTGGTTAAATATTCAAATATGGCTCTTTTTTTTGTCAGTCGTGGGCCTTGAACTCTGAGCCTGGGCATTGTCCCTGAGCTCTTCAGCTCAAGGTGAGTGAGTGTTCTACCACTTGAGCCACAGCACCACTTCTGGTTCTCTGGTGGTTTATTGGAAACAAAAGTCTCATAGACTTTCCTGCCTGGGTTGGCTTTGAAGTGTGATCCTCAGATCTCAGCCTCCTGAGTAGCTAGGATTACAGGCTTGAGCCACCAGTGTCAAATATGGCTCTTTAAGCCATGGAGCATTTGTTGTTTGAAAGTAAGTGTCTGAGGAAGTCCTGTAATCATTTTGTTTATAATTGACAGAAAATATCACTTCGAAAATACATTGATGGTAACAAAAATAAAACTAAGAATTTCATTATGAAATACAGATGTGTTCACCTTAAGAAATGCAAATACCTCCAAAATAGCTGAGTCCTCTATGGATTGTTTTCCTCCTCTTCTTCTTCTTCCTCCTCCTCCTCCTTCCTTGCCTTCTTTGTCTTCTTTTTTTCTTCTTTAAATTCCTTTTGGCACTAGGGATGGAACCCAGGTTTCATGCATGCTAAGCACACACTATCAGTGAACTACACTCCCCAGCCCTCTGTGGATATTTTCACTGAAAAATTAGGAGCACAGAGTGAAGCAAAAGGGAGCGAGGTGGCTACTGAATAGAAACACTATTCATTTTCCTTAACAGTAGCAGCACAGCCTCTAGATAAATAATTAAATAAATCCCCAAGCTCTCAACTATCCTCTATGTATTCATGAACTTCCTTGAAATAAAGCCATGTATTCAACATTGTAAACTTGTGTGGAGCTCTGCCTTCAGAATGAATTAGAAAGAGAAGGAGGGAGGGACAGAGAAGAGAGGAAAAGACAGGCATAGTTGTGAATTTTATAGACATCAGAGTGCTTGCAGTATTTTAATCTTCTTTATTATCCTTTGGATTGCCTTTAATTTTGAAGCCCATTCTGTGTCTTAGATTCTAATTTATCTTCTTCCTGCATCTCACGCTGTTACCACAGTTTCCTCTCTCACATCAACATACCATTCGAGGAAACAAGTGTCCCATCAATTAAAGTGATTTGTCCCATATATTGTCCCCTTTCCCTTCATTAACATGTCTAGCTCTGAGGTAGTTGGGAAACAGAAGTGATATAATTGTTAACAGCCTCCATCTAGCATTATCCTTTATTTTTTTCTTATTTACCTGACACTCATTTAAATGTAGCTGTCAGATTGTGATTGGATAAACATGCAAATGGATGCTAAAGGATTTCCTCACCTAAGCATTATAATAAAGGACTCTGAATATCCTTCCTTATTGGGATTAATTTGCCTATCCTTACTAAGCAAGATTGCATTTGCTATGTGTGGCAGTGGAATAAGTGTGCAGAGTGCTGGGTTGATTTGACTAATAAGATACAACAACTTTATAGTGCATTTTCTGAGCTCAGAAACAGGCTATCATTCTATTTTCCTATTTTCATGCTACTTAAACTATAAAGTTAGGAGGGAGCTAGGGAAAAAGATAGTTGCCTCCTTCTCCAAATAATGGATTTTAATTAAAACAAAAGATTTATAACCTTGCCACCAGAATTGAAAAGGAATATTCTTAAGGTTTGACATTAGAGTTTTTCATTTTTCCCTAAACTATTTTTTCATAGAGAACAATTCATTTAGTTTTCTGTTTAACAGTGATATAGCTAATTATGCCATATTGTTATGTATATTTTCCCATTTTATGTTAAATTATTTATCTTAAAAATAATTACAGAGCTTTTCTCTCCCCTGTGCACTATAACTAAATACTGGACATGTCTCTCAACACCTATTTTAAAAAAAGACTAAAGAACCTGGGTACAGTTAATCCTTTCTTGATAAGAATAGGAATGATTTGTTCTCAATATTATAAGATTATTTTTACTTTTAAGAATAATGTCTACAACTCTCTCAAAAACAAAGAAGCAATTTATGAGCTGCTGATGTTAATAATTTCTGGCGAATATTTTCCACACAAGAGCACATGCTGGCATTTGGGTTACTTAAAATGTGGTTAGTGTCAAAACTCCAAGTGTTAAGTGAATGGCCACTCATGTTAAGTAAATATTGACATAAGTCAAATTGCAACAAGTACACCACCATAAGAAATGTTCGGCTGCCTGATTTAGCGGATTAATAAAAAAATCACTGCTATTAATATTGTTGGGAACACCTACTGGGTAGAGAGCATTGTGAAAATACATTATAAGGAATGATTGCCATACTCCGTGGCCAGAGTCCACCGAACTGTGTACCTAGAAATCCCTGAAAATGGAGCTTCAGCCTGTGTGAAGGCTAATGGGTGGGGCTAAAACAGAACCTCTGTGGTTTGCCAGCAAGGACAGAAGAAGGACATAAAACAGCTGGGTTGTTGTCTGACTCTTACTCTTTGACTGGAGTTCCAGCAGCTTCTACCAAAATGGTAACTAAAATGGAATGTACTAGAGTCAGCCTTCTCTGTTTTTAGTTCCTTTTCAACTGCTAAACTTAGACTTGGATATGGAAATCCAGTCAAGGACTCCACTTACACTCACTCAGGGGTGAAGAGAGGTTGAGAGAGGTGGGAGAGAACTGTTTCCCTGGAATGACACAAGTCCCTAGTCTCAGTTATCATGCCCAGCAGCCTACCCTCATTGCCCACTCTCCCCATCACCCTTGACAGAGCCAGATTTCTCTCCCAAGATGATGAACCATTTCCTTAGAATTTTGAACTGTCTTCCATTACATCAAAAGATTTTGATTCCTTACTATGTCCTAAAACATCTGAACGTGGACTAGCCTTTGGCCATTTCTCAGATACTCTTTTATTTTTCATTCCCCACCCCCATTTTCCTTACATTTATATTTTAGTTTTTCCTATCTGGAAAGTCATTGCCCTGGATCTTCTAATTACATCACTCTTTTCTTTATATAGTTTTAATTCAAATATCACTTCTTTAAATAACAACCTAGCCTAAATCAACACCTCCAACTTACTTCTTCATATATGTATATTATAGGCATATTATTGCAAAGATATGTTATTGTAAAGATATTGTATAAAGGTGCTACAGTTTCATGAGTAAGGTAATGAATATATTTCCTATTGAGCATTGTTACCCTCTTCTTTGTTTTTCCCCTATCATCCCTTCCCTCCTCACCTCCCTAACTCTTCCCTCTCCCCCAAGTTGTAAAATTTGTTTTCAACATAGTGTCTTGTACATATCATGGTTACAATGGATCAGCCTATATCCTTGTTTCAGTATTTTGCTATTTCCCTTCCCCTCCCCAAATTAGAAAAATGTATATTCAAGATGCAGGGCACTGGAATCAAATACAGTAAAAACAGGGGTTATACCACAGGCGAAGAACATACAAAAGAAGCAAAAAAAAAAAAAATCACACAGTACAAGATCAAAAGCTATGTACATACGATTGTATAAGATGATGCTAAGCGAAATGAACCCCAAGATAGGGACAGAAGAGGTCTTATATTTGTTGCTGTTGTTTTTAATGTACTATGTAATTATTTTTGTTTTTTTTGTATGTTCTTCCCCCATGGTATAACCCCGGTTTTCTTATCCAGCCATCATCTACCACTTTGTCATACTTGTTAGTATATAAAACTAAATGTTTTATATTATTTACTTGGATTTTTGTCTGTTGTCTTCCACCAAATGAAAACATTTATAATGTAAGATCTTTGCATTTTTGATATCTGAGACCAACTTGCCTTGCCATAATTTTTTAAATTATCTTAAAGTAGTTGCACAGAAGAGTTGCCATTCAACAAAGCAGTTTATGATGAACACAATGCATCTTGATCAATGTCACTCCTTTCATAATTCTCCTCCATCCCTCTCAACTCCACCATTTCCCACAGTTTTCTTAATTTTGTAGGATATGCATTGAATTGTTAAAGAGTTGGTTATTTCCTTACTTTTGAAAAATTTTTACATTGAATTTTATGACTGCATTCTCTTCTCCCTTTCTTCCTTTTTTATTTTATTTATTTATTTTTATTTATTTTTGTCAGTCATGGGGCTTTAACTCTGGGTCTTGGCACTGTCCCTGAGCTCTTTAGCTCAAAGAAAGCACTCTACCACTTGAGCCACAGTGCCACTTCCCCCCTTTCTTCCTTCATTTGTCATAAATTTTTATTGGCTGACCTCAGTATCGCCACAGAAAAGATCAGTGGATACAGAAGTGTATTATTCCACATTATTTATAAGATTCTGAGAAGAGGTTGAGAGGCAGATAGACAGAGACAAACAGAGAGAGATTGTGTTTAAGAGAAGTGAGGACTCCAGAATTTTGGTATTGCATTTATAGTCTAGCAAACTTTTTATAAATATATATATATATATAAAATATGTGTATCATATATGTGTATATAATATATATATGAGAATAGTCCTTTGAGATAAATGTTATAGAAGTAAGGAAAAGCTTTATCTTCTTATCAACTTAGTTCTGCATTTTAAAATATCACTATAAAATACTCCCTTGTCTTGAAACTTTTTTTTAATTGTAAAGATACTGTACAGAGGGGTTACAATTACATGAGTAGGGTAATGAGTACATTTCCTATGGAGCATTGTCATTTCCTCCTTTGACCCACCTCCCCAACTCCTCCCTCCTCCACCCGACATTGTAAAGTTCATTTTCAACATAGTGTCCTGTATATCTCATTATCACAAAAGGTCAAACTGCATCCCCATTTAAGCATTCCGCTATACCCCTTCCTCTCCCCAAATTTCAAAAATTTATATACAAGATGCAGAACACCGGAATCAAATACAGTGAAAACAGGGGTTATGCCATGGGGGAAGAACTTACAAGAGAAACAAAAGAATCACATAGTGAATTATAAGTACATTAAAAACAATAGCAAGCAAGAAAAAAACTCCTTGTGTCCCAGTCTTGTGGTATATTTTGCTTAACATTATCTCATGTGATCATATGTACATAGCTTTTGACCTTCTCTGTTTGTCATAGACCTGTACTAGACATTGCAAACAAGGGAAACCATGGGACCTATGTTTCTTTGGGCCTGGCTTACTTCACTTAATATAATTTTTTCCAAGTCTTTACATTTCCTAACAAATGGGGCAATGTCATTCTTTCTGCTGGAGGCATAGAATTCCATTGTGTATATACACCACATTTTCTTGATCCATTCATCTACTGAGGGGCATTGGGGTTGTTTCCATATCTTAGCTATGGTGAATAATGCTGTGATAAACATGGTTGTACTGGTAGCTTTGGTATGACCTTGTTTGTGATCATTTGGGTAAATGCCCAAAAGTGGGATTGCTGGGTCATGGGGGGAGCTCTATGTGGAGTCTTTTGAGGATCCTCCATACTGCTTTCCAAAGTGGTTGAACAAGTTTACACTCCCACCAACAATGAAGTAGGGTTCCCTTTTGGCTACATCCCCTCCAGCATTTGTTGTTTCTAGATTTCTTGATTATAACCATTCTGACAGGGGTGAGGTGGAATCTCAATGCTGTCTTGATTTGCATTTCTTGTATGGCTAGAGATGTTCAGCATTTCTTCATGTCTATTGGCCATTCTTATTTCCTCTTCAAAGAAGTGTCTCATTAAGTTTTTAGCCCACTTATTTATCAGGCAGTTGTTTAATTGAGGATTTGTTATTGTGGGCTTTCGTTTTTTGAGTTCTAAATATTTTAGATATGAGACTTTGTCTGTTGTACACTAGTGAAGATCTTCTCCCAGTCCATGGGCTTTTTATTGGTCTTGCTAGCTATGTCCTTTGCCTTGCAGAAGCTCTGCAGCTTCATGTAATCCCATTTGTCCAAACTTTCTTTGATTTGTTGTTTCTGGATGTCTATTAAGAAAATTTTGGCCTGTGCCAAGGAATCCTAGAGTTTCTTCTATTTCTTCCTGTAATGTTTTCAGGGTGTCTGCTTTGACTTTGAGGTCTTGAGGTCTTTGATCCATTTGGAGTTGATTCTGGTGCAGGGTGATATATACAGATATAGCTTTAGTTTTCTACAAGTGTTTAACCAATTTTGCCAGCACCAGTTACTAAAAAGGCTGTCTTCCATTCTATTTCTTTAGCTCCCTTGTCAAACATTAGGTGGCTATAGGTCTGTGGGTTCATTTCTGGGTCTCCAGTAGTATTCCATTGCTTCCCAGGTCTGTTCTTGAGCCAGTAGGAAGCTGTTTTTATTACTATGGCTTTGTAGTAGAGTTTGAAATTTGGTTGATATTCCCCTAGTATTGTTCTTTCTACTAAGAATTGTTTTTGTTGTTTGGGGTCTTTTATTGTTCCATATGAACTTTTGGATTGCTTCTTCTATTTCATTGAAGAATGAGGTTGGGATATTGATAGGTATCACATTGAATTTATAGATAGCTTTTGGCAGTATTAACATCTTCACGAAGTTAATCCTTCTAATCCGGGAGCATGGGAGGTTTTTCCACTGTCTTGCAGCTTTTTATATTCACATTAGCAGGGACATCATTCCCATGTCATTGTGGTATTATGCCCTTATATAGTAGCCACTCCTGTGCAAGTTTGTGCTCCTGCTTAAGATTCTACAGATATTTATTGAGCCCTATTCTGTGTCTCATACTTTCTCAAATATTAAGGAAAGGGATAAAACTCCTTGCTGAGTTGGAGCTTATAGCCTAGAGGAAGAAATAGAAAGTAAGATAAGCCAAAGAAATCAACAAGATGAGCTAGACAGTTCATGAGATAGGTAATGAGATAAAAATAAGGCTGAGAAGAATGGTAAGGTATTGAGAAGCAGGTGAGAAAGGTTGTAATATTATAGTAGATGGCTTTAAAAGCCCCTGCTATGAGGATGATCTTTGAGGCAAGACCTGAAGATACTGAGAGATAAAGAATAGTCCATCATTGGGTGCAGAGGCCTTAAAGTGGGAGAGTTCTTAGCATGCTGGGGTGGCTAATGGGTGAAGCAAGTTGGCTGGAGAAAATGTGGAGCTCCAATCTGAGTATGATATGTATATGCTAGTTGCCTCTTAAACAACAGTGATAACAACATTTGCAGATGGAAGTTTGTTAAACCACTGGGAAGCTCCTAAGTGGGAAGAGGGACATTAGAATGTAAATGTTATTGAAAACCATGAGACTGAATGAGATTAATGTAGGAAACCAGGGTGACTGAAAAGAGAAGGACTGGGTTCTGGAGCACACCCCCTTCAACAGGAAATCACAGTGGATGAAGCATAACACTCAGACAGTAGAATGTGGAAGTCAGATGAACGAAGCATTTTAGCAAGTAAAAGGAAAACTGGGACTCAAGGTGGAGGGAATGAAACCAGACTGCAGCATAATCAACAGAAAAATGGATATGTAGAGTAGTTAACCCTTGCAAGGATTTTCTCCTAGTATGGGAAAGAGAGAAATGGACTGAGAGAAGGGAACTGAGGTTAAAGATGGGGTTTGGTGTTTATGGTGTTTCTATATTGGTGGTAATGATCCAGGAACAAAGACTGGAGAAAGGAGAATTTGAATATGGATTTGAATAGAAAAGAGGCAATGGAGTCAAGTATACAGAAGAGGAACTGATCCTAAGTGGAAGCAAAGACAGGTCAACAGTGAGAGAGAGAGAGAGAGAGAGAGAGAGAGAGAGAGAGAGAGGATAAATAGATAAATCAGGTAGAGAAATATATAAATGGATGAATACATAGCTTGCTAATAGTTTATTAAATAAGCAACATTCTCTCATTCCTCAGGTGGCTAAATGGGTTCAACTGGGAGGGACTGAAGGCAAGGAACCTTCCATCACCTTTACGAAGAGAGGTATGGTATTTACTATATTACTTTCTTGATTTTGTCCTTGGAATTTGTTTTTCCAAACAGATTTTAGGGAGGGGGGTATGAAAGGCAGATGTGTCTGTGTGTCCATGCACATGCGTACCATATCTAGGTGGTTCCTTAAAAGTGTTTTTCCCTTGACCCCACCCCACCTCTTTCAAGAAAAGAAAGAGTAGAAGAATGAAGAGAGGAAAAAGGGGAGAATGCAGTCAAGAATTTGTTGTTTATTGGACAAAATTAAAAAGGGTGAGAGAAGGGGTATATAGGGAAGGGATAGGTGAGAACATTGGAAAGGGATGATGACAAAGATACATATATTCATAAACTGCTTTGTTAAGCGGCAACTCCTTTTACCACAACTTACAGATACTAAATTAATTAATACAATATTTTTTAAAGATACAGTTTGACACATGTTGGGGGTAGGGGGAGAAATCTTATTAGGAAAGAGGCAAACTGAGTAAGGCCTGTATTATAGAACAGATCTAGGTGTTAAGGTCTAAGGTCTCTGATTCTTGTAACTGATTTGGGTGAGTCACTGTGCTTCTTGGACAGTTATCAGGCTGAATCCTTTAATAGAAGAATGATATGTTGCTAAATTTCTCAGTAATCAATTCCTCAATACTCAATATTCAAATATGTGAGGAAGAGAGATAGAATTATGAAATAAAAATAAAAGCAAAAGGCAGTTTGAAAGTGTTTAAATAAAAGTGAAAATTTACTAGTAATTCAGAGTATAGAGACTCAATAATATTGCTTCGTTGATGAGTGTGAAGTCACTTTTCAAGAACTAATTAAATGGCAATGCCACTTATGTCCCAAAATGGAGTTGGACAGACAAGCAGATAAAATGTCTCATTTAAGAATTACCTTTAGGAGATTGTGATTATTTATGTCATTTGATACTGTATGCTATTCAAACCATAATTATATCACTCTAGGAAAAATACTTGTCACAGAAATTGAAAATATAAGCTAAAGTTAAAGATGATCAAGTAATATTGTCAAGCATAAATGCTATTACATTAAGATGGATTTTATAAGTAAAATGGAATGGAAACAAAAAGAGAACAAAAGGATATGAAATTTCTACTGTTTAAATTTCTACTGTTTAAATGATGGATGTCAGATCTTGGTGGTATTTAGATCATACTAGATATATTTCATTGAAGTTATGGTAATGTTTTGATAGTGTCAATAATCACAGAAGTGTTCATTCTCCATACTGTTTATACCATTTCTTTTGGTTGATTTTTATTTCAAAGCTAGCACTCTATCATTTGAACCACAACTCCATTTCCAGTTTTTATTGGTTAATCTCACAGACTTTCCCACCTATGCTGCCTGGCTTTGAACTATAATCCTCAGATCTCAGCCTCTGAGTAGCTAGGGTTACAGGCATGAGGCCACTGACACCCACCACTATTTAGTCTTTTATTTAAAAAAAATCAGGTGTCAGTTTCCAAATGTACACCATGAGGCTCTCATGTTTCTTTCAGAAAAAAATATTAGCATGAAGCGATAGCGTGTTGAACTTGACAATTCAGCTTTGTACATCCACTAGCTGTACACAATGGCTGAGTCGTGTGAACTTCTGAATGATTTCTCCATACACATTATGACCTATCACATAGAGTATTTTTAATGATTTGTCATCTATTATTTAGTTAGGTACTATTGAATTTTTCTGGAAAGAAAGGGATTTGAAGCTACCTGATTTGCAAAATAATTTAATACCAGACTGTTCTTTCATCTTTTAACAAGGTCATAAATATCTTAATTACCCCTTAATTATAAATTACTTAATTTATAGGAATGAGTTAGCCATATAAAAATTCACTATTGGTCAGAAGCTTCTAAAAAGTAGAAGGTGTAAATCTTAGAATTTTTAATATTTACTTAAAATATTTTTAAATCTGATAAAAGTGTGTATTATTGCTGGCATAGTTTTTTTAGAAAATAACTCGTCATACCAGATATCTCCTCATGAGTTAGTCTAATGACTAAAACATTTGTTTCTAATGAGGAAGGGGAACTCACAAGGCTAAGACTCTTACTACATGATAGTAATGAACCATTTTATTCATTATCTGCAATTTACAAGAGTCTATATCATGAAATCAAGGTTCAACTAGTAAAAGCATCACCCTGAAAGGGTGACATCAATTAAGATACATTGTACTTGTAAACTGATTTGTTGAATGGTAACTCTTTTTATACAACTACTTAAAGATAATAAAATATATAAGACAAAAGAAAAGGCTTCGGCTCAATTGTAATATGCTTAGTCAACATTATCTTGGTCTTTGGTTCAACTTTTTCTGTATTAGATCAGTGGACCCATAGATCACAGCTACTTTGACAAGTATCCGCCTGAAAAGGGAGTACCACCAGATGAGATGTCAGGCTGGGATAAAGACTTCTGACAGAAGACAAGGCGATTACTGCTGTTAGACCTTAGAAGAGGACTATATGGATCAATAACCCAACACTGATTATTTCTCGCTTCAAAGTATTATATGAACTTTTGGAACACCATGAAGGACAAGAAATCTCTGCACAAGAGGTGGAGAATGGGTGGATATAGCTCTGAGTGATGAAGTCTCATTTAGATGCTGTGAATATTCATTATTACAGTCAGATGTTAAAGGTTATTTGCCTCTCTTTTCTACAATCAAAACCATTTTTGTTGCAGTGGCATAGTATTCTCTGAAATCTACTGTCTTCCCAAATTATGCCATTTTTGTCTCAGTCCCAGAGAATTTTCACAAGGAGCTTGTACTTGAATGATTAAGTCATGCAAACAGAAAGAGGAATGCAAAGAAATTTTGAAACATATCTTCATCACTCAACAACTCTATGTTTGCATGAATATATCTTAAGATGGTGGTTTTTAGACTTGACTTTCAACTTCTTTCAACCTAGAAAGCTTGAAAAATGGCTGAAAGTCTTTTGATTCTAGTCTAAAAGGCAAATTTGAATATTCCAAAATGATACTAATTCTTGATAAAATCAAGTCAATTAATCCAACTAAGTAATTATATTTTATTAAAGAAGAAAGGAAAACATATAAGGGAAATATTTTTCTCCTGTAACCATTTGTGATACCTCAGAAATTTTTCAAAAACTTTATTAAAAGCAGTTATAGTGTATGCTTAAATGAACATTAGGCCCTGGGAAAGGCCATACTAAAATTCACTACCAAAGTAGAAAAATAAATTAAAATGAAATAAAGGCTTTTCCTTTTCATTAAAGATAAAATAGAATACATATTAGTAGGCAAAGTTGGAGAGTCTTTTAAACTCTGAGGTATTTTGACCAATTTTGTTATTGTTGCTATTAATAAAGCAAAAAAATACAGTATTACCACTGTTAACTTTTAGTTAGAAGTCCCCTGGCAAGTGTTGATGCATTGTATTCACTGTAGCGTTAATGGATCATTTTAGAGACATTTGAGTCATGCATATATTGATAATTTTAACACAAGCTATTGGAGAAGTGGTAACATTTTAGAAAGAAAAAAATACCCAGGATATAGCCTTTTCTTGACTCCTCCTTGCAACCTTCCAAACAATAAACAGGATACACCCAGTAGTTGGACACCAGTACCTAAGAACTTTTCTTATGAATGCTTATTTGTATTGATCATGATCCCTCTCTTAGCCTCCTTTCAAAATGGGTAAGAAGCAGAGCTGCTTGTTGTATTTTTTTTAAACCCTGCAAGTAAAACTAATGTCTGATTTCCCACATTTTTCAAACGTCAGCTTATATTTTTATATGAAAGTAGTTTATGTGCAAAGCAACCTACTCCCACTCCAGGCACATATTTACATCATGCAGAGAAAGTTAGCTGTGTGCTTGCTGAAAAGTTAAGCTGGAGAAGTAAAACTTAACCAAGAAAGTGAATCCTTAACGAACTGCATTTCCACACTTAAGAGTCCTTTTGCTGAACCAAAGAGTTTTGTTTTTTTTAGAGTAGTATTTTTAAAGATTATGTATTGTACATAGAAGAACCATTTTTTAAAAAAAAGATTAGCATAACTTGCTTAAAGAATTTCTAAAATTTTTAAACTATTTTTATTTGCATTTAGTTTCTATGTACCATGTTTTTCCATGTATATATTTTAATGATTCTAAAACATAGAGGTATAAAACACATGTAATGATTGGTGGAGAGTAGAACTGTATAGATATCATAGCTATGGCATTCTCAAATGAGGTCAATAGTTGTAATTAAAAATAAACCCTATGTAGATAGAGATAAAACCCAACTAAGAATACACCAGGTAAATTCTGCCTGTGATTTGCCATGTCATATGGAGCCCACATGTGATTTTTTTATTGTGTTTCATTTGGAGTCATTTATAAAGTTAAAAATATGAGATATTAGACCATCATATAATCTCAGCTCCACTAGTTTCTAACTAAATGACCTTTGGAAAATTACTTTACTTGATTAATAGCTTTTACATTTGTAGAAAAAGGCAATATAAAGTCATATTTGCTTTAGAAACTTGTCTTTGAGAGTAAATAAGATAGCTTATTTACCTGGTAGTTGTGAAATGATTACTGTTACTTGGTTGAGAGCTACCATTACTATCTCTATGAAAAGTAAAAGGGGCTTAATTATTTTTTAGTTTTGAACATTATGTATTAATAGCATTTGTATTAGACTTGTCCAATTAAATCCAGTATCTGTCCTTTCTTTTTTTATTTGCAATCCTGAAGTAAGAATGGTTGATCAAACTTCAATGTATTTGAAGAAAGACTAACCTTTACCAAGACGAAGTGCTTTATTAATCTAACTTTAATTTTCATTTTTATGAATTAAACATATACACAGAGAAATTCAGAAAGTTATTCAAATATATTCTTAATCATTAAATGGTTTCTAATCTGTCTTTTCTAAGATATAAGGCTGTTTTTGTTCTTGAGACTTTTCCATGTTGGAACAAATTTTCATAATTGTGGTTTCTTACTCTTTCCATAAATATTAAAATGTCTGTAGGAAGGAGAATGTAGAAGTGAAAATAAGAAGATTCTAGCTTTTAAAAAAAAGCCTTCAATTTGAGGTTCCATTCTGTCTGGATTTCCATGACTTCAAACAATAAAACACATCCCTTTTTTAAATTAAAAAAAAAGGAGTTGGATCATAGATATTTAAAGTTTTAATTTGGATCAGGTCATTATGCTAGTAATTCATTGATAATAATCAGTTGGAAATAAATATTTACATATATCTCTTGGATTAATAACAATTATTATTCTTTATTGTTAGACATTATGCTAGAAGCACTTATATTTTTTCTCATTCATCCAGATTCTAAAATAATTATAAACATACTGAATATTGTCTGCCTTTCCCCTAACTACATAGAGCCCATAAGTATTTATTTTATTCACAATTTACTTATGATGTTTTTCCTGGATTAGTCCTGGTTTCTCTGACTCTATTCTAAATTATCTCAAAACCGAGGCACTGAAAGGCCGTCTTATTTTTTTCCAAGATCCTATTGGCGAACACATGGCTAGGAAGTTCTTTCTCTCTAGGACAATATTTTGGACATTGGTTGCAAAAACTTAAAGACTAGGGGTAATTTAATGACTGGGCACTGAAGTAACCTGAAGGCTGTTCATGTGCATACTTGGTGCCTGAGCTGGAACTACTTAGCTACTCAACAAATAGGACTGCAGACCATAGAGTCTAAATTTGTCGTTGTTATGGCTTACATTCCCTACATCATAGTATCATTGAAACTGTCAGATTCTTTCCCAGAACTCTCAGGATCCATGATTGAGTATTTGAGCCAAGGAGGCTCCTAGTCTTGGCAGATGCATAAGATTGCTTCGTCTATATTCTCTTGGTGGGAACCTAAGCCCACACCTGGAGGTGACAGAACAGAATATAAGTGCAAATTCTTAATAGAGTTTTTAAAAATTACATGCAGTTCTTAAAACTTTCAGTGCGATCCACTTTCTGGTTACATAGTACTTATTTATTACCCTTGTATGCAAAACAACTTCATTCCAGAACCTCTCTAAAAATATCATCAGACTCAGGTCAGGCTCAAGAGCCAAGATCTTGCCATCTGAATCTAATTCAGATGTGGACAGTACCACTCAAGTATAATTTCTTGAACATATTCTTTCAGGTTTGAAAGCCCATGAAATAAGTGAACACATCATCTTTCCCAACACTCACAGCATTAGATAGTAAAATGAGCAAAAGAGAACCTTTACAGATATTTGTGCTTAAGGAGAGCTAGGAAAGTGGAAGACACAAAGCAGTCGCTTGTCTGTAGTAATTCTGAAAGATGGCCTGGCACGTGTTAGAATTTTCTGCTTAGGTCTAAGTCCTCCTTCCTATGGATTGGTCTTTATATATATCTTCCATACACACATTCACAATTTATGCTATGAAAGAGCTTAAAACCTAGAAAGATAGGAGAAAATTCTACAAATTCTTTAGAAGTTCTGTTTCTATAAACGAAAGGGTGTTTCATGGCACAGGCTTCAAAGGTCTGTTTGTAGGGGCTGGGAAGGTGGCTCAGTGGTACAGTGCTTGCCTTGCATGCATGAGGCCCTGGGTTCGATTCCTCAGCACCACATAAGCAGAAAAAGCCGGAAGTGGCACTGTGGCTCAAGTGGTAGAGCACTCACCTTGAGCTGAAGAGCTGAGGGACAGTGCCCAGGCCCAGAGTTCAGACCCACAACCAACAAAAAACTGGTATGGTAGGCAGCTTCCAGTGAACTCTGCTTATGGTATGCTTGTCTTTTATAATTTTCTCTTTTTCAGTGCTGGCTGAATTTGGTGAATCCCTAGTTTACAAATTAAATATTACAAAAGTGATGGTCTTGTTCTTTCCCGGATTACATTAGAAAATCATTCTACTGCATTCTACTTCATAGTGTTTCCTACTAATGGGGTAGAAGTAGACATAAAGTGGAGGGAACGAAAATAAATGGAACACAAGAGAAAGAAAACTGATTCTTGAGGAAAAATATACTAGAAAGTGCATTGACAGGCCAGAAGCCATGAAGACAAGCTTGCGTCTTTCTCCCATGTTGACCAATATTAGGCTTCTGAGTGGGCTACAGTGTGTACTCTGACATGGTTTAAATCTACCTGGTTTAGGAATTGAAGATTACAAAGCAACACTTGGTTGAAGTTAGAGAAGCCAAGTCTAAATGCTGCTGTCTACTGAAAGCTAAGTCCTTAGATCAATAATCTGCATGAGCTGCAGCAGTTGACCTTATACTGATATCCAGAGTGCAGTGTAACTGCCTTTTACACCTGCCTTTCAGAATAATATCCAAAATCCTCTTAGAGAAAGTTGAAATCAGAAACCAGCAAAGAAAGTAATTCTGGGAAACATAAAGTAGCTCAGTTTTGAAATTATCAAGATATAAAATATGTCTTAGTTTTTAGCTTGTTTTTTTTAAAGCTTGGGTTTTTAAATAATGATCTTTGCCTTTTCTCTTTCTGCACAGTATTGGAATGTATTTCAGACACAAACCACATGACACAATGGAAGAAGCAATAATAATGTGTCTCAGGTGAATTTCAGGCAACATTAAAATGAACTATAACTGAACCATTTCAATTTAAAGGAGATAAAACCAAGACATGATTGTTTATTTCCTTATTGGTTGATAAATTAAGAATGGTATAACCTTAAGTAACAAGAGATTTGTTTTGGCAAGTACAAATATCTTCAGCAAGGGGAGAAAGGCATATATTGAGGGTAGGAGGAAGGAGGAGAAAAATATGAGGTGGTTAAATAACACTGCTGGTTCAATCCTTGAACCCATGTAGAGCAAACAGAGAGTCTCTGTAAGCAGATGGAAGTGGATGTTAACACTGAAACACAAGTTCACTAGAAGACAAATCTCCAACCCTGCTATTTAGGTAGCAGTAGCTTCAGGTATTTTGGATTGTTTGTAAAGCTTGTTTTTATTTCTACCAAGCTAGATGGTGTTCCTCTATTTTTGCTCTTGTCCCATGCAGAGTATCTCTGATACCAAATTATCTTAGTTCATTGCACATACGTTGATCAATTTAATTAGTTAACTGGTTGATTCTCTCAATTAACATATAGCCAACATTCTAATTGCAAGAGATGGACAGTAACTGCTCAGACCAAATGAAGGTTAATGCAAGATAAAATTCGTTCATGAAACAAATAGTCTTACCTCATCTGTTTTGAGCTTCTACCCCCTCACTAGTTGGGAATGGAAGGTGAAGGAAATAATCTTACTTTAAATAGTTCTTCTAGGGTAAGGGTTCTCAATTTTAGTGGGTAGGACATTTTGTAGGGAAGTTTATACATATACCAAGGTCAGTTGACAAGGCCAGTGTTTCTTGTTAACCATGGCATAGCTGATCATTTTTTCTTGTGAAAACTTCAGTCCTACTTAAACGACAGTGCTCAGATGCTCACTTAGCAACCTTTTGTATGCATGCTGATACTGAGGCTTAATTCATGTTCTCACTCAGCTTTTACTTAAAACTGGCAGTCTACCACTTGAGCCACACCACTCCTGGTTTTTTGCCAGTTATTTGGAGATAAGAATCTCCAATTTGTCTGCTCTAGTTGGCTTCAAACCCCAATCCTCTTAGCCTCTATAGTAGCTAGGATTACAGGCATAAGACACCAGAGCCCAGGTGTTAGCATTTCTTTTAATTATATCACTACTGAAGACATGCAAGGCATGATATCTAGCGTGTTGATGTTGTTGATGTTCATGGCCGCAGAATCTAACTGGAGACGGTTGCTCTTTCCAGTTAGGACAAGGCCTCCCTCCAATGGCTCAGATTTCCCTTAGTTACTACTGGCACTAAAGACATCTAGGGTTTCATTGTGGTTCCTTTCAGCTCTAGCTGAGATCTGATTTGCAGAATTTGTCATAATTATAACTGCTTCTTACAAAGCCCATCCTGTCCAGTCCCTCCCTAGCCAGGCCCTCAGAGAGCCAAGGGATTGCTGATGCCTCTAGTCATTGGCTCCCCCTGCCCAACTGTACTATGCACCCAAAGTTGCTATGCTATAGCTTTTTCCAGAGATGCCTATGCAGAGCCCCAAAACAGGAAAAAGAAGCTACTCTACCTCCCTCTTCCTCTCCAGTTTCCTGGGAAGGAAATCCTTGCTCTCTGTTCTATCTTTATGGATTTCCTTCACATAGAAAAAGAAAAAAAAAAAGAAACCTCTCTGGTCTTTTTCTCAAAGCCTGATTGTTTAAAAGTTACATTTTGGATAGTTGAGACTAAATTGGACTTTGAATTTCAAAAGCTCGGACTTTCTCCACACAACCCCAAGGGACTAATACTGATCTGTAGGTAGATGGTTCTCAGAAGGAATCAAGGGTGTCTCCCAAGAAGCCAAAACTAGATTGCACTGATAATTTGAAAAGAAAATAATTTCCCCTCTGCATAAATACATAAACCAGAGCATTTCATCACAGTTTCAAATGTGATAATACAATGAATCAGGACAGACTGTGACTAAACAAGTAAGGAACCTCTACTAATACATATTCATCCTTCCTATTGTACTATGTATTTCAATAATTCGACACCTACTTTAAAAATATTGCCAAGTATTAGGTCCTAGAGTGTGATCAGTATGGGAGTACAGGAGAGTCATTAACTTTTTATCTATGCCAAACTCAGTGGAATAAGATAAGGTAGGCGATACAAGTTATTTTTATTTGGTATTTTAAGTTACTTGTTGTTTTTGTACTGAAATTCAGCACTCACTTAACAAACATTTTGACTGCTTATGCACAAAATGATCCATACAGCAACAGAAACAAAATGCCACCAAGAATTTATTGGTTATTGTTGTTTGCCAAGGTTCTGTGATTTTTGTGTTATATATTAATGACTTAGCATTGGCCAAGGACAATTTTTATATTATGTAGGAATTGGGTATCATATGAAAAGAATCTCTGTATTTTACTAGTAGAAAGTTAAATCTTAAGTTTCTTCAAATAGTTATAGTATATTTGTGTACAAAGAAAGATAGAAGAATAAAAGAACATTACAGGAAAAATAAATGTTGACCTCTGGGTAGTAGAAGTATAAGTTATTTTCAGTATTCTCTCACTTCATTTATTTTTCTAAATTAGCCCAAATGTCATTAATAAATATTTTGGTAACGAGGCAAATGTCTAGTTTTTTTCTTTATCTTGCTTTTGTTGTAAGACATTGTAACATGAGTTATACCCTCTGTGAAAATTTTAGACAACAATATTTTAATTAATAACAATATTGGTTAACTATGAGTACAATGATGTATATCAGATATCTAAAACTTAGTCAGCTTGAAATATCATACTCATTAAACAGCAACTTCTTTTCCTGTCATCTAGACAACTACCATTCTATGTGTGTTTCTATGAGAGTGACTCACCCCAAATACACTGAAGAAAAGAAATTAAAGGCCAGTATCCTTGGGTAAACATAGATGAAAATGTTCTCAGTGAAATGCTAGCAAATCAAATTCAGCAACATATTGAAATAACAAGTAGCATCTGCATCTGTGATATGAGAATTGTCTGGCATGTACAAATCACTTAATGAAAAAGTAGAGTGAAGGATAAAAGTCACATGGGGATCTCAACAGAGAAAACATTAGACAAAATTCAACTGCTCTTCACTATGAAAACTGAGGAAAAACAAAATATTTAGGAATAAAGTATTTTGGAGATAAAAGACTCAAGAACTAAAAAGTATAAAACACCAGTAACAGAAGTGGAAGAACATACAAGGAAATGAAAGAGATCTATATTCATAAATTAGAAGACCAAATATTATTAAACTGTCTAGACTATCAAAAACAGTAAACAGATTCAGTGCAGCCCATATCTGAACCCTAATGACATCTGGGTGCTGATGGCTCACACCCAGAGTCTTAATTACTAAAGGAGGCTGAGATTTGAGAATCCAGGTTTAGATCCAGCTCATCTGGGAAGGGAGTTCATGATACTCTTAATTGCCAATAAAAAGCTAGTGTAAAGTGGTAGAGCACCAGTTATGAGTGAAAAAGTCAAGTGAGAGCAAGAGGACCTGATTTCAAGCTCTAGTTCTGGTTTTAAAAAAATGAAAGAAAAAATAGAAAAAAAAATTGTCCTAAAATGCTTATAAAATTTTTTTAAAGGCAGCCAAAGTAATCCTAAGAAAGAAGCACAGATTGAACCAATATACTTCCTAAGTTCTGTGTAATAAAACAATGGAGCACCAACCTAAAAACAGACATTTTGACCATTAGAACAGAATAGAAAACCTAGAAATAAATCTATACTTAAAGGCAACTGATAATTGCCAAGAGTATAAAGAACACACAGTGGAAAAGGGTCATCTCTTCAATAAATTCCATTGGATAGCCACACACAAACAATGAATAAAATTGAATCCTTATCCAATCCCAAACACAAACATACATAAAAAATAAAATTAAACAACAACAATAGCAACATACTCAGAATGAATGCAAGACCTGAAGCTGAAAGATAACAGAAGAAAATCTTCCTAACATTGGCCTTGGCAATGGCTTCTTGATGTGACCAGAAAAGGACAGACAACAAAAGCAAACACAAAAAAGTGAGACTACAACCAGTTAAAAGTGCCAGAGCAGTAAGCAAGCAACTGATACTGAAGGTAATCAACAGGCTGGAAGAAAGTACCTGTGATCATATATCTGATAGAAAAATTTCTATTCAGAATATTTGAGAAAAATATTTGTAACTAAGTATGTGATAAGGAGTTACTCTTCAACATATTTCTGGAATGCCAGCTGTTTTGTGTGTGCAACTACTCTAACCATTTTCTTCAGTGGCTACTGACGTTCTATCTTTCTTTTCACAGAAGTCTGAAATACTTCCTGCTAATGAAATGCAAGTAGTCCACAGACTATAAAGAGACTCCTGACTTAATTTTCCTCCACTTTTTTTTCATGTTGAAGCTGAATTCTGGCTCTCCACAGCAGGGTTGGGCCACCACTGTCCCTTGTCTGCCATTTTCCACAGGGCTCATTGATGGTGTTAATGTCATAGTTGCCTTCACTGTGTGTTAAGGAAGAAAATGAAGGCATAAGATTGTTTCCAATGCTTGAATAAAAGTTAACCACTCAGGAAAATTACCTCCAGACCAATGCAATGTTCTAGTTGTGTAATAGCCATAAGAAAGCTCTAAAAATGGGAATGATGTAGGATATATGGTCAAAAATTCATAGACTCCAACCCTGATACTACCTGCAAGTAGACAAACAATGCCATTTGGATTCAAAGCCGTATGCTACAAACTATAAAGATAAATACTTCCTCATAACCTAGGAGCATAATAAAATATAGATAAACCATGTATCGTCAAAAGGATATTACAGGGGCTGGGAAGGTGGCTCAGTGGTAGAGTGCTTGCCTTGCATGCATGAGGCCCTGGGTTCAATTCCTCAGCTCCACATAAGCAGAAAAAACCGAAAGTGGTGCTGTGGCTCAAGGGCTAGAGCGTTAGCCTTGAGCTGAAGAGATGAGGGACAATGCCCCTGGAAGTGGCACTGTAGCTCAAGTGGTAGAGCGCTAGCCTTGAGCTGAAGAGCTCAGGACAGCACTCAGGCCCAGAGTTCAAGCCCCACAACCGACAAAAAAAAAAAAAGGACAATGCCCAGGCCCCAGAGTTCAGGCCACATGACCAGCAAAAAAAAAAAAAAAAAGGATATTACATTCAGTAGAGAAGGTGCACTCATTTAGCAGAGTAAGTTATAATCTGCTTGCTAAATATTGGTTCATATTGTTATCCTAATATGCACTGTATCACTTGCTAGGGCTTAGTCATTTTTCATTTTTAACTGTCACATTAAAAGTCATCTAAAATCCCTGCATTTATTTTCTCCATTTCCAGTATATTGGAAATTTCCAAACTTGTTAGGAAATGTATTAAAAATAGTTCCTGATCTTTCCTCTCCCCAATCCTTCTCCACTTCTCACTTCTCTCTGGGTGAGTTAAAGGGCTACCACATTTACCACCACGGTCTATGGAGAACTGAGCCCCACATTCACCTGGAAATCCAGGATAGATTCGCTGAAAGAAGTCCTAGAAATTATTCAAAAGAGCAAATGAAGTTTATCTTTTCTCCAGGCTATTAAATTTCACTTTCCTCATGGTTTTATAAGTAGACAATTATTGCAATGAAAGTTAAAGAAGAATGTGGGAATGTTACACATTATTGGAACTTCAATGTTGATTGGATATAGGGAACAGGATGAGGAGAAATCCATGAATGATTTGCAGGTTTCTGACATGGACCACTGGCTACACTGTACAGTCCACAAACACAAGGAATATGAATAAAGGTGGGCTTGGAGAGAAAGGAGATTCAGTCATATTTGTGTTGTATTTAGGTTCTTTTGTTACACAAACATAGGTGTGCATTGTGTGATTGACTTTTTGGAAGATGGATGAAGCAGTACTAGGGTTTGAACTCAGAGCTTTTATGTTTTTACAGCTAACTTTTTCCCACTTTAAAAAAAAATCTTAGCAGTTTTATTTATTTATTTTTATTTTTGCCAATCCTGAGAGCCCAGAGCCTGGGCACTGACCCTAAGCTTCCTTTGCTCAAGACTCTTACTCTACCACTTGAGCCACAGTGCCACTTTCAGCTTTTTCTGTGTATGTGGTATGAGGAATTGAACCCAGGGCTTCATGAATACTAGGCAAGCACTCTACCACTAAGCCACCTTCCCAGCCCCTCCACATAATTTTTATTAACAACAATTAATTGCGCATGGGTTCTTTTTGACATGTCTACCATATATGCATACAATGTCCCTTGATCAGACTCACTTCACTACCTCTGCCCCTTCTCTCTTCCTCCTTCCCCAGACAACCTCAACAAGCTTCATTGTTCCATTTTCACCCATGACCACAAAGTATTTTAACAATATTCACTCTCTCCATTTACTTCTTCTCCCACGAGTATCCACAGGCCTAAACAGGGCCTGTTTTACTTTCTTGTCACAGTATTTTTAGTGTATGCTAATTATTTAAAGGAATTTCAGAGAGACATAAAATATTTTGTTCGATTGACTCTCACACTTCATCTCATTTCCCCATTTCTACAGTTGTCACCCAGTTTCCTTATCACATTTCTATTTACCTGTGCAATGTATTTTGGTATTGTTCACTCACTAACATCCTCTTCTCCTCTCTTCCCTTACTCTCGTCTCTTCAGTCTCACAATTACTACCATGTTTTCTCTCTATCTGTGAATATATGTGTATGATACTGTCTGTTTATATGCATGCATAGGTATGTGTGCTTATGTATATGCCCTGCATGTGGGTATGGGTGGGTGCTCCTGGATGTGAGTTTGAACATGTTTTTTCTTTCAGGACTAGCATCAACATATTAGAGAAAACGTAACACGTAACCTTTGTCCTTCTGAACCTGGCTTATTTTGCTTAACATTATTGACCTCAGTTCTATTCAATTCAATTCTTACAAAAGACATCATATCAGTCTGCTTTATAGTTGGATAATGCTCCATTGCTATTTATTTTAATTTTAAAGTTTAGTATAAAATTTCTCAAGCATTTCATTTCATTTTTTTAACTTTAGCCCATTTGAATTGCAATTCTAATAGCCTCCCACTAACTTCACTTTTTTCATAACATAATGATTCTTCACAGGACGTCCTGTGTTGCTACTACCTCCACATACAGTTTGCAGGTTTTCCTTGTGTCTTACCTGAGCACTGGGCTTATTAAAGCCTCAGCTTCCTGAATAATAATCTTATCTAGGCCTTGAGAGTGCTGAAATTAATATGTTAAATTGTAACGCACTTTCAATGTAGTTGTACCTAGATAATGCAAAATTCCTTTTTATGCATGTAAAGGGATGAAATAAATTATCCAGGAATACCTGATATACAAAATTCCTGAGAAATTATTAACATTATGTAATAGTGCCCCTCAGGCTGACAGAGCTAATCTGTTCTCATATATAGATTTTTCTGAGAATTATAGCATTTGCCAAGGAATTTAAATTCTATCATTTTTCTACCTGAACTGTGCATAGTAAAAAGGAATATTACAAAGGAAAGTAACAGTATACAGATTTTAATACATAAAAATATTTCTTGCTATAACCTGAGATCTTTTTAATTCTATTTTGTAAGCCGTAGTTTGGAAATCTGCCACTAACTTATTAAATGATGTCTTATTTTCCCAGGCCTGTCTTGAATTTCTCAAGCATTCTAAAGAGAACTTATGTGCAGGCTGCTTCAGGGAGCTGTCTAACATGTGTTACAAAGTTGAGCTCTTTGGACCAAGTAATGTTCAGTTCTATTTGTATAAACTTAAAACTGAGGCATATAAACATGCCTTTTTTGGGGGAGGAGTCTGGTAGTGGAGCCTGAACTCTGGGCCTGGGCGCTGTCCCTCAGCTCTTCAGCTCAAGGCTAGCGCTCTACCACTTGAGCCACAGCGCCACTTCCGGCTTTTTTTTTTCCTGCTTATGTGGTGCTGAGGAATCGAACCCAGGGCCGCAGGCATGCAAGGCAAGTGCTCTACCACTGAGCCACCTTCCCAGCCCTATAAACATGTCTTTAAAATGATATTTTCTCTATTTCTAAACAAGGATTAGTTTAACTTGATTGGGTGAACCCCCTGATGAAGCACAGGCAATTCATTTTTATGCAGTGTACAGAGGGGTTACAGTTTCATAAGTAAGGCTATGAGTACAGTTCTTTTCAAACAGTGTTACCCCCTCCCTTGTTTTCTCTGGTTTTCTCTCCCTCCCTACTCCCCTCCCGCACAGGTTGTAAAGTTCATTTCCAACATAGTGTCTAGTGAGTATGGTGTTGCATTGGTTCACTCTTTGTTTCACCATTTCTGTGGTTCTTCTTCCCTTCCCCAGATCAGATAAACTCATATACAAGACAAAGGGCGCTGAACTCAAACACCGTGATCACAGGGAATATACCAGAGGAGAAAAAAATGAAAGCTAAAAGAGATAACTACACACACACACACACACACACACACACACACACATCTTATTTCCACATCTTGGAGTTTATTTCGATCAGCATCAGTTTATGTGGTCATATCATAGTGTTATATAATTGCTGTTTCCAGTTTTACTTTCATCTACATTTCCCCTGTGTACATATTTTATACCTTTGCATTGGTCTTTTTTATTTTGAGGATAATAAATAAAAGAATATGAGAGAAAGGACAGAGACAGAGAGACAGTGACACAGAGACAGAGAGACAGGAGACAACACAGAGAAAAAGACAGTGAATTGTGTATGTTATGGATATCCAAATGCTATTTCAAGATTCTACTGATCAGCCTCACAGAGGAAAAACAGCTCACAAAATGGAGAAAAGGAGTTCCGGCCTTATCTGGAATTGTAGCACTTGGAAGGAAGAGCTGCCTAATCACCCTGCAGTGATCACCTTCTGTGACCTCAAAGCTAGGATAGAAAGCCTGCGGTCTTCATTCTTCAGGCTAATGGCTGGACTCCCTCTAGCGGTCAGAATAACACACTAGCATCTAGCTGCATGGATAAAGAGACTTAAACCAAAGCAAAAGCTACAGAGACTGTATATACAGAAATCCACAAGACAGTTCCATATAGAAGACTGAGGGCTAGCTAATTACTTCTAAGTGGTAGAAAGGAGGATATGTCATGAATATTAATCTGTGTATGTTGTCCTACATATTCTCAGCTTTACACGTATATCTCTTTTCTGTGTACACATGTAAATGAACATACATATAGATGTATATGTGTATAGTCAATAAGATAATCTGATAACCAGCAAAACACAGGTGACCATTGGGTGAAAGATCAGCTGGGTGCTGGTGAATCGTACTTAAAATCCTAGCTAATCAGGATGCTGAGATCTGAGGATCCTAGTTCAAAGACAACCGGGGCAGAAAAGTCCATGAAACTTTTATCTTCACCAGCAAAACAAAACAAAACAAAACAGAAAAAACAGTCAGAAGTGGAGATATGGCTCAAGTAGCAGAGTGCCAGCCTGGAGTGAAAAAAACAAGCAAGAGAGTGAGGTTCTGGGTTCAAATCCTTGATTTCAAGCCATAGTACTGGGACCAAAAACAAAATTCTATTATTAACATATAAAAGATTCCTTATAAATTAATAACAAAAAATATAAATTTCATAGTGACAAGAAAAACATTACCAATATCCAATAATATGAACTATTTACATTTATTAGCAGTCAAGTTAACTTTTAATTAACTAAAATCAATTTATAATAATAGACATTGAAAATTCTGGTTAGAGCAGCAGAGTTTCAAGAAAAGTAATACGTTTTGGGCTATGGAGAAAAGATGAAGAAAGGAATAAGTATTGGTAATTCATTTGGAGATAGCTTAATGATGGAAAGCAGACTGTGGAAGATAAGATTTTTTTTTCAGAATATGTTTAAAAGCAACAACTGGATGTATAACTACCTACAGCTGTATATGTACTAATCTTCAGTGTAGCATTTAATGTAATGAAAAATGAGACAGGAGAAATGGACTATAATATCTTGCCATGTTGGAGTGTTAAAA
Organism: Dipodomys ordii; assembly: GCF_000151885.1. Lineage (NCBI taxonomy): Eukaryota > Metazoa > Chordata > Mammalia > Rodentia > Heteromyidae > Dipodomys > Dipodomys ordii. The sequence continues at coordinate 9,525,134 of NW_012267265.1, read as the reverse complement.
TATTTGATAAATATTGTATTGTACTGAAATAGTATTTACATGTAAAGCCTAAAATAGTATAATATCTGAAAGATAATACAGCTTGCAAATGAATATGGACAGTTCACATAGTGTGTTTACATGTGAATTCCCATGGAAAATATCCATAATGGTCAAATTTCAAACATTGCTAGTGCTTATCTCTGAGTGCTGAAATTATAGGCAATTTTTACTTTCCTCTGATACCTTTTTCTATTGCCTACATTTCCCACAGGTATGATATATGACTTTTATTAGAAAATAAACCAATTAAGCAATTTTATTGAAAAGGAGAAAGACTGTGCTATTAGGGCACATTATCATGAAATTTTTTACTATACTTCCAGGATGTTTCTAATCTGAAAGTATAATTTCCTGTTTCCGTTTATAGTACTGCAGAGGTAGATAAAGGGGTTAACAAAAGAGATGCATCTTCTCATAGAACATAAAATTTCCATTTTGCTAGTGAAAAAAATCTCTTCATATCCCTTAGACACTACATTAGGATTCCATATGGAGGGAGGTAAATAAAGAACTTACAAAGACCCTCTCTTAAAGGAATATAGAAAAGTTACATGGTCCGGACACATCCCCTCAGTTTGCACACAACCCCCTAAAGGACATGGCATATGGCAGCCAAATTCAAAATGTGTGCGTTAACCCAGCCTATTGTCTCTGACCCGTCATTCTAGCTGTAGGCAGATAGGAAAACCCAGTGCAAGGCGAGCCTGAGAAAAGTTATTGAGATCCTATCTCAGAAACAAAATAGGAACAAAGGGGTTGGGGGAAGGCATGGATCAAGTAGAAGAGCATTTATATGCATGTGCTAGGCTCTTGGTTCAATCCCAATGACTGAAATACACACATGTGTGTGCACACGCATGTGTCAGAGCTGAAGATAATGACTGTTATGTATAGAAAAAGGGTTAGCAAGGGTAACATGGGAATATACCTTTCATGGTTGGGTCAGGGACATCCTTCACCCCCTGTCTACACAGATTTCAGGTTATAATTGTGTCTTACCTGGGCACTGGGCAGGTAACTTCCTGAGGATATACTTTTGTAGGCCTTAATATTGTTGCTGAGTTTATTCTACATTCAACTAGAGTGGAATAAGACTGTTGTATGCCTGAATCCTCCTGTTACCAGCAGTAGTATGTGATTTCAATTAGACAATTAACTGACCTATATAAAACTTTGATTTTCTTATCTGTCAAACTGGGATATTACCATTGCATTTACTTCTTATAAAGGATGAAGTGACATAACCAGAATGCCTATCACCCACTCAGTGTTCTGGCTATGAAAATCAAGACATTCCCTGTATCAGCAAAGCAGGTATTAGCCTCTATCATAACTTGGCTGACCATATAATTTGTTAAACATATGAAGTCGGCAGCTGGCCCTGGGAAAATTGAGATGGATGGTCATTCTGGTTATAAGACTCTTAATGTGATACTTTAATTGTATGACATTTACAATGGTTGGTGATTTATTATCCAAACTGGATCTGGATGATTTCTTTGGGGCAGAGGGTTGGGAGAATCTGCTAACTCCCCAAGCATGAGTCCTGTGTGTATACATGTTATGTAACTATCATTCACACAGTACTGTCCCCTATAGTATGTTATTTACATTCTTAGCCCAGCATATTGTACATGCCCAATAAATGTTCAGTGAATTCATGACCAGATGCCCTGAAACTATTAGTGTCAGCTGCCAGGAAAATGGCCCCTACACTTTCAGGGTGGTTCTTGGCAGTCTGCCTAGATTTCCAGTATTTGGATAATTATACTCTGATGGTCAGCCTAAGGTAGTGACAATCATCTCTACCGCTTATTGGGTCAAGAACGGCTGTTGCTGATTGCTGATTTCTGCATTATGTACTGGGCACCTCAAAGTGGGAGGGTTGTTGTACCACCCCGCTTCCTTGGCATTCTGTAGGGTCACTTTGCTTTGCTTGCCTAGTTTCATGTTGAGCCTACTAGACTCTGAACCATTTGAACACAAGTACCAACATGGTCGTATTTGTGCTTGAAGTTCCAGTCATTCCATAGTGCCGAGCACAGAGCTTAACAAATCTTTATGAGATGAATAAATGATGATAATAAGTAATGCTGTGATAAAAGCAAAATAATAAATAGAAAGAATATTGCAATTTGCCACATAAATTTAGACACTCTGCTTATCTCCAGGCCTCATTTTCCATGGCCTTAGCAGGAGAATAACAATAAAACCTCATAGTGCAGCACCATGCATGCTATTCATCATTGTAAACTGTAATTACAGTTAATAGAGTAAGCTCACAAATGATAGTGCCTGTGCCATTAGCTTTGCATTTGAAAGATCTGTTTAAATATCACATTTTGTTGGCGGTTAGATCTTGAAAATATTATCTAGCTTCCCCAAATTTCAGGTTCCACTGCTATTAAGATTAAACTCAATGTTATGACAAGAAGTTAATGAAAGATATTACCAACACCATTATTAATATCTAGGTTAATTTTAAGGCTTTAAAACTATATGATTTTTATTATGCACATCACACCTATAATAACTAAGAGTACAATTAACAAAATTAGAAAGTAGGACATTTTTCTTTGGTTTGGATTATTAGAAATGGATAGGATACAAATGGATAGGATAGAAATCAATTTCACCTAATATTGTATAGTACTTTCAGGTATGCAATGTATTTACATAAATATACTATTCACCATGTCAGGAATAAACTGTGGGTTCTTTCTATTTTTTTGTGTGTGCATTACTGTGGATTGCATTTGTTCCTTACCATATTATTTGGGCTCCTGTGAATACTAAAAGCCATGTGTAACTCATTTACCTGGTTGATTTAAGAGGAGTTTGATAGCTTCCAAAAGTTTCCACTCTCTTTCCTCTCCAGAAAATCAGAATGCAGGTGTATCAGAGAGAATTGGGCAGAGTTTAATGGTGATTTGCCGGTCACATGCGGAATGTATTTGGAGAAACACTTTCCTTAACTTTATTGTGCATGCATGTGTTCAAAGGCTTGTCTTTGTCTCCACACATCATATTTGAAAGGGATAACAGAATGGGATTCCATGAGAAAGAGATTCTGGGTAAAGGTCTCTACTGACTGGAATTCTGAGCCATGAGAATTTCAAAACAAATGCTTAGAATTCTACTCTCTTTAGAAGATTCTTATTTACTGGTTTCTTAGACAAAATGTATGAAAAATTTTCAACTGTGTGTGTGTGTGTGTGTGTGTGTGTGTGTGTGTGCGCGCGCGCTATACTGGGGCTTGAACTCAGGGCCTGGGTGATATCCCTTAGCTTTATTGCTCAAGGCTAGTACCCTGTCACTTGAGACACACCTCCACTTTGAGCTTTTTGGTAGTTAATAGAAGATTAAAGTCTGCTAGGCCTTTCCAGCTCAGCTGGCTTTGAAGTACAATCCTCGGATCTCAGCATCCTGAATAGTTAGGATTACAGATGTGAGCTACTAGTGCCTAGATAAAACGTTTCATCTTTAATACTTCATATATCCCCTTTGTTCATTTGTATTGTCATTCCCCAATTATTTATCATTGTTTACACATTCCATTTCAAAGTTTCCTTCTGTTATTTTATTGTCTCTGAGAACTGAGTTTTAAGCAACAATAAATGATTCAGTATTCATGCTGCCATATAACATTGTGATTTTCTTCTATGAAATTTACTTTGTTCTAACAAATGCCTTTGCCTAGCCAAATCCTTTGAAATAACTGCTGAGGACAATCAGGGTAAACTGATTTAATACTGTATGCTTAACTGGTTATCTTTGTCTGTCTGCCCATGTATCTACATATACTCTAAATTCTTAAGAGCATGAGTTTCTTACAAAAGTGAATCTGAATGTCTGAATGGGGAATAACTGCAGGCAGATTTTATCTTAAATTGTTTAGAATCAAAGGAAAGATGTGCTAGAAGCTTTCTTGGTTGTGTAACACAGGACTGAGAAGCACAGCTGTGTTCAAATGTTAATTAACATCTGTATTATAAACTGCTGGTGAGTAAAAACCGGACTCAATGCCAAGAGAAATGACCCAAGGCAGCTCTTACATCAGAGAGCGATTAACACATAACCTATGTATGGGTTATAAATTTGTAATGGTTTTTCAAGTTTTAGTCCATCAGGAGATCGTGGAGGCTTTCACATTTTCACATTCCAGGGGCTGTGTATTGGCTGAAGAACTCCTTTCTCATCCTACACCTTGTTTGCCTCAGAGAAACAACAAAAAAAACATGTTTTGTGGACTTAAGGTGAAATTATTTCATGTTTATCTCTTAGATCAGTGCTGTCCCACAACTCTGTACAGTTTAATAAAGGTAATCATTAATAGCACATTCTATTGAGTGCTTGAAATGGTGTTAGTTGAACTGAAGGACTCAATTTTTTATTTTATTCAATCTTAATTATTTCAAAGTTAAGTAGCTACATATGGCTAGCGGTTATGGCATTTGTACAATCTGGACTCTAGCTTTCCAACTCCTTTGTCCACTAGAGAATTTTTCTGAGTAGTTGGATGCCAGACCTTGAAAAGTTAAGCCAGAACTAAAATTGAGGCTGTTATGCAGATGACTAAAGAACTTATATTGTTTTGTTTGTTTGTTTGACTGGATAGTTGTTTTTTTTTTCTTTAGCTTGTTTCTACAATACATACTGCTTATATAAATTAATGAATAAATTATTACTAAAGAGTTCTTGACTCGGGAAATGAGCATGGTAACACACTTCAAATTCCCAGGAGTTCAAGACAAAATACGTTTTTCGGTGAGAAGCTTTATGATCAGAATAATTATTTTACATAAGTTCCAAAATTCCAGGGCTTGACTCTGAATTTTTCATGATTTTTTTTAAAAAAGCAAAGAAAGGAGTGGCATTGCCCAAAAAGAAATACATTCATTACCTGACACATAAAATGGTAAACCCTCTGTATATAATCTTAATAACAACAAATTCTTAAACACAGGAAATTGTTCCAATTAATAAATAGCCAGTTATGTTATGATTAGAATGAATGTCCTTCAAAGATGCATGTCTGTAAAATTTTTATTTTTATCTTGAGGTAGCTCTATAAAGGATCTGCCACTCAACAAAGTAGTATATGAATAAAATGAATCTTGATCAAGGGGACTTGTTTCATCATCCTTTTCCATCCTTCCCAACTTTAACCTTTCCCTCAATTTTCTTTTTTTTTTTTTGGGTGGGGGGTCCAGTCCTGGGGCCTGAACTCTGGGCCTGGGCACTGTCCCTCAGCTCTTCAGCTCAAGGCTAGCACTCTAACACTTGAGCCACAGCGCCACTTCCGGCTTTTTTCTTTTTGCTGAGGAATTGAACCCAGAACCTCATGCATGCAAGGCAAGCACTCTACCACTGAGCCATCTTCCCAGCCCTCCATTTTCTTAATTCTGGAGAATATACATTGAAATTTCCCTGTTCCTCCTTCCTCTCTTCTTTCTTCTAACCTCCCTTCCTCGTTCCCACTCTTCCACTTTCCAGTTCCCTATTCCTGGTATTTATTTTGTTAGACCATCTTCCTAAGGCATGACATCATTTGAGTTCTCTCCTGAATCTATCATATTTCATTAGTATACTTGCATACACATGGATACCGCTGAGAAGCATATATTTATATATTTACAGAGTAAGTCTAGCTTCCACATATGAGAGAAAACAAACATCCTTTATTTCTCTGGGCTTGACTTACATGTCTTAAAGCTCCTTAAAGTGGTGTTAAGGGAGGTGTTGAGACCTTTAGAAGTAGAGCTCAGTGGAAAGTCTTCAAGTCATGAGGAATAAACTCTCAAGGGGATCCTGGTCTCTTCTTTCTGTAGCTCCTCCCTTCCGCCCCATGAGGTCAATGCTTGCTCCAGCACATATTTTCACCATGAGGCACTGCGCCATCAGTGGCACTTAGTCTCAGATTGGGAAACTTCAGAACTGTGAGCCAAAGTACACCTTTTTTCTATATAAGTTAATGATTTGGGGGGTATTTTATTATAGCCATAGGAAGCTCACTAATTAAATGGGTGGAATTCGTCATCCCATTTTCCATTTATTTTATTTTTTTCTTCATGGTCTAACTCAGATTAGACTTGAGCCAGATAGACCATCATCTCTATGTCCCTAACCACCACACCAGAGGCTAAAAAGTCTTCTCTCAAATTCAATTTTTCTTCCAGAAGTTTGAAAGAGAATGAATGATAACTAAGTCCAAGGTATATTTTAAGATTTCTTATTTAGAGAAAATATTACATCTGACTCTATATCAGTGTATGTTCTTATGAGGTTTCTCCTTTGTTCTCAAGGTATGAAATTTTTTTTATTGTTGTCAGTCATGGGACTTGAACTCTGAGCCTGAGCACTGTCCCTAGGCTAGTGCTCTACCACTTGAGCCACAGCTCCACTTCCAGTTTTCTGGTGGTTTATTGGAGAAAAGGGATGTGAAGGATAAACAAAGGAGGAGGCTGCAATGCTTGGTAAGAAATGTACGCATTATCCTGCCCATGCAATTGTAACCCCTCTGTACAGTATGTTCACAAATAAAATAAAATTAAATAAAAAAAGAGTCTCATGGACTTTACTGCCCAGGCTGGCTTTGAACTGCATGCCTCAGATCTCAGCCTCCTGAGTAGCTAGGATTACAGGCATGAGCCACCAGCACCCTGCTGAAGCAGTTTTTTTATGTGCTGAACAGAATTCAAAATAAGAGTCTTCCCACTACAAGACAGAAATATCCTGTCTAAAGATGGTCTCCATATCTCAACATTCTGTGTCTTCAGCCAGAGTTCATTGGAGTGGTATAAAATTTTAGATGATTACTCCAACACCCCACAAGAGGAACAAGAAACTAGTGATGATCTTAGAAATAATTTCAAAGTGCTCTTCATCCTAGCTCGTCTCCTTAGAGCCTCTTTCTGTAATAAGTTGTCAGCTCATGGAAGTGTTAAATGATATGCTTCAAATCAAGGAGAGCTGAAACACAGCTCCAAATGGTCTGGTTCCACCTGGATGCATACTCTCTGGACAGATGTGCCATCTACCTCTGCATCCAGAGTTTACAAACACTTCTAAGTCTTCCAATTCACCTTGCTGATACCAGGCTCCAGCTTCTACACAACATTCGGGACTGTTTCAATTGCCAACATTTGGTTATGATGTCATTAAGTGCTGCCATTTATTTTTTAAGATGATTTAATGAAATTATAAACTCTATAATCATTTTTAAAAATCCATGCTCGGTTCATGTGTATGTATGTCAGTGTTTCTCGTGATGGAATAACACTAGAAAGCAAAGCTGATGTCCTACAAGCGCCAAACTTTCTCATATCCAAGTCCATTGTGGGGAAAATCTTTTGCATGATTCTTTCTTTAGGCCGCTGCATTCACATCTGGCCTGAGCTCCCTAAGGTAGATTCCAATTTTGACTGTAACTTGATGACAACTTACTTGCGTGCAGACTCTGATCAGTAGTTTGGCTGATATTTTTATGGGATCACAATCATACCCTTATCTCAGCATCAGTGATGTGCAGTTCAGGTAAGTCTCTGTTCTTCCTTTCTCCCTCCCCTAGTCTTCATCTTCAAGTGTTGGGGAAGAGGGCAAGTAAGGGAGTGTAAGGGAGAAGAAACACCTGCTACTCTACAACTTAATTTTTTTTTGGGGGGGGGGTCCGGTCGTGAGGCCTGAACTCTGGGCCTGGCCGCTGTCCCTCAGCTCTTCAGCTCAAGGCTAGCACTCTACCACTTGAGCCACAGCACCACTAACGGCTTTTTTCTTTTGGCTTATGTGGTGCTGAGGAATCGAATCCAGGGCGTCAGGCATGCAAGGCAAGCACTCTACCACTAAGCCTCCTTCCCAGCCCTACAACTTAATTTTTTCTAGAACTAAATTACTTATTGCCCTCGGGGCGATTTTTCACTGTTCTGGGAAAAGATGAGGACTAAATAAAATCCAATTGTCCCCAGTGAAGGACACATTTTCCCCCTATATGGTGGTATTGTAGGAGGGGTTATCTGTCCATTTCCATTAGAACATCAAAGTCTCTACCTGAGACTAGGTAATGAATAAAGAAAAAAAGGTTTATGTAACCATTGAAGAATTAAAGGTCCAAAACAGCATGGTGCTGGTCTGGTGAGGTATTCCCAGCAGGAACACAGGGAAAAGAGAGATGGATGAGACAGGAAGAGCAAGAGTAAGAAGTGCCAGTCTTGTTCACAAGACTGGGTTCTATAAAACTGATCTTAATCCCTTCCTCAGGCAATATCACCTTGCACAAGGTAGAATCCACTTCTTCAAGGTTTCCCAACATTGCCACACTGAGGAGCAAGTTTCTAATTCATGAACCCTTGAAATACACCCAAACCATATGCACATGGTCGCATGGATGATGGGAGGCTCTTAATAACAACCTACTTCCAGCGGCCCCAGACACAAATAGAAATCCCCGTGTACTTGTTCAGAGAAAGCACTGTTAGAGCAACATTGTCTGTTATTATCTGCTGTCTTTCTTTTTGCATGAATGATGATGTTAATAAATAGGAACTAAGAGCTTCATCCTTCTTTACTTGCCCTTTTCATAGTTTTTCTCCTTAGAATATATATTTTTTCCATCTTCTAAGATGTCTCTCTACCCCTTGGACCTTTTCTGAAATTGAGCAGGGAAGTTCAACGCATCTGGAAAGCGCCTCAAACAATAGCCGAACATTGCCATTACCCAAATTTACCTTTTGCTCCTTATAGGTTGGTTTTGTTTCCTTCAAATATATTAGAACTCTGAGTGATCATAGGATAATTACTGACTTTCTTGAAGTACAAGCATACGTGGAAAAGTAGAAAAGAACGGGACAATTAGAGCTTGGGTACAGCTGCGTAGACTCCTTTCTCATGGCTGTAACCTAAGGAAAGCCAATTATTGGCCTTGACAGGTAACATGAGAATCATGCCCACCACAATTCAGAGTCAGGTAGGCTCATTCTTAGAACTGTAGGAAGTGCAGTTAATGAATCAAAAAGCTAATTTTATAGAACATTTATTTTATGCTAGGAATACTGTGTATTTTACACAATAATGCAAAGTAGGGGCTTTGTTTTCCTTTTAGGCCAGGAAACCAGAGAGAGGCTTAAAAACTTGCTTAAAGTCACAGAGATATGATTAGGATTCTAATGCAAATTGCTTGATTCCAAGCCTGAGCTTCTAACTACCATAATGTACTTACTTTTAAAATAATAATGGATAAAATCTATTTGTGTGTGTGTATGTATGTGTGTGTGTGTGATATTGAGATTTGAATTCAAAGCCTTTCTCTTGATAGACAGGTAATCTTTGCTTGTGTCATTCCCCCAGCCTCTGATTAATTTTTCTTTTTGTTGTTGTTGTTGTTTTAACTATTTATTACTATTAAAATGAGAGTTTAGAAACTTTTAATTAAATATAGATATGAAGGTAGAAAAGTCTTATTGCCAACTTTGTATGATAGAAGACACATTTTATGATCTGATCTTTGGGAAGAGACATCTATTCACTCCTTTTTTTTTTTGTCGGTTGTGGGGCTTGAACTCTGGGCCTGGGCCCTGTCCCTCAGCTCTTCAGCTCAAGGCTAGTGCTCTACCACTTGAGCCATAGCGCCACTTCCAGTTTTCTGGTGTTTAATGGACATGAGAGTCTCACAGACTTTCCTGCGTGGGCTGGCTTTGAACTGTGATACTCAGATTTCAGCCTCCTGAGTAGCTAGGATTACAGGCATGAGCCACTGGTGTACTCTTAGATTCTCACATTCCTTTTTGTCATGACTTCTGTTATTTATTTTTCCTTTATGACATTATCAAAACAACAATGTTTCCAAGTATTGACTTAATATGGATATTTGGATCATTGAATCTAGTATATCAGAATGAGAAGGGATTTTGAAGCTCACTTAGGTAAAAATGAAAATGTCAGGAAGGAAAATTTAGCAATGTGTACAAGCCTAGAATCCAGTATTGTACTAAATGCAACTGGAAAAACAGATATAACTCAAACCAAACTTTAAAGTGCTCAAAATGGTGTTACTCAATATCATAATTTAACAGATTTAGAAAATGAAATTGGAAGGCATATTTATTTATTTACTTAATTAATTTGTCAGTTTGGGGGCTTGAACTCAGGAACCTGTGTACTGTTCCTTAGCTTTTTCTACTTAAGGAGGGTGTTCTACCACTTGAACTACAGCTCTACTTCTGCCATTTTAGTAGTTATTTGGGAGGAGACTCTAAAGGAATTTCCTGCCCATGTTGGGTTTGAATCATGACTCTTAGATTTCAGCCTCCAGGAGAGCTAGGATTACAGGAATGAGCCACCAGTACCTGTCTGGCATATTTTATTTCTTTTCCTCAAGGTATTAATTTATCTTTAAGGAAAAATCTAAACCACAACCCAATTATAAGATTAATTAAATTTAAATCCTTATCATTGTAAAATTGGCATTAACAATAATGATTGTCAAAATAAAGTCACTATTGAACTAATAGTGAGACAGATAGTCAGGACAATTTTTTTTTAAAAATCCAAATCTCCATGTAGAGATGTAGAGCTTTTCTAATTCTTATTTTCCTTTTCATTCTTTCTTTTTCCTATCTTTCTCTTTCTCTCTTTCACTTTCCCTCTTTCTCCTTCCTTCCTGCCTTCCTTTCTTCTTTTCTTCCTTCCTCCCTCCTTTCCTCCCTCCACTCCTCCATCTCTCTGTCTCTCTCCCTTTCTTTCTTTCCTTTTATTTTTTGGATGTTTTCTGGTACCAGTACTTGTTGGGGCTTGAACCCAGAGCCTGGCACTGTCCCTCAATCTTTTTTGTTCAAGGTTAGAACCACCATTGCATCTGCCTTTTAATTGGTTGGTTGGTGATAAGTCTCTCACACTTTTCTGCATGGGCTAGCTGCAAACCAGGATCCTCAGATCTCAGCTTCCTGGGTAGCTAACATTAGAAGCAGCAGGAGCTTGATGCAGAGCTTCTCATATGTAATGATTCAAATTACATTTCCCTATTTCAGAAAGCACTCTTATGAGTATATTTTAGGAGTATTCATAATGTTAATCATGTTATGTGGATAATACAATATGATGCTCCTTTCATGATACCATTTTGAAATGTTCAACTCTGTAGTACAGCTTATTTATCTCTTTTCAAATGCATCATATTTGGAAACAATTTAGAAAATAGTCTTTCATAATAAATAGAAAAGAATGCAAGAAAATGTTCAATTAAGCATCTTTTATTCTCATAATATATAACGAAAAGCACTTCATTATTGGAGGAAAATGATACAAAATCAGCAAAGCTTAATCCATCAGTAGTGAAGCTTCACTATGATACACTCTTTAAGTGGATTTGACTAAAGAACCAAATATAATGTTTCTTCTAGGAACTAGAATGAAAAAGGAGTTTTCTCACCTTCTAAAAATGAAAATTATTACCAATATAGAAAAGCAACAGTCATTAAATAAATTAAAAGCATCTTTAAAGTTTTTCCATATACATATAATATATATAAATTTTTTAATTGCCATTGACTGTACAAGCATTAAATTCTCAACTAAAACATTTACAGAAATAAGTATGACAAGATGAAGGGAAGGGTTTGCTTTTAGAAAAGCAGGATCATTTTTATCACCTACAAACTACAAGCAAATACAATTCTCTGAGGAAGAAAAGCTATGCAGAGAAGTCAGATTTAATCCACAATTTCTTAATCACCTCTTTAATATTTCATATCAGAAAGCATAGTTCTTCTCTCAACCAGCCTTGCTTTAATAAGTAGTAAATGTTACAAGAACTATACACCAGGTAATAGTTATTTGTTAGCAGAGAAAAGTGACTATGGCATGAATAACCAATTAGTGTAATTATATGAAAACTTGTGTAACTCAGCCTGATGACAGTATCACTCCCAACAATGGCTTATAAAAATATCAAATGGGAAGTTGGAGCTTTTATGCAGAAATATTAAGAGGATAACATGTTATATTGAATAATGATAATTAAGTGATCACCAGATAGTATAGAATAGGTGGGTGTGAAAATTAATCTGGAATCCTGAGATCTGAGGAATCCAACATTCCAAGTTAAGTTATATAACTCCAAATTCTATCAATTGTATAGTTTTTACACAGTTACAACAAATTATTCTTAAAATACACATATAGATACTGGAACTACCTTAACTGGAATTTTAGAAAAAATTCTTTTCTTCAATGATTTGTGTGTGTGTGTGTGTGTGTGTGTGTGTGTGTGTGTGTGTGCATAGGTAAGTACACATTAAGGAATAGTTATGAATATGACTGAGAGAAGGGAAGGGCATTGATTTACAAAACAGCCCTTATAAATGTAGTTCCTGCATCGATGTCAATTTAATACTGGAAGGTTTCCCAAAAAAATCTATGTAGGAAGAATATGGATACTAGTACATAATAAATTGAAAAGTAGGCACTTACATTTTCATTTCAAATACATTTTTATTAATTTAAACATTAATCCATTTACCTCAACCTTCACTACGGAAAATTAATATTTATTTATTATTTGGGAAGAAAATTATTCCCATATTTCCCACAATATGTGATCAATTCAGTAGAGGTTGAAATGATGGCTAGAAGTTACCCAGAAATCAAAGTGTCTATCTAAGCTCTTTTACTGTGTGTTAATTTCATCACATTAACTGCTCTTAAGATAAAATTGTAATTAGTTGGTACTTGAACTTGTTGATTGTGTAGAGGATTTTTGATCCCTGAAACATTCAATCTATGACCAGCAGGTATTGGTTCAAACTAAGAAATATAAGAGATATTTCTGAATATAAGGTAGATACTTGATAATTAAGAATTGCCTTAAGTTTGAAAAAATCCATCTCTAGGGAAAACTAAGTTAAAAATTTCATTGAATCTGCTATAGACAAAGAAACATCCTCTTGTTGAAAGACAATATGACTAGTATATGATGTCCAATACAGCCAGTTTCTTTTATATAACTTTGTAAGGAAATGTATTACAAAGTAATTTCATCCTTATCTTGGTTTGAATCTTTAGCTTTTTATTACAAAACAAAAATATCCTAGAGGAAATCCAGCAATTAGGCACAAAAACTTAATCCTTTTTTTCATCTGAGAGTTAACACATATCTACACCAACTTACTTATACTTCTTCAAAAGTGGCGAATGATGTGTTTTTTATGGCTATCATCTTTTAAATGGCTTCCAATAATATACCATGTAGACCACAGAAAATTCCACATTGAGGTATGGACCACTCCTGCACTGAGTTTATGAGTAGAAATCCTTGCAATGTTTTCATATCTATCACTATCTCCCTTCAAGGAAGAGTCCCAAATAATAAACTCATGTTAGATACCTAACCTTTCATTTTCTATGGGGCCATTCAACTCAAATGGTCAACTTTTTATTTTATGGGTGTGAGCATTAAGATACACAGTTAATATTGTGCCTTTTACAAAATAGATGATACATGAGTCTTTATGAGATGACTGAACCCCTATAAAAACAAGCAAGAAATAAAACAAATCTTTTTGACTTCTGATACCACACGGGCTCTGAAACACTATACTTATTTCTAATCACCAGATGAGGCTAAACTTAAATGCAGACTAATCACAGATACATCAGTGACTATCTATGGCCTGAAATCACTTCTATCCTCTCAGGTAAATATAATGAGCGAGAGATTTTTCAAGGACAGAATTTTAAGGGGAGTTAATTATGACAATTGGAAATGAGGAGGGAGGAACAAGTAGACTGAAGTCTGTATTTGATTCTCTTTCTTGGTGGATAATTTTTTAGTGAGCTTTGCCAAACTGTCAATTCCCTGATTGAGGCAAAAGCTCTGATATATGTGAAGAATGCTTGAACCTGTATGTGATTGAGAAATTAATAAATACACTATTGTAATGAAACTGATCGTTTAGAGGAGATTTCTAGTAGTCCATCCAGTACTGCACAAGGAAATCTTGAGTTCAAATTAGGAGGAAAAAAAATTGTAAATTCTTGTGAAAGAGAAAAGAAACTACATCTGGGTTTTCAACATTGAATTGCTGATTCCCTTTCTTGGAGGCAATGGAATAAAAATAACAGCATTTCCAATTAAATTGGTTAAGTGATCACTCTTGCATATGTTCTTGGGTCATTCCATCATTCTTGGCGGGGTTTACATAACCAAATGTAGCTTTCCAGAACATAAAGCTAAACACTAAATATTTTGAATATCCTGGGTTATAGAAATCTATCAAGCTGACTTCTTACAGAGGGCACAGAGACTTGGCACAGGTACACACATTACTTAAAACTCAGCATACATTTACTTAAGATTTACAATGACTTGTGGAGAAAACTCAAGGGCAAGCAAATCTAAAAAATTTTTAAGATAAACATCATCACAATTGATTAGATTATTTAGCACTGGCTGGGATGCTCAGGAATTTAAGGCAATAAGCCTATTAAAATATGAAGTTACTCTCTATTTCCCTTTTGTCTTGGTAGATGAGAGATCAATGATTAGCTACTGCTGGTTTTTCGATCTACTTTTAAAGCCCATTACAAAAATAAATCAGTGTGTTCTATAGCAGTTCTAAAACAGTTTGAGTGAAAGTTTTTCTTTTGTAATTAAAAGGAAAAGAAATAGCCGTCATTTTCAAAAATCTTGCTTTTAGTTACATTCAGAAAAAAATACAGTTCAGTTCTGCCTAGCGGATATCTTCAATCTATTTGTTCATTCTCTTTCGACTACAAAAAAAAGAAACTTTTTGGGACAAAATGCATTGGCAGTGCAAAATAAAAGTCCATGGAAATAATCAAATTAAGCATTCAAATGAGTTCTTTGCCCCATTATCTGCAAGCACAAGACTCTACTGTCATATTAGGATATACTTTAAGCACCACATTCTTATTTTCATCGAAGAATAAGATGCTGAGTGAGGACATCTTTTCAGGAACACAGCAAGGCTCAGGAATTCCGGGAACGACTCCCACAGCTCTCACTATACTCTGGATGGTAGCATGATTTGATGGCTTCAAAGACTAGAAAAAAGAAACAAGGGGACACATGCATTAGGCAGAACTGCTTTTGCGCTTATCAGCCTGCATGACACAGAATGGTTATGAATTCATTTGTTTCAACAGTTCTGTAAAACCTTCCATCATTGCACCTTTAGTCTGGCCTCCTATTACCAAAAGGATGAACTGGATGGTGAGTATTTTAATTAATTCAATCCCCACATTGGCATTTGGAAAAAAAAAAGAACACCTTACTCACCACTGGGGGTCACTGTTACTCCATAGGTTTAGACCTCCACTAGGTAGTGCAGTGTGTTCTAAGTGTGGACAATGCCCTCTGGTTGAGGGTGGGATCCTCAGGTTATCCCACGGACGTCAAGAGTTTGACAAAGAAGTCTGGGTTAAATCTCTTCCCTGAGAAAATGCTAAGTGCTACCACTAACATCCAAGTAAAACATGTGGTTTTATTCAGAAAGTTCATACAGAATTACTCTACCTACATACAGCTTTACTCTTGTAAGCCTAAAATGGTTTGATATTGCCAAAATGGTTAGAAGAACTGTGGAAGAAATGTCACACTTTTGAATATCAGTGTCTCTTTTCAGGTGAGTGAAACTACTGTTTTACATACATTTAGAACACTTGACTGGGTTTGATCCAAAGCACAGCAAAGAGAGAGGAGGGAGAGGAAAGAAGGGGAGAGAAGGAGGGAGAGAGGGGAAAAGTAAGATACAGGGTGGAAGGGAGGGAGGGAGATAAACTTATCAGAGATCAAGTCAAATCAGGAATAAGACTTAACCTAAAACTGTGGCTTTATAATTGTAGAATTTGAGCCCTATCACTTCTCTTGTGGCACAAACTCATCCCTCCTGTTCAACTGGGATTTTTGTTTAAAACTCCAGCATGGAAAACTGGAATTAACTCAGAGGTGAAGGACAGAGAAAAGAGAGATGAAAGAGAATATCAAAAACTAGATTTTAAAACTAAATCTATGTTTAAATAATTAATTTACAAGTTCAAAACACAAACCAAAACAAAAACAGATACAACTCCCCCAAAATGGATTCTTTGGGCCTGTCTGATTTTTGTCATTCCATCTTTCAACTTTTAATGAAAAAAAATTATCTGTATGTTAGATTGTAATCATCGTGTAAAATTAAGAAATCATTAAAAATTAGTTTTTATTAGAGGACCTTACTTTTACTCTTTTAAGAGACAACATATATGGGAAAAATACTTGTGAAAACAAATCGTTTCAATGAATTAGCTTTAATTAATGGCAATGCAGAGTATCTCTTCCAAGTAAACCAAAACCAAAACAAAAAAAAAATATCCAGGCTCTTCCACTTTGTATCATATATGGTCCACATTAACAAGATATGTAAACTTTATATTCCAGGGACCCTTAGCAAAAAGGAAAGAGTTGGGAGAGGAAAGGACAATGGGGAATCAAAGTGTGTTATATGCATGTATTAAAATTTCACAATGACACTCATTCTTTAGGATTAATTTTCACTACTAAAAACCACAAAAATATGGGCACTTTATACAAAGTGCCATTAGGATTACATAAGAACTCAAAGTCACTGCGTATTATTTCATCAATATTGGTCATTTCCACTTTTCTCTCTTGATTTAATGCTATTCTAAGAACTGAATCATCCAAACAACTTTTCCTAAGCCCCAAAAGACTTGTAAAACAGATTTTCTGACACTATTTTGTTATTGTTTATGTTTAATCGCTACTAAAATATTAAGTTTCATACAGAGCAGATCAACTGAAGGAGCTGAGACGCTAGGCAATATGCCTCACTGTATGTCTGTGCTGAGAACAGTGCAAACTCCAAACTCGAAGAAATACTTGATAAGTGGATGAAAGTTTTTATTTAAAAAATATATATACCCTCCATTGTACCTATGTCTTTGGAAATAATCCCCAACAATAAAATTTTTGAAAAGCTTCTGTGAAAACGACCCAGCGTCAATATGGAAACTATTCGTGGGTGTTTCCTAGGAAAATTCCCTGTCCACAATGTCGGTGGGGG
>NW_012267265.1:9467687-9507012 GCF_000151885.1 Dipodomys ordii | reverse complement strand
AAAAGCCGGAAGTGGCGCTGTGGCTCAAGTGGTAGAGTGCTAGCCTTGAGTTGAAGAGCTGAGGGACAGCGCCCAGGCCCAGAGTTCAAGCCCCACGACCAGACCCCCCCCCAAAAAAAAGATACTTGGTTCATTTTTTTTTAATGATTTGTGCCTATTTCTTTATCTTCACTATTTCTAGCTTTTGCACCATTCCTTGCAAAAATAACTTCATTCCTCTAACCCTTGTGGGTTTCTTGGATCTCTGTCAGCAGCAAGGGCTCTATCATTTTCACTTGAAATTTCTGTTTTCCATCTCTGCTGAGCTGGTGAGGGAGGCAGACGCATGGAACTTGGCTTTAACTATCTGGATATTTTTCATCTCATGACAGCATTCCAAGAGTCTCTCTCTGAGAGAACAGATTGGCTGTAAGGGCTGGAAATTGTTTTAAAAAATCCAAACTGCTGCGTGAATGAAATCTGTAGTGGTCAAGCATGCACCTGCCAAGCTCCTCGAGTTGAATTTGATTACAAATGCATTAGCTATCAAGAGTATGTCATCAGCTAAGAGCCTTCATTCCTGACCTAGCCCATGAGGTTTTGCTCCACACTCTTGCAGTCCAGCCCATATGGGTGTGATGGCCCAGAAACTATCTAATTGGAATCAGTGAAAGGGCAAAGCTTAGAATCTGGGAAAGACAGAAACACAGCTGTTCTGCATTACAGAGCAGGTTGTCAAGTTTTGCAGACAGAGCGCCCAGCCATATAGAGCAAGCTTTTGCCCAGGAGGGGGCGGGGAGGGGGAAGAGGGCTAACAGAAGAGTGTAGCCTGGGAGAACTTTCCTCTGGGACAAAATGTATATCTAAAAGTCTGAAAAAAAATGGCACTTCAGTTATTACTTGTCTATTGTACCGATCTGATCAAATACCTTCCTTTTCCTTTGTTGGTCAGATTGCATTCTTAAGTAATTTTCTTGGGATGTCCTATTAGACACTGTGTGGATAGTGATATTTATTATTTATCCATTCCTTTTACTTCATGTTCCCCCACCCCCATCCTTTTGCTTACTGTACTACTTGAAAGACACAAACCCTGGAAGCCTGAAAAGAGAACCACTAGAAAGCTTTAAAAGTTAAGCCACTCCACACAAGGTGAGAGACCGAGAACTATTGGCGACAGCCAAACTTCTACTCTCAACTTGGCAGAAGGAAACCTGAAGCTCAGAAAATAACCTTCCCACTGATCCCTGTTATGTCTCCCTGGAGCTCTGATGCTATTCCAAGTTTTGACAAACAGCATGATGAGTCCAGTTGTTGCAATGAACACTGTCTTATTATTCTTCAAAGAAGCCTGCCTCACTGAACAGCTAGCAGGCTGTCACATTCATGTAAGAATCCTATTTTCAACTTGGTGATGTTTGAAAAGAGACTAGAAACGTTCACAAAACTTTTGTCTTGCCGTACAGTTGGAATTTTTGTACTCCTTTTTCCTATGTAATCTACTTCCAGCCATCAACATTTAGCTTTCTGTTTTTCTCAGTTTCAACACTGGTCATTCATGATGTCAATACCAAATATTTACCCGCATATCTGCTATTTACGTAGTGCTCTTAGGAGTGTTTTCCTACGATTATCATTCTGTTGGTATTATTACTTTTGTTACTATTTTACCCATTCAGGATGATAAAACTAATAGGTAGACAGTTTGAGTAACTGAGCCAAATAATTGTTACTAGTCGATGGTAGAAGCAAGATTCAAGCCAGAAGGATTTAATTTTCAATGTTACTATTGCAAGTCCAATATGTAGATAGGCAGTGTCAGTATCATCCCGGAGCTTGTTAAATGTGCCGAATCTTAGTTCCTTTCTCCAAATGCCCTGGATCAGAACCTGTATATTAACACGATCCCAGGCAGTTTATGGGCACATTTGCAACTCTGTTAGGATCTGTTTAATGATTCTGCCACACTAACATATTTCTCTCCTGAAATTTATATTTGCTATTCTTAACTTACCCCTTGTTAAGTTTTAAGTTATGATTCCTTAGATCTCTGAGAACCATAGTGAAGCTGTTTTGAAGCAACAGGGTTTTGAACAGTACAAGTGCATAGAACCAAGGTGAACGGAGAGGAATTGGGGAGGAATAGAGGCTGAGCCAGTTTTCCAGAGCTTGGGCCAGTTCTCAACAGCTCTCAGGGACTTAAAAGTGGAAGCTCAGAGGGAAGAGAAAACTTCATCCCCAGGCTACCTGGGAGAAATTACAGGATACATGAGAGATTATTTGGAAAAGCCTAAGGCCCACCTAAAATCAGTCATCCTGGGCTTAAAAACAGATTGTGTATCCATTGCTGTTTCTCAATGCCACAGG
Organism: Dipodomys ordii; assembly: GCF_000151885.1. Taxonomy (NCBI): domain Eukaryota; kingdom Metazoa; phylum Chordata; class Mammalia; order Rodentia; family Heteromyidae; genus Dipodomys; species Dipodomys ordii. The sequence goes on along the minus strand of NW_012267265.1, from coordinate 9,504,666 downwards.
TAATTTACTCTGTAAAAGAAGAATTCATCTCTGTTTGTGACATTTGTCATCTTTGCTGTGTAGGGTTTTTACATGTTTCGTTTGTTATAATTCTTTAGACATGGTAAATGTTCTTTAAATCATTGTGAGTGTACATTATCTGGACTTTGTGTTTACAAACACAAAATCATCAAAAATTTTGGGTATAGACAAATCCTAGAAAATGAAAGACGCTCATTTTTCTGACACATTCTACCAAGAAAAATGGAATTTCAGTCAGGTTTCTTGCCCTGAGAATGAACAGGCCTTGTACACTCACTCTTGATTTTTTACATATCTGTTACCCAATGCTTATAGAACAAGAATGTAAAAACACTGTTATAAAGACCTAGGAGAAGAAATTTGGAGATAAATGATCTTTTAAAAACCTCTTTTTTTCCTCTGAATTCTGTTAAGGGAATTTTCCTTGTATAACAGTGAGTTAAAGCGTTTCAAGCTGAGAATAGAGGCGCAGCAACAAGTTTAGACAAATGCTGGAGAGTAAGTAGGACTGCATTTTACTATTTACTAGAGTATAGCTACAGTCTACCTTCAAAGAGAACTGTCAATGGAGAGTTAGAGAGACGTGTAGAATACATTTGCCAGTTTGCTGAGTACAGATATAGTACAATACAGTTCATACTGATTTGGGGCATAGATGGGTAATTTCTGGACTTCATTTGGTGGCATAAATCTCCGAGTTATTTCCTTTGTTTCCACCATATTCACCTCTTCTCTGAATGTTCTTGAAATATCAGCCTTCTTCCGTTTGGGACTAGCTTACAGTATGGACAGGTGTTGATTCACATGTGACCACACAGCTAAACATGCTATTTTTTCATGTTTGGAAGCCATGCAAAATACTTCTTTTATCCCTAACATTTTTATACCCTTCATGCCAGTGCTGACCTCATCTTACTTTAACAATTGTTAAAAAAAATACTCAAGCATAGCCATAGGACTTGCTACACTTGAGAATGTAATCTATAAGGGGACAGATGGTGCATGCATAGACACACACACACACACACACACACACACACTTTAACTTACTCAGTGTGCCTTTTACGCAATGGAAATAGGAAGGAAGTACAGGACCCAGAGCAATAATTACCTTTGGCATAGGAAACTGGCAGGCTCCAGAGCAATAATAAGCATCAAAAGACTTGGGTGAGATGATCCATTCACTCCAGCCAATGTCTGCAAAGTCTACTTTAAGGTATCTCCTGGCACAATTTCGAGGTTCAATCCATTGCTTTCTTCTTGCCTTCTTGAGAGTCTGTTCATCGAACTGGAGTGTCTGGCTCTTCTGGTGAGGTCCTTTCCTCTGTTTCTTTTTGTTCTTACTCTTCTCTGGGGACTGAGTCTGAAGGGTCTTATAGGGCTTTCTCTCCTCCCACACTCCATCCTCCTTGTACTGATACTCTGCCCCAGGAAGCTCATTGTTCTGCAGAGGTAGCAAGATCCCAGCAGAGCGTTTCTTCCTTCGTTCCACAGAAAGGGCAGCTCTGATGTGGCTATCTAGTTTGGGCACAACTCCTGTGGGGAAATTACGATGTCCCTGCAAGCTTGAGACCACACTTTCTGGCTCAGAAATAGCAGCATCGTTGGCATATACCAAGATATAAGGCTTCTGAAAAGATAACATCGTCTTTGGCAGCTCATGGGCTTTGGAGGAAATGTTGAATCCTATGAGAAACTCTTCATTTCCTTTGGCTTTTCTCAAGAGCTGAGTGATGTCTTTAGAGAGCCAGGACATGATTTCTCGATGAGGCTTAGCTACATCGACTGACAAATGACCCAGTAGATGATTTTGGTTTGGGTTGGGTTTGAGGATCCATGCAGCGAGATCTAGCTGAATGTGTTTCCTCTGAGCATGATCAGAACATCCTTCAGACAATGGACAAATTTTCAGGCTGATGTTGGCAAGCTCTCCAATATAGAAGTACAGTGTGGCAGACAAAATGTTTTCAGACTTGGTTAGAGAAGTCAGATTAAAAATATGCAGTCCCTTGTTTTCAAGGGTTCCTAAGAAGGAACAAAAGAAAAACTAAGTGAAGAGAAGAAAACAGGATCTCTATTCCATACCACATTAAAAAAATTAACTTAAGCCAGTGCCCTAAATATGAACTAAAAATCATAAAATTATTAGAAGGATAAATTGCCATGGTCTCAGATTTGATTATAGCTTCTTAGATATGACACCAAAAGTATGGACAATAACATATGTGCCATATATAATGTGATAAAAATATATAGATATGACATATAAATACATGTATAAAATAGAAAAACTAGAATTTACCAAAGCTTTTCTGTATCAAATGACATTATCAAGAAAGTGAAAAGTTAATGTACAAAATGAAATAAGTATTTGCTAACTAGGTTGTTGAAAAGGTTAACATTCAAAATAGCAAATACAAATAGCAATTATATTTCCACAGCAAAATAGGAGTAAAAACCGTGAATACATATGCCTCCATGAAAGACATATAAAAGGTTAATAAATGTATGAAAATGGTGTTAGTATGGAGACAACAGACAAGCAAGCAAGAGGGCAAAAAACAAAACCCAGCAAGTTTCTGAGGATTTGGAGAAGTTGGAACTCCCTCTCATTACTGGTGGAGAAACAAAAAAACAAAAAAAAAATGGTGGGGAAAATAGTTTTGTAGTGCCTAAAAGATGCAAACATAGAATTAGTCTGCAACCCAGGAATTCCCTTCAAATAGAAAATACACACTCAGATAAGTATAGTCACAATAGCCAAAAGGCAGAAATAGTTCAAATGACCCTCAGTGGATGAATAGAGAAATAAATCGTGGAATACGTATAAAAGACTCCTACAATGTATTACTATGTAGATAAACCTTGAAAACATTATGCTAAATTAAACAGAAAAACTCAAGACTGGTGCTCTACCACTTAAGCCAGAGCTCCACTTCCAGCTTTTCAGTAGTTAACTGGAGAGGACTGTCTCACAGACTCTTGTACCTGGGCTGGCTTCAAAATAAGATCCTCAGATCTCAACCTGCGGAGTAGTTAGGATTACAAATGGAAGCCATGGGCACCTAGCTCAACCAGAGTAATTTTTAAAGAAAAAAAAAGGTTACAGCACAAATTAGCTATTTCTACTAATTTATTTCTTTTCTTCACTGAAGTAGCAAAAATATGTGGCAATTGTAACAGGATTTTAACCCCCTCCCCCATACAATGTTGAGTGTTCTGCATACTACCAAGAATTATTTCTATGAATTCAGCAAAGTACATCTAAAGCCTATATAAACTGCTGGTCACAAGCCAATGGTTTTATATTGTCTTGATTTAACACTGCCTCTGCCACTGATTAACTTTGTAGCTCTGGAATATCTAATATACTCATTCATTCAACAGATAATATTATAACATGTAGTTAAGAAACTGTTAAAAAGAAAATTATCTCCTCACTGGAATCCACAAAGTAACAAAAAGAAGAAAAAAAAAACCTGGGATCTCTCTCTCCCTTTACCTTATATCTGTCTCCTTTAGTTTGGATCTTTTCTTGCTCCATTCTACACTTAGGCATGTTAATCACTTAAGGAGTGCCTGTCTAAAAAACTGGCCATACAGAGTGATTAGGCCTCAATATACTCAAACTAGCTCATCCCCGTCAAGGCTGAAGGCACGGGTAGCAGAGATATTTTGCTGTCAGCTTTTTACAGCTTTTCCACACCTCTTCCCAAAATGGTGCTTGTGGTCTCCAGTCACTGCTTAAAACCTGCAGTCACCTGGGATTCCAGAAACAGAGCACCTCCCAGACCAGATCACCTCATGATGACATCCATCTCTAAAAGGGAGCAATTACTCCATGATGGCTGTCCTCTCTGTCCCCCACATAAGAGAAATCATCTCACAGAAACTGGATTGTCTCCTCCAGGGATAAAGACTTGTCTAGAGTGACCACAGAGCAGAGTCTGAGATGGCGACCCATCAGATCACAATTTGATCAACACTGCTTACTTATCCATTCCTCTTACCTTCAACCCAAATTATTCCTATGTTTAAACTTAAAGCTCATGCTGACACTCCAAAGACAGGACAATGTACTTGATACCTATCTTCACAATGTGGCCACATTGATTCAAGTCCTTTCTTGCCTCACTAGCATTAATTTCTGATTGATTTCTGGGGCAAGGAACCATAGTCAATCTTGGTTGTGATCCACTAGAATTGCATCTCTGGATTAAGTCTCTACTAAATCATAATTAAATGAGACATGTATAAAGCAGTTCGTAAAGGATCTAATAAGAGTTTTGAATGACAAACTGTTTTGTGATTAGTGCCAGTATTAACTGAATTAAAGGAATTATATTTTCTACCTGCCTCACGAAATCTCTATTGTCTAAACAGGATAATATATCTTATTATTCATACAATATATTTAATGATGAGCTTCTCATTCCAACACATGGAAAAAAATTGGTTGCATAGCTCTTTGAAGTTGAATATTCTATGAATTTAACATTTAATTTCCTAGATAGCTTACCAGAAATGACAAGAAATCTAAATAGAAATTTAAATTTGGTATGATTCATTTGTAGTTCCAGTTCTTTGAATCCAGAAAGAAGAGACAGAAAGAGTGCAAGAGATTGGTTAGTAAAGACAGAAGCTGATTTTTTTCTCATGAGCATGTCTGATGGTGTGCTTGGCTGAATTTAGAACTCAAGAGTCTCCTGTCTTGGGATCAGCCACCGGAACTTAAGCCTTCCTCCATGTAAGATCCCACGTACATATTTGTTTCAGAAACACACACGCAATCACAAAATTATGTTCTTGATCAAAACCATGTTTCAGTGAAAAACAAAACAGTTTTATAAAGACATGGAAACTTAAAGTGAGTTCATTGAGTCCCCAAGCACAAGGGAATTGCAATGGGAAACATATTTTACTCTTTTTTAATATTGTGTGAAGCAGAAGGAGGAAACTGCCATTTGTGCACATTGTATAATCCATGACACCAGGGTAATATTTTACAGACCTTTGTAACAAAGCCATGGCATCAGAGTTGCTCAGAGACTTTGGCTTTAATTCATCCCAGTCAGTATAGTATATACTTTTACCCAAATTCCGTGTAGCAGATAAAAGGAAGAGAAGCCATTCAGTTCTAAGTATGTGGCAATGCAGTGGCTGCCACACAAGGACCCTGGCAGGGAGTAAATGAACTCTGGGATAGGTACAAGGGTGGCACTGTTTCAGTTGGTAAACTAATCTTGCTCCTTTCTCCCAGGTTTTCATTTGGATTGTTTCCTTCTTTCACGTATTTTTGCTGTCGTTTTTTGATCTGCGGTGACGTTTGCCTCTGTCTGTGGGTATAATCGTCAACATCACCTTTCAGAATACCGCAGACGTTGTCACATGGTCTTTTCCCACCACTCTTGTTTCAGATCTGTGGTCCAAAGACCATAAGAGCCAATAGCAATTCTCAGACGAATGACCAGCTTTTTAATGTCAGTGTGCTCACATATACAATGAATTGGGGGGTATAAACTGTAGATTTGTGAAGACCGATGAAAAGAATTCAGGTAAGGCCCACAGCATATTAAAGACTCAGAAAATGCAAGTTAACTAGAACCAAGATCATGATGTGCCACTTAAATCCCAACTGAGATAAGTTGTAGGAATAAAATACACAGTAAATTCCTAAGACTTTATGCAAAAATGTGTCCAAAGGATTACGTTAATACATTTTATAGTTTGGATGTATTGAAATGGGTGGAACATAATGAATTTTTAAAAATAATTTCCTATGTTTCTTCTCACATTTTTGAAGGTGACCACACATTTTTTAAATTATATATGTGGCTAATGTTGTGGCTCAAATTAAATCTCTATTGGGTGATAGTAGTTGTCCGGGATAACCACTAGTTTTATACTTAAAAGGCACTTTTTTCCAGATGTAGTAAAGAATTCCAGATTTTTCACAACATAAATGTAAAAAACAAATAGTAAATTGAACAAAAATTGCCTTCCTGAAATGCAACATACTTGTTCAAGGAAGACCATATTAGATAAAGGCAATGATGGTGATTACCTTTTAGTTTCCCTATTAGATAAAGACAATGTTGGTGATTACCTTTTAGTTTCCCTATTAGCTTTAGCTAACCATTTCAAACTGTAGCCAAAAGTCTAAGGATAAGAAAGTGATATAGAATAGAGCAAATGGACAGACTATTAACAGGGCTTAAAACACTGAATTGTCAACACAGCTTCTATGATGTCATCTTCCCATTGGACATACAAATATATCACAACCAGTGAAGAACAGATACCAAAAATCAACAAATGTTTATTTAACAGATATGAATGGAATACCTTCTGGTGATAGAACTTGGGCTGGGATTTAGGACTGTACAAACAGATGTCCCTTTTCCTCACTGTGGAGAATGGGAGGACTCAGTAATCTTGTATAGTAATGGAGAAGAATAATAGCATGTCAACACTGTCAAAGGTATTAATGATTTTTTTCTGTTGGTCATGGGGTTTGAACTCTGGGCCTGAGCACTGTCCCTCAGCTCTTTAGCTCCAGGGTAGAACTCTACCATTTGAGCCACAGTGCCACTTCTGGTTTTCTAGTGGTTAATTGGAGATAAAAGTCTCAAGGACTTTCTTGCCTGGTCTGGCTTGAACTGTGATCCTCAGTTCTCAGCCTTCTGAGTAGCTAGGATTACAGATGTGAACCACAGGGCCAACTATTAATGATCTTAGGGTGAAATCATTAGCTGTCCCAGGTAGAGGACAGAGGAATACATAAGGAAGAGGTAACCTTGGTCAATTAAATCTACACGTAATAGTTGAATGGAGGCCAGATTCAGGCCAAGTCATGACTTTCTATTTGACTTAATTTATTGAGAACTACCTGTGGGGCTTAAACATGGTCACAATTTAAAACAATCATAGAACGATGTCTCTGTGGCAGCGAAGGTGTGGAAGATGAACTTTTGTAAGTAACTATTTTGTAAGAAGTTGTGAGTAGCTACAACTGGGATTTTTGTTTCCAAGTCTCCCCTTAAAAAATGTTTTTCATTCTAACTGGGGTGAGGTGGTATCTTAATGTTGTTTTGATTTGCATTTCTTTTTTGGCTAGGGAGGTTGAGCATTTCTTCATGTGTCTATTGGTCATCCTTCTTTCCTCTTCAGAGAAGTTTCTCTTTAAGTCTTTTTTTTTTGGGGGGGGGGTCCAGTCGCGGGGCCTGAACTCTGGGCCTGGGTACTGTCCCTCAGCTTTTCAACTCAAGGCTAGCACTCTACCACTTGAGCCACAGTGCCACTTCTGGCATTTTTCTTTTTGCTTATGTGGTGCTGAGGAATCGAACCCAGGGCCTCAGGCATGCAAGGCAAGTGCTCTATCACTGAGCCACCTTCCCAGCCCCTCTCTTTAAGTCTTTAGCCCATTTATTTATTGGACAGTTGGTTCTTTGAGGATTTGTTGTTGGGGGATTTAATTTTTTGAGTTTCAAGTATATTTTAGATATGAGACCCTTGTCCATTGTATGGCTAGTGAAGATCTTCTCCCAATCTGTGGGCTTTCTATTGATCTTGCTATGTCCTTTGCCATGCAACATTAAGATACCACCTCACCCCAGTTAGAATGGCCAGAATCAAGACATCTAATAACAACAGATGCTGGAGGGGATGTGGACAGAAGGGAACCCTACTGCATTGTTGGTGGGAGTGTAAACTTGTTCAACCACTTTGGAAAGTAGTATGGAGGTTCCTCAAAAGATTCCACATAGAGGTCCCCTATGACCCAGCAATCCCACTTTTGGGCATTTACCCAAATGTTTACAAACAAGACCACACTAAAGCTACCAGCACAACTATGTTTATTGCAGCATTATTTACTATAGTTAAGATATGGAACCAACCCAGATGCCCCTCAGTAGATGACTAGATCAAGAAGATGTTGTATATATACACAATGGAATTTTATGCCTCCATCAGAAAGAATGACATTGTCCCATTTGTTAGGAAATGGAAAGGCTTGGAAAAAATTATATTAAGTGAAGTAAGCCAGGCCCAAAGAAACATAGGTCCCATGGTTTCCCTTATTTGCAATATCTAGTATATATCTGAGTCATGTAGAAAATGTCAGATAGGGTAATGTTAAGGAAATGAACCCTAAGATAGGTATTCAAATGTTTTTTTCTCTTTCATGCGATTGTTTCTAACGCATTTATAATTTCTTTGTTGCTTTGTATGTCCCTCCCCCACAGTATAAGCTGTGCTTTCACTGTATTTGATGTCGGTATAATTTGTGGAGGGGAAAGGGAAAAACAAGTCGTTTAAATAGGGATACAGGTGGACCCATTGCAACAATGAGAAGTACAAGTCGTTATGTTGAAAATGAACTTTACAACTTTGGTGGGGGGGGGAGCGGGAAGGATTGGGTGGGTGGGGGGCGGGGGTAGAATGGGAAGGGATGGGAAGGGGAAACAAAGGAGGAGGCTACAATGCTTAATAAGAAATGTACTCATTATCTTGCCCATGTAATTGTAATCCTTCTGTACAGTATTTTCACAATAAAAATAAAAATTAAAATAAAAAAAATGTTTTTCATTCTAAATAACAGCTACCAATAGGTGGTGCTATTTTCATACTGTTTGCTGGCTGCAGGAAAAGCCCAGTTTTCCTTGCTGAGGATTAATCTACTTGCAGTCTATTTAAAGGTTTACATCCACATTACAGTCTTCTATTTTGAAATTTCTGGGTCATAACATCTGAGAATTGTAAGGGAGTGTGGAAGTCAGGTGAGTTTCTGAGCAAGCCACACCCTTACACACTTAGGATTTTGCCTTTGTGGGTGCTTGTTTCTCTCTGCACCGCCTCTTCCTAGCCTTTTCTACTTTCATAATCCAGATGTATGAATCAGTGTGTGTATCTCTTCTTTTCTTTTTCTTTTAATTGCAGTTCTGGGGCTCAAACCCAAGGTTTCATGCATATTAAACAAGTACTCTGCTAGGGAGATATATATACCTCCAGCCCCCAGATTTGCTCCTAAGGCAAGTTTGTTGTAACAACCCTTGATTAGGATCCTGTCTCTGTTTGCAATGCATTATACTGTCTTTCCTTCCTAAAATTATAAATTCCCTAAATATAAAATGTTGTTTTATATTATACTCTACAGCCTGTAACATAACACAGGGTTTGATGCATAAGCTATACACAGTCTGTAATATAACACAGAGTTCGATGCATAAACTATACACAGTATTAAAATACATTTATTCATTAAAAGTGGTTTTTTTTTCAGTTGTGGGGCTTGAACTCAGGGCCTGGGAGCTATTCCTAAGACACTTTGTGCTCAAGGCTAGCACTCTACCACTTGAGCCATAGCACCACTTCTGCCTTTTTTCTGAGCAGTTTTATTGGAGATAAGAGATAAGCCAGCTGGGCTGGCTTCAAACTTCAATCCTCAGATCTCAGCTTTCTGAATAGTTAGGATTACACCCGTGCCTTGTAAAACAAGGCCTTTGTAATGAATAAAAAAATGTTAACACTCAAACTACTTATTATGGAACTTTAGATGAAAGACCCTAGACGTTATCTGACTAATTTCTAATTGAGCTTGGGAAGAAACCCAGGTTGTCTATTACTTAGATTTTTTTTTTAAGAAGCATGATCATCAAGTTAAGGTATAAGGTTTACTTTGGTTTTTATCAGAAAACAAAACACCAGTGGCCTGATGAAGCCAAATATTTGGGGTGGAATGCTGGCCTCAAATTGCAGGCCTTAGAACCAAGAACTTGAGTTCCTCTCCAGGAGTGGCTGCGGGGTTATGTCTGTGACTGGCATGACATGGGAATGCACCTTCATGCTGGCCTGCACAGAACATTCGCAAAGGGAATGAGAACATATAATGGAAAACTTTCTATGTAAGGTCTGATTTGAAAGCAAATAGACTAAATGAAATCTTGATGATTAGTTAAATCCCTAGGAAACAGGGAAAACATTTTTAGTCAGACAGAAAATATGTAACTATGAACAGCTCCCTATTCCCTCCACTTCTTTCTCCAAACACAGCTCAGCTACAAAGATCAGTTGGAGTGCCTAGGAGTAGATCACACACACACACACACACACACACACACACACACACACACACACACACACACACACATTCAAAGTCACTATCTGGGTATTTAAAGACAACTTTTCTCTAAGACACCTTTCACTTTCAGGCACAGACAAGATGAAGAGCTAGCTTGTAGGAGAACACGAAGTTATAGAACTGTTTTTCTTGCAGGGTCCAAATCAAATGACTGAGTTTTATGGGATCTCAAAACAATCCTTCTCTATATCCAAAGTAAAACATGGCCAAAGATGATATAATGTATGTTTTTCTAGAATAGACAAACGTTTACTAATCAGTTATCTCCTCTTAGTGTCTGCCCTGGGCATTGCTAGACTGTGAGCTCTCAGAGAGCAGACTTCTGCCCTATAAATTGTTGCAATCCTCATGCTTACTTCACACAGTCTGAAGCATCTATCTCCTGAAAATTATTTGTTAGAGTTCTTAAATGGCCAATTGTTCAAACTTACTAGACTCAAAAGTGTTTCCTACCTAACAGTGAAGTGAGAAAACATTTAAGTTCAAATTCCAAAGGTAGCAAATGCCCAAGTACTATATTTTTTTTTCCTGCCAATTTATTAGAAAATAACTATTAGAGCAGTTTTAGATAAAGTGGAATAAGTTATTTCCATTTATCACACAAATTTTAATACGCTTGTGGGAAATTCTTTTAAGGCAAGTTTATTTTTAAATAGCCTGTGCCTGGCTGATAGCTTTCCTACTATATTTTCTTATCGCCCCAACATCAATTGAACTTAAGTATTTACTAAATTCAAACTACATGATAAACTATGTCAGGTCCTCAGAATAAGAGAAATGAAATAGACTCCAGGCCCTCCAGAGACTCATTTAGGAAGATTTTCCTTTCAGTTAATCTGCTAGGTCACATCTCTGCAGCTATGAGAGAATGGCAAACAGTCTTGATTAACTCACTTTGAAGCCCCCTTCAGGGCAAAAACTGTCAGATACACAGTTACATACCTCTCAAAGCAAAAGAAACAGCATTATGAAAGTGTATCAAGCATTTGTCCATGAAGATGCTAACTAAAAGGACCAGATGCCTTGAAATAGCACACTAATCAGTCCTAAATTACAAGTACTGGTTACAACGTGAAATTCTAAATTAAAAGGGGGTAGAGGTAGAAAATTGGAACAGTGCTTCTTTTTTTTTTTTTTTTACCATTTTAGTCTATTGTAAAGATGCTATACAGAGGGGTTAAAATTACATGAGTAAGGCAATGACTACATAACTTATGGATCATTGTTACCCCTTCCTTTGTTGTTGTCCCATTATCCTTCCCTCCCCTACCTCCCAAACTCCTTCCCCCTACCCCACCCCATCCCACCCTAAGTTGTAAAGTTCCTTTCCAATACACTGTCCTGTGGGTATTATTGTTACAATGGGTTATCCTGTGCCCTTTCAGCCCCTCCCTTGAGTAGACAAATGTATATACAAGACACAGGATACCAAAATCAAATAGAGTAGCAACAGAGGATATACCATAGGGGGAATAACATAGAAGTAAACAAAAAATCACATAGTATATTTAAAACAATAACAACAAAGACAGACCTCCTGCGTCCATATCTTGGGGTTCATTTCACTTAGCATCATCTTATATGGATCAAAGACCTTGAAGTAAAAGCAGACACCCTGAAAACATTACAGGAAGGAATAGGAGAAACTCTGGGGCTCCTTGGCACAGGCAGAAATTTTCTTAATAACGACCCAGAAACACAACAAATCAAAGAAAGGTTGGGCAAATTGGATTGCATGAAACTGCAGAGCTTCTGCAAGGCAAAGGATATAGCTAGCAAGATCAATAGAAAGCCCACAGACTGGGAGAAGATCTTCACTAGCTATACAACAGACAAAGGCCTCATATCTAAAATATACTTAGGACTCAACAAATTAAATCCTCCAAAAACAAATCCTCAAAGAAGCAACTACCCCATCAACAAATGGGCTAAAGACTTAGAGAGAGACTTCTCTGAAGAAGAAATAAGAATGACCAATAGATAATAGACACATGAAGAAATGCTCAACTTCTCTGGCCATAAACCACTTAGGAAAGCAGTATGGAGGTTGCTCAGAAGACTACACATAGAGCTCCTCTATGACCCAGCAATACCACTTTTAAGCATTTACCCAAACTATCACAAACAAGACTATACTAAAGCTACCAGCACAATTATGTTTATTGCAGCATTATTTACCATAGCTAAGATATGGAACCAACTCAGATGCCCTTCAGTAGATGAATGGATCAAGAAAATGTGTATATTCAATAGAATTCTATGCCTCCATCAGAAAGAATGGCATTGCCCCATTTGTTAGGAAATGGAAAGACCTGGAAAAACTTATATTAAGTGAAGTAAGCCAGTCTCAAAGAAACCTAGGTCCCATGGTTTCCCTTATCTTCAATAATTAGTATATGTCTAGGACAAGCAGAAGAGGTCAAAAGCTATGTATATAAGTTGATGTTAGAGGAATGAACCCCAAGATGAGTATTCAAATGTTTTTTTTTTCTTTCATGCAATTGTTTCTAACATATTTGTAAGATGATTTCTATGTTGCTTTGTATGTCCCTCCCCCATGGTATAACCCATGCTTTCACTGTATTTGATGTTGGTATAATTTGTGGAGGGGAAGGGAAAAAATAAATCGTTTAACTAGGGATACAGGTGGACCCATTGCAACAATGAGGTGTACAAGTGGTTATGTCGGAAAAACAAACTTTACAACTTTGGTGGGGGGTAGAGGGAGGATCCGGTGGGGGAGGGGGGAATATGGGAAGGGATGAGAAGGGGAAACAAAGAGGAGACAACAATGCTTGATAAGAAATGTACTCGTTATATTGCCCATGTAATTGTAACTCTCTCTGTATGGTGTTCTCACCAAAAAAAAAAAGCTATGTATATATAAGCATATAACCTGATGCTAAACGAAATGAGCCCCAAGATAGGGATACAAAAGATTTTATCTTTCTTGTTGTTCTTTTTAATGTACTTATAATGTACTATGTGATTTTTTTTGTTTCTTTGTATGTTCTTCCCCCATAGCACAACCCCTGTTGTCACTGTATTTGATTCCAGTGTCCTGCATCTTGTTTATATTTATAATTTGGGGACGGTAAAGGAAATAACAAATGCCGAAATAAGAATACAAGTTGACCCATTGTAACAATGAGATGTTCAGGAGACTATGTTGAAAACAAACTTTACAACTTTGTGGGGAGAGGGGGAGAGGAATTGGGGAAGTGAGGAGGAAAGGGATGGTAGGGGAAAAACAAAGGAGGGGGTAACAATGCTCAGTAGTAAATGGACTCATTACCTTGCTCATGTAACTGTAACCCCTCTGTACAGTATCTTTACAATAAAAAATATATATTTAGCCGGATGCCAGTAGCTCATGCCTGTAATCCTAGCTACTCAGGAGATTGAGATCTGAGGATCACAGTTCAACACCAGCCTGGGCAGTCCGTGAGACTCTTATCTCCAAGAAACCACCAGAAAACCAGGAGTGGTGCTGTTGCTCAGGTGGTAAAGAACTCGCCTTGAGCTGAAGAGCTCAGGTGCCCAGGTCCAGAGTTCAAGCCCCATGACTGACAAAAATAAAATAAAAAAATAAAACAAAAAGAAAAACAAATCAAAACAACATTGTGATTCTACCTCACCTCTAAAATCAAGAAATCTAATAACAACAGATGCTGGAGGGGATGAGGCCGAAAGGGAACTCTACTGTATTGTTGGTGGGAGTGTAAACTTGTTCAACCACTCTGGAAAGCAGTATGGATGTTCCTCAAAACACTCCACATAGAGCTCCCCTATTACCCAGCAATCATACTTTTGGGCATTTACCCAAAAGATCACAAACAAGACCATACTAAAGCTATAAGCACAGCTATGTTTATTGCAACATTATTTAGCATAGCTAAGATATGGAACCAACCCAGATGCCCCTCAGTAGATGAGTGGATCAAGAAAATATGATATAGATATATAAATAAATATGCATATGTGTGTGCATGTGTGTGTGTATATATATATATATATATATATATATATATATAATGGAATTCTATGCTTGCATCAGAAAGAACGACACCACCCCATTTGTTAGGAAATGGAAAGACTTGGAAAAATCATATTAAGTGAAGTAAGCCAGTCCTAAAGAAATTTAGGTCCTATGGTTTCCCTTATTTGCAATAATTAGTATACATATAGGATAATCTTATCAGATGAGCAGAAAAGCTCAAAAGCTATGTACATATGTGCATATGTACATAGTGGAACAGTACTTCTTAAACCTGAATCAGAAAAACGCAAATATCTTAAGACACAATCTGTAATCCTAGCTACTCAGGAAACTGAGATCCTCAGATCAGGAAAGACCATGAGACTCTTATTTCCAAATAACCAACAAAAAGCCTGAAATGGAGCTGTAGTAGAGTAGTAGCACAGTAGTAGAGAACCAACCTTTAATGAAAAACCTAATTGAACAGTGCCCAGGCTCTAAATTCAAGCTCCAGTATTGGCATGTGTGTGTGTGTGTGTGTGTGTGTGTGTGTGTGCGCGCACACGCACACACACATATCATATATGATAAACACATATGTATGTGTGCTGTGTGTGAATATATATATATATATGTTGTATATGTGCTGTGTGTGAATATATATATATATGTGTGTATATATATATATATATATATATATATATATATATATGCTTACAAACTTCAAAGTTCACTCCCAAAGTTTGGTTCCAGTGTCTGGAGTAGACTAGGGCATTTCTGATGAATTCTAGGTGATTTTGATGCTGCTAATCCAGGAGCTGTACCATTAGACTAACATCAAGAAATCTCTATAAGAAAAGTACAATTTGTACCTCTCATCTACCCAGAAATAGTAGCTTGCTGAAGACAGGTTTTGATTGTCTTAGGTTTGTACATAGTCAAAGATAGCTAGTGGGTGTCATCTTTATGCTTACCTTGTCACCCAAATATCTAATGTGCTTCAAACAAATGCTTAATATTAATATTGAGACATGTTTAAGGCTTTGTGGGAAGCTAGAGGGAGACAGTGTCTGAAGATTAAAGTATTAAGAATATATGTGGGGTTGTATGTATGTATATATCTCTCATTTATTTTCTCAATTGAATTTTACTCTCTTTCTGTGAGACACATAATGTCTGATTTAAACCATTTGATATATGACAAAATGAGTATAGCAGTTTGAGATGACAATTGATAGTTTCAGTCAAGATTTGAATTTAATACTCCTAACTCTTAGCCTTAAGCAATAGAAAAATAAAATTTTAGTCAGGCACTGTTGGCTCATGCCTATAATCCTAACTTCTCAGGAGGCTGAGATTCAGGGATTGAGGTTTGAAACCAGGCCACACAGAAAAGTTTGAAAAAGGGGGTGGGGTGGGGGGGTGGGAGATGGGAAGGGATGGGAAAGGGAAACAAAGGAGGAGGCAACAATGCTTGATAAGAAATGTACTCATTACCTTGACCATGTAATTGTAACCCTTCTGTACAGTATTTTCACAATAAAAAAAAGAAAGAAAAGTTTGAAAGATCCATCTTCAATTAACCATCAAAAAAACAGAACTGAGCTATAGCTCTAGTGATAGAACACTATTGCTGATCAAACTTCTGAGCTTGAACCCTTATATGAGGGGTTTCAAGCTAGGGCTATGAGGGATTTGAGCTCAAGTATTAGCAAAGAAAGAAAGAAAGAAGAGAAAGGAAGAAAGGAAGGAAGGAGGAAAGTAAGAAAGAAAGAAGAGAGAGAGAAAGGGAAGAAGGAAGGAAAGACAGAAAGAGAGAGAAAAATGTAATGAAAGAGAAAAGAGAACTGGGAAGGAGAACAAAAAAAAAAACCCTTCAGCAATTTTGTTTTCCTACTTATACCTGCAGCAATCACAGTCAATTCAATCTTTAGATTAATTTGTGCAAGGAAATTAAGAGTCTTTGAAGGAAAAATAATAAAAAAAAAAGTATGTCTGACGAACCTTAGTTGCTTTAATTGGCGCATGAAAGGGCTAGGCAGAGAACCTTGAATTTCTACAACTATTGGGTAAAAGACTTTTGAGCCAGGCACCGGTGGCTCACGCCTGTAATCCTAGTTACTCAGGAGGCTGAGATCTGAGGATCTCAATTCAAAGCTAGCTTAGCCAGGAAAGCCTGTGTAACTCTCATCTCCAATTAGCCACCAAAAAGCTAAAAGTGGAGCTGTGACTCCAGTGGTTGAATGCTAGCCTTGACGAAAAAGTTCCAAGACAGGGAGGGGCCAGGCCCTGAATTCAAGCCCCAGGAGAGGTACTAAGCAAATAAACAAACAAAACACTTAACAAGTACTTTATTTGGTGAAGTCAGAGGAACTAACTGAAAGTAGTCATTTGATGAGATCTTCTTCCCAATCAGCTTTATTCATACTATTCCCAATTACAAATATGAATGAAAGGGATTTTATTTACTGCTCTCTATTTACTGTCCTGTCTATGAAAAAAAAGGGCCTTAAATAGGTATGGCACTGACCAACATATGTACATTTATCTATCTGTTGTAGATACGTTGGGAAATTCTTGGCTTTTAAAAATCTCAAGAACTCTGTATTACAGTCACCACTGACATGTGAAAAGGCCATCAATTTCATTACTTGCTGCGTCTGTCTCATACTTGAAGGCTCCTTTGTTATACTGCCATTACCTGCCGCTACCAAAAGGTGTCACCTTGTGAATCATTTGACTAATACTATGTCCTATTCTCATTTTTTAAAAATCCATTTTCATGAATTTATAACATACTTGTAAAAATTTACTTGACTGAAATTGGCATAAGATAACTCATGTATAGACAATCTGTGATGCTATTCCTTTCAACTATTTACCACTAAAATAAACTATCAAGACACTAACTAATGGACTGGAAATGGCTCAAGTGGTAGAGGGCCAGGCATGGACAAGGAAGCTGAGAACCACTAAGAAGCCTTGGTCCTGGCACATACACAGAAAAATATAACTGATTACCAGAATATGGAAATTAAAAATTCAAAAGCCATCAAAGTTGGGGGAGAAAAGTTAAGCCAGATACTGCAGAGCAAAATTCCTGTCTAGCCAATAGAAAATATATACCAGGTTGCTTAATAATTGTTCTATCTAACAAATATGACAATACTAGGTATTAAGGGATTTGATAGATGCTTGAATAAATATGTCTTTCATGAAGGTCTGAATGGAGATGAAACATTAACCACACAACTTATATAATCTCTATTGTATTTTTCTTCAAAGCAGCTTCTTTTTTAAAACATTATACCTGTCATAACGTATTAACCATACAGAAGAAAACATTAAGGAAGCACAAAGAGATGAAAATAAAACAGAATAATAAGGAAACTCTAAAATTATATTCAGAAAGTTATTAACATAAAAACAGAACAAGCTGGGTGCTGGTGACTCACGCCTATTATCCTAGCTACTCAGGAGGCTGAGATTTGAGCATCCTGGTTCAAAGCCAGCCCAGGCAGGAAGCTCTATGAGATTCTTATCGCCAATAAACTACTCAAAAGAGCTGACAGTGGCACTATGGCTCATGTGGTAGAGCACTAACCTTGAGCACTCAGGAAGCTCAGGAACAGCGTCAAGGCTGAGTTCAAGCCCCAGGACTGGCAGAAATAAATCAATCAATCAGGACAATGGTAGAATGTCCATTGGACCAACTTCTAAAGGTGATACAGATGAGCATCCTGAGATAAACAGCAAATCAAAGATGGAAACTGAGGAAGTGAGATAGTTTCCAGTTGTATTCAGAGAGTTTTGCAGACCTTTCTTGTTAAATTAAGATGGTTCTTAACCTGTGTTTCCTAAACTATACATCTTAGCAACAATTCTATAAAATATTATTTCCAGAGCCCGGTGCCGGTGGCTCACACCTGTAATCCTAGCTACTCAGGAGGCTGAGATCTGAGGATCGTGGTTCAAAGCCAGCCCAGGCAAGAAATTCCATGAAACTCTCATCTCCAATAAACCACTAGAAAACCAGAAGTGGCACTGTAGCTCAAGTGGTAGAGTGCTAGCCCTGAGTTGAAGAGCTGAGGGACAGCGCCCAGGCCCAGAGTTCAAACCCCACTACCACCACCACCAACAAAAAATTATTTCCAGAAGAAAGTGTGCTCCTTTTAGGAGACTCATTAGCAATCAGGGACCTCAAGGCAAAGCAAACTGATACTCTTTCTGAACTCATTTGACCACATGACCTAATTTTATGTAACACCCGTTAACATCTTCCAGCACCCCCTTTTCATGAAATATTCCCTGAGAAAATAAAATCAGAAGTCCAGTACCAATGGCTCACTCCTACAATCCTAGATACTCAGGGGGCTGAGATCTGAGGATCTGAGGTCAAAGTCAGCCAGGCAAGAAAGTCTGTGAGACTCTTACCTCAAATTAATCACCAGAAGATAGGAAGTGGTACTGTGGCTCAAAGTGGAAGATTGCTAGCCTTGAAGCGAAAATGCTCAGGGACAGGGATCATATGGCCCTGAGTTCAAGCCCCACAACTAACCAAAAGAAGAAAGAAAGAAAGAAAGAAAGAAAGAAAGAAAGAAAGAAAGAAAGAAAGAAAGAAAGAAAGAAAGAGAGAAAGGGAGAAAGGGAGAAAGGAAAGAAGGGAGGAAGGAAGGAAGGAAGGGAGGAAGGAAGGAAGGGAGGGAGGGAGGGAGGGAGGGAGGAAGGGAGGGAGGGAGGAAGGATAATAATAGTTAATTTAAAAATGAGATCAGGTCGTTAGAAATCATAACTTTGTCATTTGCTCATTTGTCTGGTAAACAGTATTGTAATGGCCATTTCTTCTCCTATTGGAGAGCTTCAGCTCATTTTCTTCAGTCTCTCCAAATAAAAAATTCTGTAATTTAATGCAAAAAATATTTAGAAGTAGATGATATTCCTATCCCTATTTAAGTAAAAATAGGTCTAACTCCTTTTTGTCAAGTACTTTGAACTTTCAGTACTTAGGCAAAATATAGATAACCTTCTAAATTATTTATTGATTATGTGTGTAACTTAATGTAAAAATATTGAATGAATAATATTCTTGAATGAATTATCCATTTAGGTGTTTTGTGTCATGGTCTCTTGGCTTCTTTGAATGTGTCTAGCAATACTACAAAGCTGGTTGGATTTGATTTTTTTTTAAATGTAATTCATTCTATTTCACGTTTCCATTGAGCATGGATAATCAAGAATTCATGGTATTATGGATTTCTAAATGTCAGAGATTATAAAGCTGTCTTGCCTGTTACAGTAAGAACTTCATTAAAGGCTATCATGTATTCAAAGGAGTGTGTAATTCAAAGCAGCTGCATATCCAGCTTCTCATCTCCAGATGTATTATTGTCCTTTAAACAAAAACATCACATAATCCAAGTATTCTTTAGTTTCAAGTCTAGTTTCTCAATGCTGGGTATGTTAAGATAGAACTATGTTTTGATAAAGTCAATTCAGAGCTTTGCCATCAAATCTATCAGTGTGCTTTCCCATTGGTTCATGCCCTTGATTCTATACCATCTTTCCTGGAGCCTTTTATTTTAGCCTTGTACCCAGAAACATGCCGAAACCAAAATTCTTCCCTTTTCTGGGTGTGCCAGTCCTGGGGTTTGAACTCAAGACCTGAGTATTCTCCCTGATCTTTTTTGTTCAAGGCTAGTGCTGTCCCACTTGAGTCACAACTCCACCTCCCTCCCTCCCTCTCTCTGTCTCTCTCCCTCCCTCTCTGTCTCTCTCCCTCCCTCTCTCTGTCTCTCTCCCTCTGTCTCTGTCTCTCTGTCTCTCTCTGTCTCTGTCTCTCTCTCTTTCTCTCTGTCTCTGTCTCTGTCTCTCTCCCTCTCTCTCTCTCATTCTGTGTTTAATTGGCTATAAGAATCTCACAGACTTTCCTGCCTGGGCTGGTTTTGAATTGTGATGCTCAGGTCTCAGCCTCCTGAGTAGCTAGAAGGCATGAGCTACCAATGCCCAGAAGAAATCTTTATGTTCAAATGTTTTGGTTCTTATTAGGAAAGCATCTCCCTTTTCTTCCTCCCTGGTGGGCCTAGATTACCCTAATACTGTTTTCTCTTATTCATGAGATATGTGTTATTTTTTAATAAAGGTGACACATACCCACTGAAATGGAATGCTTTTTGTAATTGCATGTGTCTTTAAAGAACTCACTAAAATTGTTTTCCTTTAAAAGGTTACATTAATGACTAAAAAAAATGGGATGAAGTGACTGTAGGAGGAGGCAACAATGCTTGATAAGAAATGTGCTCATTACCTTGCTCATGTAACTGTAATCCCTCTGTACAGTATTTTCACAATAAAAACTTATTAAAAAAGACTCAATAAACAAAAATTATCTACCAGATGGATCAAGACAGGCGAAAACCTACTGTAAAATGTTATCCTTTTATCTCATAGTAGCTGAGAACATACTTAAATTGAGATGCAAATAAAAACTAATTTCACCTCCTTCTGTCATTCCTCCAAATGGTCTATTTTGATCAAGCTGTCATCAATAATTTAGTAAGTCACCTTTTACAAAGGGCAAAATTCTTATCATGATGTAAACCCATACATATCTCACACACACACACACACACACACACACACACACACACACACACACACACACACACACAAATTCTATAAACCCTCAGGCTTTTGGTTTTGGCAACCAACTGGCTGGCGTTGAGGGAAGAGAAAAGGGGTTAGCAGCAAGTGTACTTAGGATGGGTGCCACCCACCATCAAGTAATAGATTAAGTAAAAGTAACCAGAGGGAGACCACAGCCACTAAATTTCAACCAAAGAGACCCTAAGTATAGAACAATAAATAATTTTAATAATGTATGTTATTATAAGGAACAAAGCACTATAAACAAGCACTCACAAAATCACTCCAGCAGGTGCCAATGGATCATGCTTTTACTCCTATCTACTTGGGAGGCTGAGATTTGAGGATCTTGTCCAAAGCCCGGCCAAGCAGGGAAGTCCATGAATCTCTTATCTCCAATGAAGCACTAAAAAGCTGGAAGTAGTGCTGAATCTCAAGTGGTAGAGCACCAGCCTTGAGTTAAATAGCTAAGGGACAGTGCTAGGCTCTGAGTAAAAGCCCCAGTGCCTTCCCCCCAAAATCACCCCATGTGGAAAGCACACCACCTCACCTTCCATAAATCCTCCAGCATCTTTGGTATAGAGAGGATCATAGTTTTTTTTAATTCCATACACCTTGGGCTGGGAGACATTTCTCATTTATTAATGCAAACAGTATTTTTCAGTACATCAGGACACAAGTCCCAATTCAAAGGGTGTTACGGAAATGCTGGTATGGATGAAGCAAAAGGAACTGACACACTCAAAACCCTTGGCAGCTTCCTGGAGTCCTGCCTTATTATAGCCAGAACTGCCTAATAATGAAGTCTTTTCAGTGTGTTAGTAACTAAACACTCTTGGAAGAGGTCCAACATGAACCACCTCTCCAGGAGTCTCCAACCAGGTAACATGACACTGAAGTTTCCACAAAAACCAGTGCCTACATTTGATGAATAAGTCATTAGGACAGTCCCTAGGATGCTAAAGGGATTAGTTTTCTTATCGGGGGGCACACAGCCTTGTATATATGCTTTAAGCTCCAATTCATCATTTCAAGAGAACATCTGGCCTCGGTATCAAGGTTTATCATTTGCTGATAAAAGACCACAGTGAGACTGACAGTGGACAGTGAAATTATAATAAATGGAATTAGTAGAAGCCACAAAATATATGTCTCAAATATCCAAATCTACCCCTCCCCCATCCCCACTATAAAAAGCTATACAATATGTGCCAACAAAACAAAATCAGTCTCCCTCCGAAGTCTATGATTTATACTAAAACTAAAACTTGCTGTTACAAAAAAAAAATACTGTTTGTCTCTTAGATGCCCCAACCACTCCCTTAGAAACCTATTGAAGAAAATGATTATCAAGGGAAGAGTGATTTGAGTATCTTTCTTATCACCACCTGCTGTGCCCCTCCCCAATTTTCTTCTAATCTCCTTAGTCCCAGGTTGCTGCTTCTCCAAGCTGAGAGCTCAGAGATGCACTAAAGTAAACAGATCTGTCACTGGTGTGGTCCCTGGTCAGAACAGCTTCATCAAGTGGCTGAGATGCTATGGATAATGTTCAATGCAGGTTTCTAGTCTGTAGCGGAGGCCAGCTTTATTTCTGATCTTGCTCATGGCTCTAAGAGGAAGGCGAAATCTGGTTCAGCTCAGTCTCTAGCTAAATGCTTTTGCATTAGGAAGCATAACTCACATTTATTGTAAATGTCATCATGCCTGTGAGCTGAGAGTGTTTACAGTGTCATCCTAGGGCTTTGCCTGATGGATGGTTTAGTTTTCCTTTTTTTTTTTTCCCTAGG
This sequence comes from Dipodomys ordii, assembly GCF_000151885.1. NCBI lineage: Eukaryota > Metazoa > Chordata > Mammalia > Rodentia > Heteromyidae > Dipodomys > Dipodomys ordii. The sequence goes on along the minus strand of NW_012267265.1, from coordinate 9,482,096 downwards.
AGTTCTAAATATCAAAGTTTCAGGAACTTTCTAGTGATTTTGACAGAATTGACAGAGCATGGAGACAAAGCCTCCTTCCTTGAAGATTCTTGGCTATTTCTCAAAGGTCTACCGAAGACGCGCTTTGCGGTCACATTTCCCTTTATCCTGAATGTAGGTAGGGAAGAAAAAAAAAGACACACAAAAAAGCGCCTGGTGCATCCTGAAAGCATACAAACAACATTGAGAGGCCAAGAAACTTTCCCTCAAGCTGTTAGCACAAGGGAGGGAGCCTGTTAGTATAAGTTATGCCCTTCACCACAGAGGCTAAGAGGAAAACCTTGCTAAGCCATGAATTTCAATCTGCAGTGATTTGCTTTGAAAAATAGGGTGAGCAGATTTTAACTGCAGTTTCCAAGAGGCGTTTACTGTCGACCACGGCGCTTTCCCCCGCACACATCCACTTCTCTTGGGGTAGATGATACATCCCCTATTTGCCCAGATGGGTGTTTAATAAGCTAGACATTCAAGCGCCTGACTTGGTGTATTTGCCATCCAGAGATGATCAAGCCTAGTAACACACTGAGGGCGCGAGTTAGGAGTGGGTGTAAGGTCTGGACCACAGAGTTCCCGAGGTGTCTAGTTCAAGTGCGGGGTTTTGGTGTTATTTTGTTGTTGCTCTCTCTCTCTCTCTCTCTCTCTCTCTCTCTCTCTCTCAATCTCTCTCTCTCTCTCTCAAATCTATGTATGGCCCTGGGGTGGCAGAAAATGGCATTTGCTTCTGGATAAACATAGCTAAAGTCCAAACCAGGGAGGGGAATTCCACAGCTTGATTGAGGAATCGCTCGAGAGTCTGAGGTCCCGCCGCCCTGCTCCCGCACCCAGGGCAAGAGGGCTTCGCTGCAAATGGGGTGTCTCCCCTTCCCCCCTTTTCCACGCAGTTGCCTTCAACTACTCACCCACCCCCATCTCGTCCCCTCTACTCTTCCATTCCCAAACGGAGCCGATTCGGAAGGCAACTGGCGGAAAGGCACCGTGGGGGCTTGAGAGGAACGATCTCGGGGCAGCTCACTGGGCGCCAAGACCGCAGGAGGGAGCGGCGGGGGTCCAGGGGTCCTGGGGCGCGGGGCTGGGGTGCGGGGACGGGACGCGAGAAGCGAGGCGGGAGGGGGTGGGGATGGGGGGGGTCTCATCTCGAACACTCACCTGCTGCTCCGGCTCGAAAGCTGCGCACGGTGTTGCCCTGGCGCAGTGGGTGAGGGCGCAGGGATTGGGAGCCCCGCTCCCGGGAGCCCGGCTTCCGCGCCGCCGCCGCCGCCGGGGCCCGGCCGCCGCCGCGGTACCTGTCATACAGCCGCAGCATGTGCTCGGACACCTGGTCGTGCGGCTGCAGCTCGGGGCTGAGACCACCACCTGCCGAGCGATCGCCGCGCACCACCCGGGGCCGTTCGGGGAAGTGCTGCTTCGGTCTCTCTCCCCACACCAGGCTCACGCAGAAGCAGCCCAGCCACACACAGAGCAGCCTGAGCGCCCCAGCCATGGCGAGGCGTCCCGGGGCGGTGTCGCGCGTCCGTCTCCGCTTGGATCACCGGGGGAGACACAATCGGGAGGTGCGAGGCGCCGACCTTCGAGCCGAGGGTGGTCCACCCGCAGGTGTGGCGGGGTGGAGGCGGGAGAGGGGGGTCGCTTGGAGCCCCGGACCCAGCGGGGCGCCCCGCGTCGGGCGCTGGCGGAGCGCCGAGAGGCAGGTGGGCTCTCCCCGGCGGTGGCGCGAACCTCACCCGCGCTGGGCGTTGCGGGCGCCGCTCCCCCGCACCGCCGAGGACGAGCTGGAGGTCTGCGCGTGTGGCCTGGGTCTTTGCGGGAATTGCCTGGCTGGCTCTCTCTCCACTTTCCTCACTTTATTTTCACGAACGCACGGGGGGCGGCGGCTCCGCTGGGGATGAGGATCGGGGCTGCCCGGCGTGTGTGCGGGAACCCAGGGTGCGCGCAGCGGTCCCCGGGGCGCTCCACCGCTCTTTCCAGACTGGAGGAGCGTCCGAGAGTTTTTGAATATACGTAGTGTGTGTGTGTGTGTGTGTGTGTGTGTGTGTGTGTGTGTGTGTGTGTGTGTGTGTGAGAGAGAGAGAGAGAGAGAGAGAGAGAGGTTCCCTCCGCCCCCCTCCCAGCTGATCTGCCCACTCCCCAGGCCGCCAATGCAGCCCTTTCGCCCTCAGGCTCTCCCAAGTCCTCAGCTCCGACCTGGCTAAAGCCAGGCAAGCCAGGAGGGAAATAACCCGCGAGCCAGTAGGGGGAGGGAGAGAAGAGGAAGTGGGGGGTGGGGGTGGCTGAGTAGGGGAGGGAGAAAGGAGAAGATCGAGGAAGAAAGAGTAGGAGGGACTTTAAAAAAAATCTCTTAGAAAACAGACGGAGAGACAAATAGAAGAGTGTCTTCCGGTGGGATTTTTTTTTTTTTTGCATTTCACGTTCAGATTCCAAGCAAAGTCGCTTCTTGAAAATTAACTTGACCCCCTTTGCTGGGCCTCGGGGACAGCCGCAGGCCCCGACACCTGTGCTACCTGTTCTAGAAGCTAAACTGTCAAGGACCCCTCCCTTACACATTCTCCTCTTCTCCCGAAAGCGGGAAAGCCCATCCCAAGCTAACATCTGGAAACGGGGAGAGCTGGGGAAGCCAACTCCCATCCCGGACAGCGCCCCCATCCCCCCTAACCACCTCAGGATCTCCTGCCAGATGGTGTGGTGGTGGTAGAACAGGGTTCCCCAAATCCCCTAAGTGTTCTCCTAACTCAAGAGTGAAGTAGCTGAGGCCCTCGCTCACACTCCCTTTTCTGGGCTGTAAAATGGAGAGTAAAGGACTAGCTATCATTTAACCTGGAAGACATCATTTAGCCTTTCGCATGACCATTTCCAGAGAATTTTCATGATGAAGCCTATTTTACACACCAGTGGTGACTGGATACTTAGTTTCCACTTAGCGCTACACTCCAGAGAATAACTTCTAGGCTAGCAATTAAAATGAACAACCTGTGTGCAGATTCTTAGCACAGTTCCTTACCAGGTGCAACAAAACCCTCAATCAAAATTCCTTTCAGCTCTGTTTCCCCTATGCAGTGTGAACTTGAGTGGAAAGAAGACAAGGCTCCGGATCAAATCCAACCTCCGCATCTCAGTTTCTTCTTCATGATGAACAACATACACTTTTTAGAATTTTGTTCACAAAGCTTTAGTAGTGGTTCAATCCACTCCACCTCCCTTCCCCCCCCCCTTTTTTTGCTCAAATTTATCTCAAGTACTAATTAGATTCTTCTCAGTCACTCACTTCTCAACCAACTGTGGTTTGGATTTTGCCCTAAGCCACCCTGGAGACTGTTCTGCAGATAGTAACACATAAGAATGATTAGAATCTTTTAATGAGATCAAGAGGGTGATCTTTGCCTGGCCTAGAGAACATAATGGCTTTTGTGATTGATAATGAAGACCAATATTCAATAGGCCTTAGTAGGACTTTTTCCCTTGAGAATCTTGAGTTGTTTCCTCTCCTTTGTACCTTTGGAGAAAGCCAAATTGAGAAGAAAATTTGTTGTTTACTCCTGCTACACCAAGGGCTACTTCAGGGCCTCCTCCAACGGGAGCCCTCATTGCTAGTATTCATCTTCTTTCTTTGGAAATACCCCAGAGGCCTTCCTTCAGCCCATTTGTTGTTCTGTCCCCAACATAAATTTTAGTTTGTAGGAAGCCATGGTGGATTACTGCAGATAAGTAAATGTCATCATTGTATTTTTTACCTCTTCCTGGCTCTGTACTCCTTCCCCTTTGCCTACCTCCTTTTAAATATTAAGCACAAAATAATAGTTCTTGTCTTATAGGAATTTACAGTTGAATAGCCCATGTCATAAAATGACCAACATGTACCTGTAGTCATAATACTAGAGATGTTGAAACAGGAGGATTGTGAGTTCAATATTAGCTTGAACAACATATCTGTTCCTAAGAAAAGAGATCAAGGGAGGGAGGAAGAGAGGGAGAGAGAGAGATTACCATACCTATTTATTTTAGGGACCAGGTTTTACATTCAGAATAAGCAAAGTAACAAGATGTTCAATATATAGAATAATTCCTGACAGAGAGTGTCAGCTGTAATTGTAAGACTGGAACCCAGTGTCTGAATATGGAAGCCAGCAAAGTACAGAATACTGTTAGGAGGCCAGTCCTAAACTTAATACTATCCATGTACAACCAATACACCCAGGAAGATGGAGCAACACATGAAATGGGTAAAGACAAGAGCAGCAGATCCAGCAGTGATAAGCAGAGGCACACTGCTAATCTTGTAAGTAACTCTTGGGAAATTGTTGAAAGGAAATTGAATTGGAAGTAAGCTATTCTCACATCAGAACACCCAGAGATGCCATCTGAAGATATACCAAGAGTGTGAGTGGTGTAGTGTGTTTGTTGTTTGAGGCCAAAGAATCTCCAATCTAGTGGATTAAATTCTTTCATATGGCTGGCATCCTTAAATACTTCCCCCCAAACCACTAGATTGGAGGATTCGTAATTCAGGCTAAGCATCAGTTTTCCTTAATTTATGGAAAATCCACAGCTTCCCAAGTAGAGTTACTTCAGAGCTCAATATATTAGGGCTCAAGTCCCTCACATCTGATTTCTCTATGGTGTCAGATTAACTCAATAAAAGTGTTTTATTTTTAAATCATTGGACTTTCCTACTTTATATCAGTGTTACTGTTACAGGCAACCCTGGAACCATGGGACTCATCTTCTCTTGGAAGTCTAAGAAAACTATCTATAATAGAAAACAAGAGCAAACACAAATTTGAAATTCTAGTACATTATGTCAGGTTGACCTCTACTTTTGCTACAAAAGCCTGTGGGTCTATGTGCATATGTGTTCTATTCATGTTCATGTTTTTACTGACATTGTTGAACATTAAATACATTCCTTTTCTAAAATTATTGCATAAAATTATTCAGTACTCATGTTAGGCCATATTGGCATTTTTAAGCTCTACTTTCTCCCTATTGTTTTTATTATTCATATTTTTTATCACATTCTCTCAATAAATATTGTTCAGTGTGGCCTTGACCAAATTTATTGTCGAGGCTAAAAAATCAAATCCTATGCCTCCTCCTTTAAGGAACCAGTCTACTTGGAGATCTGAATATAGTTTATTTTTCTGGCTAAGTATTTTTATCTGCTGATGATAGCAGGGGTGCTGATGGAAGACAGCATACTTAAGCTGAGATTAAAAGTTAACCAGGTGATTTTCTAAGAGTAATTCCAACAGGATATTCCAGGCAGAGGAAGAATATCAGAGGTGGGAAGGAGCTTCTGGGATCTTCTTACCACTTTTTGCAATCCTTCTCTGCTTATTTCCTCAACTTGCATTAGCCATGTATTTTTCTTTAGTCATCAAGATTGCCCAAATGACATTCCTAACTCTGACTTCTCTACAGTGCTTCATCCTCTACTCTCAATAAATGTGTGATCAACTTCTTGATTTCAGTTTATCAAATATAGATGTAATAGGAAGTAATTCAATTTACTTCTGCAGCACACATTTACTGAGAACATATATAATAAATATAATGAGGAAAGCCAAATTGTGGCTAGCTTATTTCTTACTTATGACGAATAGCAAGTATGACTAAGGGAAGATATATTTCAACCAAATTCATAGATGGTTACAGGCACAGAATATTTTAAAAGGAGTGGGCAAGGCATAAATGAAAGCATCAAAATTATCTGCAAAAATATTTTATATACCAATGAGGGATGTTTTTGATGCTTCTTAAATAATTTTGGGGGGGTGAGTCGTGGGGCTTGATCTCTGGGCCCGAGCACTGTACTGCACTCTTCAGCTCAAGGTGAGCACTCTACCATTTGAGCCACAGTGCCACTTCCAGTTTTTGAGTGGTTTATTGGAGATAAGAGTCTCATGGACTTTCCTGCCCAGGCTGGCTTTGAACTGCGCTCCTCAGATCTCAGCCTCCTGAGTAGCTAGGATTACAGGCTTATCACTAAGATCCCCAGCAGAGAAATCCTGCTAATAAGTTTAATCAAGGTCTCTTCTCATTCTGGATGTCATGATAATTACAATTATATAGATGTTTTTTTAATTATCTCAGTTTTCCATCCATATTCAAGATAAGCTTTGAGAAAGGAGTGTCTACATCCATTATGATAGACCTAATTGCTAGTAGGATAAAAATAAATACCCTAATGATGAATACATACATGAATGAAATAATTTTGAGTACCACAGGTATTAATTAATCTATGATGTTTATGGCATCATAATTACATTTTTAAAAATTGTGTATTTAACTGCATATTCTATCTGTTATGGGCTAAAATGTAACATTTGGAATATTCACAGTGTGGAATTATTAAATGAATAAACCTATTTCCTCACATCAAAATCAAAATAAATAACATAAAATGAACCTGATGATTCTCACCCTCCAAACACCTTCTTGACATCTAAACTTGCATGAATGGCCCTATTCCCCTTTCAGCCATCCAGGTCCCAAGTCTTAGGCTTATTCTAGACTAGTTTCAAACTCTCTTGACTAATGTCCAATTTCTCTCCACTCTAACCGTACTTGATTTCTATTGTAGCATAACAAATTAACACAAACCTATAGGTTTGAAATGTGTATTTATTATTTCACAGTTCTGTAGTCCAAAAGTTCTGCTGAGCTCAGCTGAGTTCTTTGCTCAAGGCTCATTGGCCAGGTGGGGCTCTGATATGAAGATTTTGGGTAAAAATCTTCTTCCAAATAAATCCTGGTTTTCACAGTTCCTTACTGCTAAAAAATGAAGTCTCTTCTTACTGGCTGTTACTTGAGGCTTGTTATGAGCCACTTACTATTTCTTTTTAACCTTTAAATAATTGTACAAAGGAGTTTCCATTCACACAGCACCTGTTATTTAACATTTAGCAAACATCTGCTATTTCTGACACATATTTCCCTATACCTTCAAACTAACAATGAAGTATTTATCATGTTTACTAGTGTACTTAAATCTCATTCCCAGAAAGATCACCTATCCTTTTAACAAGCTTATTTCTGGTTAGGCCCACTAATTTTCTCCTTTTCTTCAAGTCACCTTTGCCCTATGACATACCTAATTATCTGAGTGATATCCCCTCACAACCACATCTCCCTCCATGTGCAAGAGGTAGTGGATCATACAAGATCATGGATCATTAGAAGCCGTTTTAGAATCCTGCCTACCATAACATCAAAGTCCCTTGCCACTAGATTTATGCCCTTTTCTCATGTAGATCCATTCCTGTTATAAATTTTACTAGGAATCAATAAGAAGCTACTCATTATCAACTAAATTTAAAATATTGGCTGAAGCCGGGCACTGGTGGCTCACACCTGTAATCCTAGCTACTCAGGAGGCTGAGATCTGAGGATCATGGTTCAAAGCCAGCCCAGGCAGGAAACTCCATGAAAATCTTATCTTCAATAAACCATCAGCAAACTGTAAGTGGCGCTGTAGCTCAAGTGGTAGAGTGCTAGTCTTGAGTTGAAGAGCTGAGGGACAGAGTTCAAGCCCAGAGTTCAAGCCTCATAACTGACAAAAAAATAATTGGCTGAAGATTTATAGAAATAAGTATGCAAAGATAACACAGGTGCATAATCTTTCTGACAGGAAGTTTCACTCTCCATTTTCTTTCTTTTCTTCCATGATTTCTATCTTACTGTCCATTTTTCAGTATTCACCATATATAAGACATTCTTCTAGGTGCAAGGCAAACAGCTAGGAATAAAATGGAGTTTGTCTTATTTCAAAGTCTAAGATTAAAATAGAAAGGTCCAGAAGGTCAGAGGTGATGTTTCCTCTCTCCATTGTTCAAAAGTATTCCTAAAGCATACATTATGAACCACACAGTATTCTAGAAGCTGTAGATATAGTCATGTAAAACCGATGACATTCTTCATCTTCATAAGGTTTATATACGGAGACAAATGGATGATAGATTGAAACAAAGAGAACAAAGAATTTCACAGCAATAACATAAAGATAATAAAGCAGAGTAATAGGATCAAGAATGATGTGTGTGTGTGTGTGTGTGTGTGTGTGTGTGTGTGTGTGTGTGTGTTTGGGGCTGGAAGAGGCAATGTTATGGGAGGCTAAAGGTCAGGAAAGGCTTCTCAGACCACCTAACATTTGCATTGAAACTTGATTGATTTGAAAGATAAACAGAGATTCCAAAAAAAAAGGGTTCCAGACAACAAGAGTAAAAACTAGTCATACAGCTTGTGAGCACTGTCCAGTGGCTAAGGATGTCTCGTTTTCTTGACAATGTGTATTAAAAATATTCAGTCAGTCAGAAGGCTCTCCCCAAAGGTTAGGTCCTATTTAGGGAGAGGTGGCAGAATCATTACTTCTGTTTGGATGCTCATAACTCCAAGACAGGTATTGCTGTTTAGCTTTTCCTCAATGACATCTTTGAATTTCCTTCTGTCTTTTTACCTTCTTGCCAAATATTTGCTGAGCTGAATCCAATCTACTAATGATAAGCTGAAGGGGCATTACATCAAATACCTCTTGCGAAACACATTTGTTTTCCTTTATAAATAAACAGAATTAAAAAACAAGTTTATTCATATTCCTGCTGAACAAAACAACACAATTTAGCAGTTGATGGTTTTTCTCCTTCTTAAAAATTTACCTCAACTACTTTTCCACTAAGATAGTCTCTAAAACTTTAATGATATGAAAAAAAATAATAAGAAATTAGAATTAGTTCCTTGAGGGCACAAACAGTTTATATATATTTTTACATCACCCACAGTCACAGGCTCCAAACAAAAACAAAGTTAGTATTTTAGGGTATAGTTCCCTCTCTGTCATTTTCTATGCCCAGGATGTAGAATATTTCTGTGCTGATTATATCTTTATAACCATATTGCATTTAGATTTTTTTATTAAAAACATTCTTATAAGGAGAGTAAAATTTTTTGTATGCTATTTTCTATCCTTCTTCATGATGAACAAACTGAGTGACATCCTGGAGAATATTTTTATTGTTCAAGTGTAATTCCTCTCCCCACTAAAAATTTTGATTGGAAAGTCACGACTCTACTTATGGAGCATGTTAACATTTTAGTTCTCCCTGATAATTTTCCTTTTGGTGGAGTGATTTGAACTGTGCTCGAGTCACAGCATTCTATGATTCTCCCGTGGAAGTTTTGCTCCCCTGGTTTGTTAATTCATGACTCCCTTGGTTCTTGCAGGGACTGACCAGGTGTTGTCTGCATTGGTTTTTACATCCACAAATCTGCAAGAGCTTCTCTGTGGAGTGGTACCCACGATCCTCTTTCTAATCATTTTCTCCCTGCAGGTTGTATAGGTGACATCCTCCCTTTGTAATTTCGGTTTAAATTCTTTACTTTCTTTTTTTTTTTTAGGGGGGGGTTCAGTCGTGGGGCCTGAACTCTGGGCCTGGGCGCTGTCCCTCAGCTCTTCAGCTCAAGGCTAGTGCTCTACCACTTGAGCCACAGCGCCACTTCCGGCTTTTTTCTTATGTGGTGCTGAGGAATCGAACCCAGGGCCTCGAGCATGCAAGGCAAGTGCTCTACCACTGAGCCACCTTCCCAGCTCGGTTTAAATTCTTATGGCCTCTGAAAGGCTTTCCTTTACTCAGAGGTTTCTCTCATTAAGCCTTAACAACCATTTTTACACATAGCAGTCTATCAATATCCTATTTTTGTCTTTTGGGAAAAGTTGTTACATTGATTTTTTTTTCTTTTTTAGAGCCCATCTCTTTTTCTACTTCATCCCTTTGGGTGAATAGCTCCTGAATTGAATTTCTAAAAAAATAATTATTAATGGATCATGACTTGGCAATGGGGCCCTTCACAATTTAATGTACATTGTCATTCATGTTATTGTTAAGTGGGCCTGCTTGGAGTCCATGGGAAGAGAGGCTCTCTGCAGTTCCTGAAGCTGTCTCTTCCTGCTCCCTTCTGCTGTTCTAGAGCTCAATTACCTCTGGTTGGCTTCTCTGAGCTCTAATGCAGTTCAGAAGGGTGGAGGCATTGCCACAGACAGAAGAAGGTTCTAAGTCTCCAGCATCTAAAGATGAATCATTTGAGGGAGATAATCTTATATGTCAAGTCAGTAACTCAGAGATCTACTCAGTAGCATGGTTTTGAGTCTCTGCCTTTTCACCCTGCAAATGTCCAGGTGTCGCTACGCTGATGATCCTTGCAAAACCTTAACAGGATCAGTTAAAGTTGCTTAAGCTTGGTGGTGAATTCTTTACAAACATGGGCAGATGGGGGTGTCAAAATGATAACTATCACCACTGGGGACTAATTCCATTCTTGACTTCTGCTTCAGGGCTTCCAGGTGTTTTCTGGCATTTCTTCCTTGAGGGAAGTCATTTTAAACTGCCCCTGGATATCTGCCCACTGAACAGCAAATAGCTTTCCTTGACCACAAATGATCTCCTACCAACAACTCCTCCACCCAGTTTTTCAATTTTTGAACTCTGGGGTTAATTCTTGCCTTATAAAATTAAGATCAAGATAGCTCTGGCAAGAAGCCAGGCCCTGCAAACCAGTTCTTTTCCTGGGCAATGAAAAGTGATTGCATAAACGCTATATAAATATTTCAAGTATCCATGTTGTCAATCCTGGTAACTATTGCTAACTGTAAACAGAGCTGGAGTGCCTGGATAATGCTGGATGGGATTTGACCAGACAGGATCACAATGGAATGGAAGCTGACAGATCCTCACTAGGGAAGGGCAAAGGTTTGGGCTTTTCTCTCTCTCTGTGTGTGTGTGTGTGTGTGTGTGTGTGTGTGTGTGTGTGTGTGTGTGTGTGTGTGTGATCCCACATACATTTTTCTGAGCTACATGTTTTTGAAGGAAGTACAGAGAATTACAGAAACTCAGGCTTACCTGAGTTCAGTTAGATAATTGTGAATTCTGAGACATTGACAAGGACTAACCCCAAGGAATGTCTTGCTGTCCCGGAGCAGTTTTTCTTGTCTTCAAATACTCTAGAGCAGATTTCCTGGTAACGTGACACACAACTCAACCAAGATGTTAATATTCTCCAGATTGTTAAACTTCATATTTCATTTTTTTTTGTTTCCATGAAGTTTTCTTTCATGATTCCCAGGCCATTATGATTTGATACATAAACTTACTAGGGTTAATGACAATATAAATGGGCATTTTAAGACATTTTCTCTCTACTTAGAAGCAGCTACAGAGTCATGTATGATGTCAGGAGAGTTCTCTGCAACAGTATGTATCCATAAATACCCTTTAGAAGGTGGTGACTGAGGTACAATCAATGATATTCAAATTCTTTCAGCTAAAGTAAAAGTTGAGAACTTGAATATATTCTATGTATTATGTTGCTAGAACTTTGTTTCACTTTTAACAGAAATTTGTTTGCCTGTGTCATTTGATTTTTAGTGATGAAATGATTGATTAAAAATAGGCAGCTGGGCACCTGTGGTTCATGTTTGTCATACTAGCTACTCAGGAGGCTGAGATATGAGGATCACCATTCAAAGCCAGCCCAGGTATGCTGGATAAGAAATGTAGTCATTACCTTGCTTATATAACTGTAACCCCTCTGTACAGTATTTTCACCATAAAAAAACTTATTTTAAAAAAGTCCCCATGGAACTCTTAAGTAACTATTCCCATTAACCACTCAATTAGCTGCTCAAAAACTGGAAGCAGAGCTGTGTCTCAAAGTGGTACAGTACAGCACTAGCCTTGAGCAAAACAGCTAAGGGACTGTGCCCAGGCCCTGAGTTCAAACCCCACAACTGACCAAAAAAAAATGTTTTCAATATATTAATCCTTACAGTCGGCACTTATTTGTAATGTAACTGTGGTCATCTTCTCCATATCATTTAAACTATGCATGTTCTAAAAGATTTGGGAATGATCATATAACATAGCAAACATCATTCCCTGAGCTCCTAATTCCTACCTTTCTCTAGAATCATCAATAGTCTTGCTCTTGGAAATGAATCCAGAAAATCAAATAAAGTCCAAACAGAAAGTGATAAGCAACCAGATATTTGCCTAGGGGTTTCATATGATCCCATTTTCTTCCTCTCAAGGTAGGAAGAGATTTTAAATGTTGTCAATGTCCTTGAAAATGCTAAGGAAAATGGCTGCCCTATAGTTGAAAGAAACCCATTGTTTGGGTTCTATTCCCAGCAAATGTCAGGAAATGATGATTAGTTACAAATGGGATTTAGGCACTCCCTCCTAATTCAGAGATGATTCTAACTGATTCAGTCCCATCCAGATGTCAGGCAATGATGACCACAAAGTTGATTTCATTACTCTCGAACTGATGTAGTAGGAGAGAATGTTTCTCTTTGGGGATGTTCTTTAGGGTGGCAGAGTACAGGAGTGTGTGGCCTCCTGGGTAATACACTTTGTGCATTATGAAAAGGGGAACAGTCTTTCCACCAGTAATTCAAAGAGTTTCTTTCTTTGACTCTTGACATTTAGCCAGGCTTCAAGAGTCCCCTAATAAAACACAGATATCCCTGAAGGCTAACACCTTGAGTATTATCAAATAGTATCAGTTCACACCTTAAGAGAAACTTAGGAGAGTTGCCAAAAGGTAGTAGAGAAAGAGGAAGAGAAACTGCAGCCTGCGGCCAGCATTACCTTGCACTTTATTTTGTCCGGATCAGCCCCACTTATGCCTCCAGAACAAGTGAACTCTGCTTTACCTCACTCACCTTGGGCAAGTTATTCAGCAATGCTAGTTTCCAGTTTACCTGTTAATTTGAGAGTGTCATTATTCTTTATCTCGTGAAGGGTGTTGGGAGAATTTATGGCTTATAAAACATTTGAGATTTTCAATGTGAGGCAATTCCTAAGTACAAAGTATTATTGTTGACTTTATGATGGGATTGTAAATGTGATAGAAGTAGCATCGAAACAGCAATCTTTTGTGGAAGTACTTATCTCCAGTTCTGTGGAGAAGTGGCCCTATTAGTATCTAGTTACCAGGCCATGGTGGAAGTCCTACTATATATCAATGGATACAGATTAGGTCTGAATATAAAAGAGATGTTGTTGGAGTTTATTACTTAACACAGGTGTTTAATGGTATTTCTTATCTGAGCATAATATCCCAATGGGTAGCCTATCCCAGCTCAAAGTCAGTCTGGGCTGGGATTTATTTTTAATCTTGTAAAAAGTGAGAAGACTTTCTGTTTCCATAGTTATTACTCTTATCTTACTCTTCAATGACAAGATATATTTGTCTTCATGCTGATACAGAACGATTGCTTGTGTGTGCCCCGTGTCTCTTTCCATAATGCAAAACCAGGAGTAGGATAGCCAAAATTGCCTATCATTTTATACTTCTCCAGAAATCTAAAGACTAACAATTAATATTTGAATGTCTATGTGAGGAATTTAAGGATATCTATATTCACTCTATCAGCTTCATTTCCACTTCCTCATACATTCAAAAAATGCACCTAACATACTTTCCAATTACAACTCATCTCCAGGGTAAACTCTATGGCCCTGAAGGCAGTTACTGTCTTAGAACTATGAGAGGCTCATACACCATGATCAAACAGGATTCATTTTAGGGATGCAAAGCTGGTTCAATATATGTACATGAATTAATATAATTCATCACATCAACAAGAGCAAGGATAAGAACCACATGCTTACCTTAATAGATGCAGAAAAAGCATTTGACAAGATTCAAAACCCCTTTATGATGAAGGTTCTGGAAAAATTAGGAATACAGGGAACATTCCTCAATACAATAAAGGCTGTATATGACAAACCTACAACCAGCATTATACTTAATGGTGAAAAACTAAAGCCATTTCTACTTAACTCAGGAACAAGACAAGGATGTCCATTCTCTCCACTTCTCTTCAATCTAGTATCAGAATGCCTAGCTACAGGAATAAGACAAGATGCAAACATAAAAGGGATCCAAATAGGGAAAGATGAAGTAAAACTCTCCCTCTTTGCAGATGACATGATCTTATATTTAAAGAATCCCACAGACTCCACTCCCAAATTACTGAAGCTGATTCAAAACTTTGGCAAAGTAGCAGGATATAAAATTAACCCTCAAAAATCAATGGCTTTTTTGTATGCCAACAAAGAGAAATGCGTGGCTGAAATTAGGAAAACATCTCCATTCATAATACCCCCCCAGAAAATAAAATACCTAGGAATTAACCAAAGAAGTGAGGGCTGGGAAGGTGGCTCAGTGGTTAAAGCGCTTGCCTTGCATGCCTGAGGCCCTGGGTTCGATTCCTCAGCACCACATAAGCAAAAACAAAAAAGCCGGAAGTGGCGCTGTGGCTCAAGTGGTAGAGCACTAGCCTTCAGCTGAAGAGCTAAGGGACAGTGCCCAGGCCCA
>NW_012267265.1:9466653-9467132 GCF_000151885.1 Dipodomys ordii | reverse complement strand
AACTCTACTATAAAGCCATAGTAATCAAAACAGCCTGGTACTGGCATAAGAACAGACCTCAGGACCAATGGAATAGAATTGAAAACCCAGAAATGTGCCTACAGACCTATAATCTAATCTTTGATAAGGGAACTAAAAAAATAGGATGGAAGAAAGACAATGATGCTGGCAAAATTGGTTAGCTACTTGTAGAAAACTAAAGCTAGATCTGTATATATCACCCTGCACCAGAATCAACTCCAAATGGATCAAAGACCTTGGAGTCAAAGTAGACAACCTGAAAACATTACAGGATAGACTAGGAGAAACCCTAGATCTCCTTGGCACAGGCCAAAATTTTCTTAATAGAGACCCAGAAACACAACAAATCAAAGAAAGGTTGGAGAAATGGGATTGCATGAAGCTGCAGAGCTTCTGCATGGCAAAGGACATAGCTAGCAAGATCAATAGAAAGCCCACGGATTGGGAGAAGATCTTCA
>NW_012267265.1:9461109-9465753 GCF_000151885.1 Dipodomys ordii | reverse complement strand
TGATGTTAGGTGAAATGAACCCCAAGATAAATATTCAAATGTTTTTTCTTTCATGTGATTGTTTCTAACATATTCATAAGATGATTTCTTTGTTGCTTTGTATGTCCCTCCCTGATGATATAACCCCTGATTTCACTGAATATGATGTTGGTATAATTTGTGGAGGGGAAGGGAAAAACAAATCGTTTAAATAGGGATACAGGTGGACCCACTGCAACAATGAGATATACAAGACGTTATGTCAAAAAACGAACTTTACAACTTTGGGGGGAGGACATCGGGAGGAAGGGGGGATATGGGAAGGGATAAGAAGGGGAAACAAAGGAGGAAGAAACAATGCTTGATAAGAAAAGTACTCATTATCTTCCCCATGTAATTGTAATTCCTAGGTACGGTATTTTCATAATAATAACAAAAAAAGGAACTATGAGAGGCATCTAATATATGCTTGCCATTCAACAAAAGTGGCAAATAATTTCAGCTTGGAAATATTTCTTTCTCATTCTTTCCCAATCTATATTCCTATTGTCTCCAAATTATGAGTTGGAACACAATTCCTAAAACATAATTATTAAAAAAATCTAAATGCCTTTATTCAGTGTTTTAATTCCATAGGTTACATTGTTAGATGTACACTGCATATTCAATCCTACAAGTTCCTTGACTGATTTCATCCGGTTCTGTTCATCCTACTGTTAACTCTTCATACTTAAATTGGCATGTAATTCCTCTGATTTGCTGCTTTGTAGAAATGTGTTCATGGTTTAATACAGGTTTTATATATAAGTGAGTGAGCTTAGGTGTCAGCAGGGCCTTAAGTTTGTCTTTATCAAAATGTGATCTTATTAATTTTAGTAATTATCTCTTAATTTATTAACATAAGTGCTTATGTCTAATTTACTCTTACCTTAATTCTTCTATGAAAGACACACATGCATGCATGCATGGCCCCTCTGCTTATATGTATATGACATGAGTAAGCTATTTGGAGTATTAAATTAGTAAATCCTATCTCTTCAATCTCTAAGACATCTTGGTAGTGGTAAGAGTTACTAAGAGTTTTCTGCAAAGACTCGTACATGCAGGGTACATTGTAAGGGAACAATAGGTTTAGGAAAGGACTTGCTTGTGGCCCAACATAATAAAAATAATTAATTAATTAATTTTGGTGCTGGAACTACGTTTGAATTCAGGAACTTGGGTTCTCACTTGCCTTTTTGTGCTCAAGACTGGTGGTCTACCACTTCAGCCTTAGCTCTACTTCTAACTTTTGGTGGCTCATTTCTTCCCCAGGCTGATTTTGAAGTAGCATCCTCAGATTTCAGCCTCATGAGTAGCTAGGATTACAGGAGTAAGCCATCATCTGCCTCTTTTTATATTTTGTTTTCTATACTTAAGAAAATAAAACAGCACTATGAGCATGCTTTCTTTGTTGCCGCATGCAACTTAATCCTTTTGCTTCCAAATGTGCTTCATTGTCTAGATATACATCTGTCTATTCATACATCTGATGGACTTTAGAGTTGTTATTGTTTTGCCTATTGTAAATAGAACTGATATAAATATCTGCATGAATCTTTTTGAACACAAAGACTATATATTTTATGATTCTACCTATACAAAATACCAAGAGTACCTAAACCCATAGACAGACAGTGGTTTCCAAGAACTAGAAAGAGTAACTATTTCCAGTTGGGTGATGAAATGTTCTGAAAACAAAGTAGTACTATTTGCACATCATTGGTATACACACACACACACACCATAGTGCAGTGTGAATTTGGTATCAATTAACTTGTAATTGGTTGGATTGAGATTGTGCTAGAAAACGTGAAGAGAATCCTGAACACTTGTATAATGCTACTGTTCTTTGATACCAGGCAATTTACTCTAGGTCAAAGTTACTCAGAGGAGAATGAGAACAACTGGCCTTGTTTGTTCCTTAGTACTGGGTATGTGCACATCCTTCCCAACATCTCTGTCCCTGGCAAACTAGAATTGTTGTTCTCTGTATTAATGAGGATATTTCTGGAGAAGGAAAGAGAGATGGTGAGGGAGGAAGTTATGTGTTGAGTATACTTAATCTGAAAATAAAAACCTCAAAACTTTCCGAAGTCCAAATGTTTCAAGTGTCAATATGAAGCTTAAAAAGTTTCACATTTTGTATATTTTATTAGAAATGCTATATTGGTTTAAAACTATGCAAATATTCCAAAACCCCCAAGATCTCTGAAATCTGAATCAGTGATAGTCAAGAGAAATTAAGATAAGAGATATCCAGCAAGCATCTAAACATTATCTTCTTTCTTATTATCTTCCTTCCTTCCGTCCTTCCTTCCTTCCTTCCTTCCTTCCCTCCCTCCCTCCCTCTCTCTTTCTTTTTTCCTTTCTTTCTATTTCCCTTTTTTTCTTATCTATCTATCTATCTATCTATCTATCTATCTATCTATCTATCTATCTATCTATCTATCTCTCCTATGTTAGCATTTCAGTCGGTCTTGTTCTCTCTCTCTCTCTCTCTGGATTTATTATAAGGAATTGACTCTTTCGACTTGACCCTGGCAAGTCTGAGATTTGTAGGGCAGGCCGGAACGATAAAAACTAAAGAGTAATATCAATGTTGCACTTAGAGTCAGGATATTTTTCTTCTTCCAGAAACCACAGTCTTTGTTCTTAATACCTTTAACGGATTACAATAATGTCCAGGAATGTCAAGTAGCGTAAGTAATAAGCTCTACTTAAAGAAAACTGGTTGTAAAATGTTAATCACATTCAGAAATTCCTTCACAGCAACAGCTAGGCTTGTAACTGACGAAACTATAGGACATTGTGATGTAATCAAGTAAACACAAAATTAATCACCTTAAAGAAAATTGTGATGACTACAATATCACAATCTTGCAGAAGCAATGGAAACAAGGTATTTCAAAGGAAATGCAAGGGAAAAAATTATATATATATATATATACTAACTGTATCTTTTAAGACAAAATTTCAACAGCAGATAGTTGTTATAAAATTTTGCAGAATAGGTGTTGAAGCAACTACTTATTCAATGATAAGGTTTCTATCATTTGATTGCACCAGGCATGTCAAAGACAGGTTGCATGCTCTGCTCCTATACATCTCATCCTGTCAAATGATAATCCTTCAAATCCAGGTCCTACAGCATAGAGCAGATTACAGTTGAAGTGGAGAACAAACCTGCCTGACTCAAGGGTTGAATGTAAGTTTGTGGACTGCTACTGATTATCTCACATTTATACATTTCTGTGATTTATACATTTCTGTGAGTCTCAGTTTACTTTGAATGAAATGAGTGGTCTTTAAACTCTTTTTCATATTTTTTATTTTCTAATTTGTAAATTTTTGCAGTTTCTTAGAAAGTAACTTTATATTCAGGTTAGTATGAAAATTTTCAATATATTGATCTTTTTGATTGAATTGCTTTATAGTATTTTCTTTTGATTTTAAATAACCTATTATAATAAAAATTCTAATCTATAATTCTAATCTATAATTAAGTTCACAATTCTAATCTATAATCAAGTTTATTAAGAAGCTGTGGTCTGAGGACTGTGGTTCAGAATCAACTGGGCAGAAAAGTCCCTGAGAATTTTATCTCCAATTAATCACAAAGAGCCGGAAGTGAAGCTGTGATGCAGTGGTGGAGCACTAGCTTAAAACTTTTAGGGACAGAGCCCAGGCCCTGAGTTCAAGCTCCAGGACTGCACACACATAAAAACTGAGGTCTGATTAACTTGTAAAATATCTGTATGTATCTGATACATACATATACATAGATGTGTGTATATAAATATATATAATGAATTTAAAGACAAACATAAACCCATAAAGCAATTGGAAACTTAAGTGTTCTTTGCATTATTATTACCTCTAGAAGTTTTCTTATTTCCTTTGTCTGTGTGTGTCTTTGTGTGTGTGTCTGTGTCTGTGTATGTGTGTGTGTATGTGTGTGTCTATGTTTGTGTGTTTCTGGGGGCTCAAACTCAGGGCTTGGGTGCTGTCCTTGAGCATTTTTGCTCAAGGTTAACACTTTATCATATGACCACAGCTCCACATCTGTCTTTTTTACTGATGAATTAGATGAGAGCCTCTTGGTCTTTCCTGGCTGGAACCACTATTCTCAGATCTCAGCCTCTGAGTAGGTGGGATTATAGGCATGAGCCACCAGGGCTTAGTGACTGACTGACTGACTGACTGACTGACTTCCTTCCTTCCTTTGACTGATTGACTGACTGACTTCCTTCCTTCCTTCTTCCTTCTTTCTTTTATATAAAAAAGTTAACATAAAATTTACCCTCTTGACAAAAATTTAAGTATTCAATTTAATGTTTTCACTACATGCACAATGTTAGGTTTTTAAAAAGAGGTAGCTGAGTAAGAACAGCACCAGCACGCACGTGGTCCGAGTCACGGCACCATTTATGTTAGGTTTTTAAAAAGAGGTATCCGAGTAAGAACTGCACCAGCAAGCACGTGGTATTCAGGTAAGGGGTAGGTTTATTCAATAGACCTCTTGGGACCAGGCAAGGTTGGCACTCCACGTGGCTGGGAAAAGAGAGGAAAGAGCTAGAATAGAAAAGAGAGAGCAAGAAAAGAACAGAGAGAGAGCTAGAATAG
>NW_012267265.1:9447396-9459359 GCF_000151885.1 Dipodomys ordii | reverse complement strand
AGGAGGAGGCTACAATGCTTGATAAGAAATGTACTCATTATCTTGCCCATGTAATTGTAACACCTCTGTACAGTATGTTCACAATAAAAAAAAATAAAAAAAGAGAATGACAGTTCTTATTTCTCACAGATTCCTGGTTTGTAAATTCACCTATTTACTACAATTAATTTGCATCCAACCAATAGATACTGGGACTTTTCTTTTTGCAGCCATTCATTCATTTGCATGCAAAGTGGTGAAAAGCCCATCCCAGGGTACACATGTCCTGCTGAAGTTAAACAAGGTGACACAGTGTTTCTCCTTTCAGCTTTCTTGCTAGGAGCAGCTGTTTTTCCCACAGTCTGTTAAGTGACATGCTATTTGCATTGTTTATGCTTTCTGTTGGTGCTTTTGCTATTTAAAACAGCCCCCAAGCTTTGTGCTAAATTGCTTACTAGTGTTTTGAAGAACAAGAGGGGCTTGTAGTGCCTTACAGAGAAAATACACCTACTAGACAAGCTTCATGCAGCCATGAGTTAAAGTCTATGAGTTCAATGCCAATGAATCAACAATATATTTTAGAGAAGGGTGTCTTCAAACAGAAGCACAAATAAAATAAAGTTATGCATTGATTACAAGGTGAAAATTTTATGATCAGAGACTCCAAGAATCTAATCTTGTTTTTCAAGAGTCATGATTTAGTGTTCACTAATTCAGTATATTCACAGTGACTTGATAGACCATAACTACGGTGAAAAATGAGAATTGATTCTGCCACCAGAATATTACATACATTAAGTAAAATAATATAATGTGCTTGGCACAAAGTAGACTCTTGTACATTGTGGCTAGATTTTCAGACTTCCATATCACGCTTATCTAAAGATCATTTAGTAAATACCTTACAATGTTGTTGCAATACATCATTTGTAAAAGGCAACTTAGAAATCTACTTTATGAAATTCATCTCAAAGAAATCACAGAAAATAGTTTGGGAAAAGAAAGTTTACAGTTTAGAATTTAAAGTTTGGTTTCAAATTTCAACATTTCAACCCCAACTCAATTTAAATTGTTTATCTTTAATTTTTAATCATTACTAATTTTTAGTATCTTTAAGTTGTCATACAAAGGAGTTGCCATTAAACAAAGGGGTTTATGAGTACAATATATCTCCATCAAAGTTCCACCTTCAACATTCTCACTCATTTCTCCCCTACCCACCTTTTTCCCTCAATGGGTTTTAATGTGTGGGGAAAGACTGTGAACTTTCCTGCCCAGCCCTGGAGCCCAAGCTCAGATTTAGTTTCCTTTGTGGTTTACACCAGGTCCACTAGACTTCTGTAATCTTCCCTGGTAGGTAGATCTGTGGGCATGCTTCTTCTGTTTCAGTTATAACCCTTTAGAACTTTCAAATAGTGCCTATCATTAAAAAAACAATAACTAAGTTTCTACCTCAGTGTGTTAATTATGACTCCTTGCCCTTCTTAGCTAACTCGCTACAGCACCAGTAAATGACATATTAAGGTTAGGGGAAAAAATGGTCCATCTGATGCAATACTCTTTAAAACTCATCCTTGGATTTTTACCTTTCAGCCTTAAATTTGGGATACTTGAGACCCAGTTGTGATCTGATAATGGAGATCTGCTCCAGGACTGGAGGTCCTGAAGAATAAACAAGGATCGTCCTTAAATGTGTTGCTCTTCCAGCAACAGTTACAATTAGGATGAGATAAAGAGTATTTCCCACCAATTGGAAAACAAACAATTAGCTCTAATGCAAGCTATGTTAACATTAAGGATCTCACTGATCAATTAGAGATAAGTATCTTGGTAGTCTAGGCCCCACCCTTGACCTCTGCCAGAACAGCTGACTGCCTGCCCATGGGCCTGTCAGTATCTCATCAGCCCCTACCCAGAGAGAAAAGCAGAAGGAATGGAAAAAATTTTGTGTTTTTCTAACTTCTTGGGTTATTTACATTGGGAATTTTTTAATCATGTAGACTTTCCTAGCTAAATCAGACCAATTTGTATCCTTTCCCTCTGTTGCCCAATGTTTAACTGTTGGTGACTCTTGCCAGTTCTGCCAAAGATCTGATCCTTTCTTTGTTTTGTATTGCCACTGACACACCTTTAATCACATCTCTATGTCCTAACTATTCAGGAAGCAGTTTTCAAATCTTTTAAATTATAGTTTTGGTAGAAGTAGAGTTTGAATTGTACCTCAAGCTTGCTAGTCTCCACCACTTCAACCAAGCCTCAGTCCTTTATTGGCTTCAGTTTATCTTTCGAAAACATAGGGTCTTTTTTTTTAATATTAAATTTAATTTCAATTTTTTTTCCCCAGGGCTGGCTTTGGGCCATGATCAGATCTTCCCACCTAAATTAGAAACTCCTACTTCTACTAGCTGGGATTTATAGGTTCAACCACCATGCCTAGCCAATATGTTGAAAAGGAGTCTTGATAACTTTTGACCTGGGCTGGCCACAAACGATGATATCCTTCTCCTGAATAGCTGGAATTACAGGAGTGCACGTTAGGCCTGGCTCAAACAATTCAATTTTATTTTTGGTACTTTGGAGTTTTATCTCAGGACCTCCTTCCCTTCCCTCTTCTCCCCTCTCTCCTCTCCCTCTCCTCTCTCCCCTCCCTTCTTCTCCCCTCCCCTCCCCTCTGCCCTCCAGTCTTCTCCCTCCCTTCTATTGTTTTGGTGATAGTGGGGATCGAACTCTAGGCTTCACGTTTCAGCTATGCCTCCAAATTCTTTTTGCTTTAATTATTTTCCAGATGGAATCTTGCTTTATGCCCACACTGGCCTGGACTATGGTCTTTCTACTTGTGCTTTCTCATGGAATTGACTTCAAAAGAGCATACCACCATGCCCAACCATTGAGATTCCTCTGCATCTCGGCTACCAGGTACTTACCACCATTCCTGGGCTGGCCTTTAACCACAGTCTTCCAATCTCTGCTTCCTGTGTACTAGGTTACAGGTGTGAGCTGCTGCAACTGGCTTTAAAGTTTTGATCCTTCACATCTATCAGTAGCTAAGACATTTCTTTGGTATAAATTGATTCCGCTATGAATGAAGTATGTTATATGCATAGATGAAAATGCCATGCTAAAACCTTTTGCTCAGTATCAATATATACCAATTCAAAAATTTAAACCATCAACTTGACTTTACAATATAAAGAGGAGGGCCCATCTCTTCAGGAGCAGCATATTAAGCATGTATACCAGGGCATTTCCGCTTTACCATTTTGGGGCTGTCTTGGCAAAGAACTTCCAGTCCTCACTAGTTGACCACTCTGCCCATTAAGTCTGGAGAATTCTTCTTTGGTGTGGTAAAGGCTGGGCTCAGCTGTGGCTTTTTAATCAGCTCTCCTGGGATGTCTGAGAGGCCCTTATTACTTCTTTCTGGTCCTTTTATTCCTTAGCCCTCTCTCTTCTGCCCATTCTTCCTTCATGTTCTTATTCTTACCCAACATCTTCCCTTGGCCCCTAGGGGCAATTTCCAGTTCTGGGTATTGTCTATTTTTTTTTTTTAAGAAACAACATTTCCTTCCTGACAGAAAATACACATTTGCATTTCAATAGCAACTCCTGAGTCTGTTTAAAAACTTCTAACCAAATAGAACAAATATTGAAGCTAGGAAATTCTGGTTCTTATTTTCTGACCCACCCCCACACCACCTGACATGCTTCTGTTCTCAGAGGAGAGGGTCTGGCCCCTCCCACATGACCAGGTATGAGCATGAGAGAAGGCTAAAAGAGACTTGCCTAACAACTTACACTTTGAACACTTTAACCTTGTAGTGACTACTCTGCTTAGGTTGTATTTGTGGTCCTTTGACTTCCTCCTTAGTGACTCGCAACACTTTGCTTCATGTGATACAGAAAGAAATAATGATGACTCCTTGCTCTCACTTCATGCCTTCTACAGACACTGACTGTGACTCATCATGGGAAGCATGGCAGAAATATTCTAGTTTCTTCCTATGTACCAAGGCCCATGTTTCTTTTTTCCTTCGTGGAATCCCACACCTTTACACACACACACACACACACACACACACACACACACACACACACAGTGTACTTATATATGTATGCATATATATAAGTATTAAAATATGTATATATGTTGATAACAGTGGAAGAGACTTGGGAAAAGCCTATCAGTGGTTTTAAATTTTTTCAAAGAATTTGAAATCAAAATAGCTTAATTTTGTCTATCATTTTGTGAACTTTACAGAGTACTGTCATTTGAAAGTTGTAATAACTTTTTCTTTTAGTAGGGAGAACTTTAAACCCTAATATCTTAACATAATATTCTTAGCATAATAATTTTCATATAAGCCCTAATATCTTCCCATATGGATCCAGGAAATCTGATTGTCTATAAGAATTAGGGCTTTAGCCATGGCATGTTGTAGCATTTCATTTTTCAAGAATTAATGGATTATTGTGGGTCTGAGATTCTCTTGTTCATATACTTTTCCAGATTATTCTGTTTGTTTTGGTTATCTGTTCTGAAGAAGAGGGTGACAAATTAAGAGAAAAGCACATAGACTTTTCATCCTTTAAACTTTAATTAGGTATTGAAGTTACCTGATTTTTACATATAATGCTCTAAAGTTTCATAATACACAGATCAAAGAAGAGAATAATAAACCAATATGCCATTGATGTCATACTTGAAATAATTTGGTACTAGTGAATAGGCTGATTAGGCCAGTTTCATTCATTTGAATATGTATAAGGACTGTTAATGAGGAGGTGTGTTATTACTCACCTGAAGGGTTTGTCTTTAGTGAAATTTGAAGTAGGATAATATTGATACTACTTAAAACAAGCATATTTTCTCACATTACAAAAGTACTTATTACACAACAACATAAGAGCTATATTTCATCAAAGCAAGGTAAAAGGCAAAACAGCTTATTAGGACTGAGTTAAATTTTAGGAGTTCAGTACAAATAAATGTTATTCACAACCATGTGTGTGTGTGTGTGTGTGTGTGTGTGTGTTTTGCTTGGGATGGAATCTTGAACATACCACTGAGCTACAATCTGAGAAGTAAAATGGCAACATTTCTGTATATATTTCATCCAATGGTCAATTAACTTGTTCAATAGTTATCATGTGTAAAAACTTAAGAATTAACTTTTATTGAATCTGAACATGTGAGGAGTATTCTACAAGCTTTATATTCATAACTTACGTAATTACCTTAACAACTCAATAAAGGTGGCCTTGTCATGACCCATTTTGCAGATGGAAAATAAGGACCATTGACATTTAATTATATCTCTTAGTTCACACAGTTAGAAAGACAAACAGCAAGCTAGTTCTAAAAATATGGACTCTTGAAACTAATTCCTTTTTTGGGGGATTCTGGTCGTGGGGCCCGAACTCTGGGCCTGGGCGCTGTCCCTCAGCTCTTCAGCTCAAGGCTAGCACTCTACCACTTGAGTCACAGTGCCACTTCTGGCTTTTTTCTTTTTGCTTATGTGGTGCTGAGGAATCGAACCCTGGGCCTCAGGCATGCAAGGCAAGCACTCTACCACTGAGCCACCTTCCCAGCCCCTGAAACTATTCTTTTATGTAGAAATTCTTTCAGATATATTTGGGAATCTCATCCTTAGAAAGCTTGTTGATGGTAGAAAAAAATGAATATATGTCAATTCTAACCATATTTACCAAACAAATCTCAGGAAATATAGAATGTACTCTGTAAGAGTAGGAGACACTAGATAAATCCACAAGGAGAACAGAGTATTTGAAATCAAAATTGTCCTAACCATGTGTAATATTTGGCATTTATATGTGCCCAAAGATCTTAAACATAAGGTGCATGCTTGATATTTCTCCTTGCTGTGGTCTGAATATTTGTGTTTTTCTAAAATACGTATGTTGAGCCTTAATTTCTGTGTGAAATGTTAAAAGAGTGGGCTTTTAGGAAAGTTACTAAGTTATGAAGATGCAACCCTTCACATTTGTAATTAGTGCCACGATAAAAGCTGTTCAAAGGTGCTTCTTGGTCTCTTCTGCTCTGTGTACATCAAAGTACTATCTTTGGGGCAGAGGACTTAAGAGATGCTGAATCTAAAACCACTTTGATCTTGGACTTCCTAGCTCCTAGAATTATATGAAATAATTTAAAAAATATTGTTACTAAGAAGGTAATGTACAGTGGGGTAAATAATTTTTTGTTATTTATAAATTGCCCAGTTTGAGATATTTTGTCTTGATGGTCAGCATGAACTTTCTCTACAAACAAAGATTTATCTGATATTTTCCCTCCAAGGGTTGTTGTTGTCCAGTTGGTCATTCACCTGTAACTGACTCATTTAATCTTTTTTTTTGGTCATGGGGCCTGAACTCTTGGCCTGGGCACTGTCCCTCAGCTCTTCAGCTCAAGGCTTAGCACCCTACCACTTGAGCTACAGCGCCACTTTTTGCTTCTTCTGCTTATGTGGTACTGAGGAATCGAACCCAGGGCCTTATGCATGCAAGGCAAGTGCTCTACCACTGAGTCACTTTCCCAGCCCCCATTTAATCTTTTTTCCACACTCTTTTGAAGTAATTAATTTTCATGGTAATATGTGAATTGTTTAAATGCTTATCTTAGCAGTTCATGCTTTTCCCCCCTTTTATGTATAGGCAATTGTAATTTAGGTTGCATTCAACATTATAGCATAGTGTGGATGTACAATGATCACAAGTTGCTTAGACTAGAAGTGAAATGCTGTAGAGCGGTTTGTAAAGTTTTTGGTTTTTTTGTTTGTTTGTTTTGTTGGTCATAGGGCTTGAACTCTGGGCCTGGGCTCTGAGCTCTTCAGCTCAAGGCAAGCATTCTACCACCTGAGCCACAAAGCCACTTCCAAATTTTTTTTTCTGGTGGCTTTTTGGAGATAAGGGTCTCATGGACTTTCCTGCCAGGGCTGGTTTTGAACTGCAATCCTCAGATATCAGCCTCCTGAGTAGCTAGGATTAAAGGCATGAGCCACTGGCCCCCGGATGGATTGTAGTTTTTAACCAAAGATTTAATTAAAGCAATGGGAAAGGGAAAAATGTTTGCACCCTCAGTTTGCTTGTTGATAGAACAACCATTTCACAAAGGAACCATGGGCTATTTTCAACCTCCAATGGAGGGTAGAGGTTCCTGAGACACTCTTGGAAAATACATATCATTGTTTCTCTCAGTCTCACAGAGACCCCATAGCAATAGCAAGTTGTACTTAGTGTGGAAATTCCAGGCAGTTGCACTGAGTTGTCACATTAAAGAGGAGAAACCCAGTGGAAACAAAGCTTGCATTTGGCCTATTACTATTTTTGCAAACTCTCACCTCCTGATGTCTGGATATTCAAAGGGATCATTTAAAAACTAAACTTAAAAACAGGATTAGTTTAGCATTATGTTATGTACCCTGAATACATATAAACTGTTCTTCATTACTGTTTTAGTTTTTTGCTCTTTGTGTTTTATTTGTTTGTTTACCTGTCTTTGGGAGGGCACAGAAATGGTGGGACAGAGAGTGAACAAATGCAGCAGTGATACTAGGCTTTATGTTGAAAACGAACTACACAACTGGTTATTGGGGACAGGAGGAAAAACTCAGAGAAAATGAGGGAAGAGGTAGCATTGTTCCAAAAGAAATGTACTCTTTATGTGACTTATGTAACTATAGCCCTTCTGTCACCTTTATAATAATAATCAAATGCATGAAAAATAAAAAAAAGAGATGTTGGGGAAAGTTTTTAAACCTGTTAGTTTTTGGTTAGAAAATAATCATATAAAGGAGTTTCATTTGATAGTTAATACATGCATGTAAATACTTTCATCAAATATAAGTTAGTTTAGCTTGGACTCAATCATCAACATCAGCAGCAGTACTGTAAAGGAAATAACATAAATCAGCAAGCATAAGTAAACCGTAAGTTCTGGTGATTCTGAAATAGCTTATGAGTAAGAAAAATCTAAACAAACATCAGGAAGGTGAAGTACCAGAGGAAAGAAGTGGTATGTTTATATGCCATGGTTTTGCTACATGGATTTAATATTCCGAATGACATTTGTGCTTAGAATTTGTGTTATGTAATTTTAAAATAATTACCTACTAAGGGTGGAAACAGGATAAGGAGATATTGAAAAGTATTTTCATTTCATGATGTCCTTCTGTCTATAAAAAATACAATGTCTGTTGAACCTTTATTACATTTACAGTCTTTTTTTAGTCATCTTAAGTGTATAGATACATTTGTCAACATTAAAACAATAAAACTAGCAAAAATAAGTATGAAAATATTCTTTGAAGCATGTATCAGGGTAGAAAAGATTGTAGACTGAGGCTTTAGTATATGTATTTAGCTCCCAGACGTGCTGCTTTTTTAAAAAAAATATTGTGATTAAGTGATTACGTAAATTTCACAGTATTGTGAGATAGTGATACTTAAAGTCACAAACACATTCTAACCTGGATGAGGCAAATTGTCATTACTGTGGTAATGAGTCCATTTCCTATTGAGCATCATTATTTTTTCCCCTACTTAGTATCAGCTGTTCCCTCTATCCCTCTCATTCCCTCCCTCCCATCACTGCCCTTGAGTTGCTTAGTTCATTTTCATCAATGTCCAGTGCAGCTGATGGGCATTGTTGTAGGTTTTCCCCTGTTTCCTTCTGATTCTGTGTCCTCCTAATTTCCCTCTGATGTGCACATATATACCATATATGTGGTCAGCAGCATAGGGTCATTTAGTCCTTTGTTTCTCAAATCATGCTTACTTTGTCATATCTCCTTACATTTTGTATTTAACATCCACATATCAGGGAAACCACCAGACATGCTGCTTTTAGTTGTTAAACCATCAGAAGTTTACTTCATGTCTTTGTGCCTGTTTCTCCAGGAATAAAAAGGGGGCAATGAACAGTATTTCCTCCACAAGGTACTGTGAATATTAATAAAGATAATACAAGTCATTTCTTAGAACAGTATCTGGCACATGGTGTATATAACTGGTAGCTATTTATATTATCTATAAAACTATTCTCTGCTGAAGAAATAGTTTGCAGATGTGTAATTAATGGGGCCGATCAGGTATGGGTTCCATTCTAATGGAGGTAATCAAAACTATTTTTTCAGAAGCTAAAAACAAGAACCATAACCTAGTCAATGTTATTGCACCCTGTGACTGATTAAAAGTGTATCAGTGGAAGATTGGGGTCAGCCAGAAGAGACAAAGAGCAAGAATTTATCAGTACAGACTTAGACCTGACCAATTTAAAGAACGCTGTACAAACGGGCTCCCTTGTCAGGTTTCAGCCTCTGTTGGAGACATATGGTGAGGATTCTCCATGCTTGCTCTCTCCCAGGCCCCCTTTTGAGAGGAGGCTACTTCTTCATGTTCTGAGAAAAAGTAGGCTGGCAGTCTAACCAGGTTTTTATACTGTCCTTGTTATCTACATTTCTTGTTCAAATTCTATAAGTAGGCATTTTAGATTCGGATCAATTCTGTCAACTTGTACTTAAGCAAGATAGAATTGCACAGAAGTTTACATATTTGAGCATTCAAAACAATCACTTCTAAAACTTGTTTATTTAAGAACAACAAAGACACTTACTCCCCTTTGCGCCTTAATCATGTACCCCTAGATTTACACCAACACTCCCCCCACCCATCTATCTGGGGTCTGTACAACAACCTAAAGAGACATCCAAAGAGATTTTGGTCAAGTAAGTTGAGGACTATTTAAGCAAATTAGCTTCAGAGTTAGAGAGACAAGGGTGTAAAATGAAGCCCTGTCTATTTCTTAAATCTGTATGATGTGGACTACATTACTCACTGTTTATGAACTTCATTGTCCTCATAAAATGAGAGCAATAACATTCTGTTGAGTATTGAAAAGCATGGTCAGGAACATCGTTAACAAGGTCCTTAATTGAGGTTTATTTAACCAGTCTGGACCTTCTCACCTCCAAGTGCAGTGAAGCACCTATTTAGATATAAACTTTTCTGTCAATGCCCAGCTCTACCACCATGCTGCAGCCTTTAAAGGAGACCCTGCCTTTATGGGTCTATCTTAACACAGATAGGCCCAATATTTTAGAACCATGTAGTCAGTACTAGTCTAAACAACACAAAACAAAGAAGACAAAACTCAAATCCTAAAATTTTAGACAACAATGTTTAGACATCTTTGCTAACAAAGCACATCAGATGGTTGGGCCTCAGTTACCAGAGTCTGTGAAAAGAGCAACTTGTTAGCAAGGCACATTTGAATAGATGGATGGAGGAGAAGAAAGCTTGGTGGAAGGGTAAGGATTGGAGGGGGCCAAATCCTTCACCCACCATTTGGCCAAGATGGCGAACTCAAGATGACAAATTTCTAAAAAAAATGCAAAGAAAACCTGAACAAAAAATCAAGGCTAGTTTGGCTAGCCTTTTAGAGGGAACCTAGAATTGTCCCCTGGACCCAGCCCATGTCTCACTCTTCAGAGCACAATACAAATAGTTGTAGAAAAGAAAGGGAGAGATATAGAAAGTTGGACATGATTAACAGAGAGCAAAGAGATCCTGAAAGTGAACAGACTGTTGACCATTTACCATTGCAGAGGCAAAAATTGTCTAAATCTGAGAAAAGCATAAAAGAATTAGGTGCTCTGGCTATCCAGGGAGCGCAGGAGGCATTTTAGAGGGGTTTCATGGCTCGGGCATGACTCGCAGCACCCCGTTAAATGTGTAGGAGAGTCAGTCTGGTGAGTGAAGGAGAGCTGACCAGGCAGAAGCGGTGTCCCTGCTTCCCCTAGAGCTCTAGAGAGCAATGGCTAAGACCCCATAACCAAGCATCCTCCGGTTCAGAGGTGACCAGCCTTAAGCCTTGAACACAGTGTGCATGCTAGATGGAGGTCAAGTTCTCCCCCAGTGGGAGCATCCTCTCTAAAAGATCTTTATATTCTTTGTTTCAGAATTTCTAACACCAAGCAAAGATCCAAAGCACACACTGACTAGTTTATCACACTTTCTCCTGTTTAGGGAAAGTGACTTAAAAGTTAGTGTACTCTTGCTTGGTGAATCCCTGAATCTTATCTATACAGTTAAGAATGTAAGCTACAGCCAGGTGATGCTTTTCTAAAGGAAAAAAAAAACAACCCTCATTTCTGATGTAAACGTCATTCCTCATGTAAAGGGGAAGAAATCCAGTCCTGGATGTACACAGGGTCTGATCTTTTCATATATCTTAAGCTCTTCTGTCACTTTTTTTTTCATTTTGTTTTTATCCTTAAATAGTTGGTCACTTTTCTTTTTAATGGTGCCCTGGATGAGGCCATTGCAGTAGTGACTGTTGTCATGGAGGGTGATTCTTTTTGTTTGATGGAGATTGCAGTATAAGTGACTAAGGATAGCTTTGCTTGACAGTCCAGATAAGAATATAGCAGACTCCACACACTTTGGATACTGCTGTGTGATGACAAATGTTTTGAAAACTGGAGGATATTAAGAAGATGCTGGTGGGTGGATGATTGGCTTATTGGCTCCTCTAAATTATTTGCAAATGATTTAGACAAAAACTAAGTGCAACAAGTAACTCTTAAGTATTTGATTTTGTGTGTGTGTGGGGGGGCTGTCCTAGGGCTTGAACTTGGGGGCTAGCCACTCTCCTTGAGGGTTTTTTTTTAAAATTCTTCTCAAGGATAGTACTCTACCAATGTAGCCACAACTCTACTTCTAAATTTTTGGTGGTTAATTGGAGATGAGTCTCATGAACTTTCATGCCTGAGCTGGGTTTGAATTGAAATCCTGAACTCAGTCTCCTGAGTAGTTAGGATTTAGGTCTGAGCCATTGGTGCCAGGCATATTTGAGTGTTTATTATTATTTTATTTTATTTTTTTTGGTCCGGTCGTGGGGCCTGAACTCTGGGCCTGGGCGCTGTCCCTCAGCTCTTCAGCTCAAGGCTAGCACTCTACCACTTGAGCCACAG
>NW_012267265.1:9382951-9444721 GCF_000151885.1 Dipodomys ordii | reverse complement strand
CTCAACTGGTAGAGCGCTAGCCTTGAGCTGAAGAGCTGAGGGACAGTGCCCAGGCCCAGAGTTCAGGCCCCACAACCGGACCCCCCCCAAAAAAAATAAAATAAAATGTGTATAAATAGTTTGATGAGGGAGACAATCTCCATGTTGACTGTGAGATATGGTCAAGATTTGTGTGAGAAGAGCAGGAATAAAGACCAGGTAGCTGGGTGAGTGAAGACTGAATTGCATAGAGGAAGGGAAGACACTTGAACTATACCTGGTGACATTTGTGTCACTGAAGAGTTTGAGACATGGTTGGAGGGTCCAGATGAGACTACATCCAAAAAGGCCAATGAGGCAGATTGTACTTCATTTATGAGACAATGACTGAATACTCGAGCATGAAATAACCAAGAGTCATATTTTAGGAAGGATAACCTAGATGTGTAAACAATAAGGAGTGATTGGAAATCCATAAAGATTCTCCATCTATCTTTAGCCTCAATTTCCACATCTGTTGAATATGAATCAGAATATTCTCTCAGAATTATGATGAAGCTATTTCTATGCATGATGGACTTGTCCCTGGCGCAGCTCAGATCTCTAGAGACTTCTCTTTTATAACCCCTGATTCCTAGGTCTGACTTTCATTCCTACAATGTTAGTATGTCTCAGACATAACTGGGAGCTGATGACACACAACTGGTTGGAAAAGATGCCAGGAATCTGTACAGAAACATATGTAAACTTATTTCCTTCAAAGGATCTAAGGGCAAGAGAAGAAAGATGTCTAAGGGGTCAGACAAGCTGTAGAAACACTGTTGCATTATATAGGCTCCGAAGATTCTCCCTTATTTAAGTAATTAGCACTTCCTGACCTGGTGAAAGGGGCCACCCAGCCTCTCCCTGTGAAGGGGCAGAGGTTACTGACAACTGCAGCTTGAGCCTTTTTTTTTTTTTTCCTAAGGGGTAGGGGCGATTCTGCTTGAGACTAGGGTTATTCTGTTTGAGACCAGCTGGGGGAAATAGATCACAAGGAAGAGTTAGCCACTCAGCGATGAGAACATAGTTCTTCTCTCTTGTAAACAATGGACACCCCTGAAGGCCCATCTGCACTGTCCCAGTATAGATTGCACCTGGGTTTTTGTTTTCCTTGATGAAGCACAGTGGCCTGGTATGCAGCAGGAGCCCCCATCTGCTTCACACACAGTCATGGAGCTGACAGAGGCATTTATTTCAGAATGGGTGGGTCAACGTCTTCCCACTCCAAAGGAAAATCTCAGTGCTCCGAGTGTTTCAGTGGCAGAGTTGGGCTATAGCAGAAATTAAAAAAAAATAAATGTAGGCCTACTCAGGGTTTCACAATGTTCTACATTTATGCCTGGTCATTTAATTAAAGTCTCAGACTTCAAGTTTAGACATTTTTGGCAAATGTCAGTGCTCTTCGGAAAAAAAGTCCCAAAGCACTTTACTTTTGTCACTTGATAAGAAAGACTGGAATTTGCATTTTTTTAAGTGAAAAGGAGTTCAAGTCCAAAAACAGTAAGATATTTTTCCAAGATTTCTTTTGAAAGCGAGAGAAAGAAAAGGGCAGAGAAATCAGGAATCTAGAAACCTCTAAATGCTAATTTAGCTGTCTCTGTGTTGCCATCTCTCATTGCAGCTTGTGCCTGCAGGGTTCTGTTGCATGCAGAATGGCATCATTTCCAAAAAAGGCAGCAGTGGAAGAGTGCACTTTTACTCTTTTATCAAAAAAAGGAAGAGTGGTCTTGTCATCCCCAACACTCTGCCTAATAATTTGTCAGTGTGAAAATATGTCTGCCCTGATCACTGGAGGTGGCTGAGCCAGGCTGAGACTCATTTAGAACTAAGAAAAGAACCATTTATAGCCAGGTAAATTGCTGTAATAGACATTTTGCTAAACCTTACCACTAGGTGGCAAATCCTATAACCAAGGGGGAGCTGACCCCTATCCCTCATCTCCTAGGTTTTAATATAGCATAGACACTAAAGCAGAAACCTGAACTATCCCAGTTATAATACAGAGGTGTCCCCCTAAGTGAATGGAGTGTTATTCAAAGACTCAAAACAGAATTTGGCATTTTATCAGTAGGGTAATTCCATGAAGACATGGTGAACAGAAAGATGCAATGAAAGATGGCAACACAGAGACAGCTAAATTAGCATTTAGAGATTTCTAGATTCCTGACTTCTCTGCCCTTTTCTTTCTCTAGGTTTCACAAGAAATCTTGGAAAAATATCTTACTGTTTTTGGACTTGAGCTCCTTTTCACTTAAAAAAGCCTCATTAGGCTTTTAGCTGATTTTTCCTTATTTGTCTCTATCTACGTATCTTTACCTTTAAAATAGGCATTGAAAGGGAATCTGGCACATCCTACTATGTCAAATATTTCCTTGAAGAATGACCAAATAACTCAAGAAACACAATAGGAGAAAAACATATTCTCTGAAATGCCCTGAACTAAGCATTGCTTTACTCAAAGAAAGATATCTTCAAAACCATTTGATAGAAAAATCAACAGGATTCTTTCATAAAATGCAAGAATATTTATAGTTTAAAAATACATTCATCCAAATGTTTCTGCTAAAGGTGACTCACTCAGTCTGGAAACACAGCTAGACAAGATTGGATTATCGCTCTAGGTCTTGGAAACAGGCAGCTGTAAATACAAGAGAACATGGTAAGTCACTTTTGTTAGATTATTTTTCCTTTCTTTGAGCTATTAGGTTTCTTGGAGGATGGCAAAGTGGAAGATAATGGAAAATAAAGAATAGAATGCTCAATAGTGTTTAGCTTTGAAATAAGCATATAGATGATTATAAGTACTGTAAACCCATGTCTGAGTATTTGGAACTATAAGTCATGCTTTAGATAGCTTCCTTCATCCATATTTAAATGACAGACAATGTGTTTCCAGGACTCACATAGTAAGAAGCTTTTATTTTATCAGGAAAAAGCTCTATAAATCCTGGAAAGAGTAGGGCATATGATCCATTTATAATCACTTAGAAGTATTCCTGAAAACTCTAGCAGCCATATTCACTTACTTATATTTTACTAACAAAATTCATTACAAACCAAACACACAGCTGCAGAATACTGACAAATTCTTCATCTTTGCAAATTTCATTGATTTTGGAGATGGTTCAATTACAACATAGCCTTTTATATTTCTCAAAGGAAAGACACTCAAACACTTCCCAGTTCAGACAAACTAGACATATTTTGGTTTATGTATTCCTTTGATAATATTCCCTCTGCTTTTATACACATTTTACTTAACATTTCTTTTTGCAACATAACCTATACATTGACAGTTATTACTAAGAGGATCCCAGTAAGAGTCTAATAGACTATTTCTTCTTGGCAATGTAGCTATGGGTGGTAAAATCAGAGTTTGAATCTAGATCTTGTGATTACCAGGTAGAAACTCATTCTTCAAGGTAAATACAGACTCTGAGGTTTGAGGAGTGAATGAAGTGAATTTGGGTTATAAGAACTGTTTTGCAATTTCTATGTTGGTTCTAACTGCAGACATAGGGAAGGAATAAATATTAGGTTGGGACAGGAGGAAAGCAAAGCTAGAAATCTGGGGAATGAAAAGAGTGACACAAAAAATGGAGCAGGATGGGGGTGGAATAAAAAGTAATTTTAATTAATAAAAGTTAATTTTAAGTTGGCTTATTAGGAATTCCTTAACATTCACAAATCCACTGACATGTTTGATTGCTTGTTCCCTGGACTTCCATGAAACACTTTACCTCTACCACCATGTTATCTATCATATTGTGTTATATTTCATTGTTTAGTCAGTTTTTTTTTCTATTTTCAGTACATCTTATAATGGCAGTGGCATACCATTGGGATGGATATATAAAATATGCTCATTGGATGTGTTTTAAACATGTAATAATTAGAGAATAATGTGGTATCTCAGATTTTTATAATGTGGTATCACTAGATTTTTGTTAATATTTCTCAATAAATTTCCAGAAGCAGGATTATTTGTCTGACAGGGAATTACAGATGGTTAGCTCCATGAGAAGCTGGTATTTAAAATGGTTATGTACACCATTCAAAAAAAAAACCTGGGGGGGTTGTGGAGGAGGGAAATTAGGAGAAAATTGAGGGAAAGGGTGACAAGATTGACAAGAAATATATTTATTACCTTACTTATGTAATTGAGCCCCCCCGTACATCACCTTGGCAATAAAAAATGTAGTGCAAACTGAACTCTTAATTAGTAGAACGTGCACACTCATCTCTATGTAATTTTGGATTTTCTTCCTGAATACTTATTTATTGTTCTCTGCTTCCTCATGTTGGAGTATTGAAATTACATCATCACACAATATTTGTGATACACTCACATTAGAAAGTGAGTTCATTTCATTATATGAATCAACTTGGCATTGTGAAGTTTGGTTCTTCTTCACTAATTTAATTAGTAAACCCCATTGTTTGATCTGTGCCCGGGGCCATTTATGTTTGCAAAAGACTTTATATGTCTTTCCTATCTTGTTTTGCTTCCTGAGTCTTAAGACCATCATTATTAAAACATTAAGTTATTAAATAAGAAAATAGAGAAGGCATTTTTGTGCCCTTGGGGGCAAAAAATTTTATTTGAGTTTTATATTATAACCTATAAGAAATGTTTGAATTTTATAGAGGCCTAAAATTGATCTAAGTTCGTTTTCTTCTTTTGACTATTTAAGCCCAATTTAAGTTGGAAAAGAACCATTGAAAAGTAGTTTTTAGTTTTATTCAGCAAGTTATATGTGCCAATTTCTTTGGCTTAATAGTACAACACAAATCATGGTATGAATATCAAATTAAAACAAATACGTTTGTTTTTCTGAGGCTCAGAATCCCTTTACGATTTTGATCTTGTAAGAGATTTATGTTACGTTATCTGTTGAATCATGCAGAAACATTCCTCATTAATGAATGTCTTTAAATTACATTAAGTTAGAGTAGAAAACAGCTGGACGTGTATGTGAGTGCTTGTATGTGTGTCTGATTCTTAGATGAGGCATTTGATTGTTACAATGAGGTTCACTGGGCACCTTCTCAGTCTGTGCTAACAGGAAACCCCTCCATGGAGACAGGTAGAGAGTATATGGTTCTAAAAAAAACTATTTTATGAATAATATGATATGATCAAATGTATCTTTCTTAGATGTAAGGCATCAAACTGGGTCACATGCTCTTTCATTCTTTTTCTCCTTTTTGCTTTTTCTTTGCCTTCCCTATCTTTTCATTGTCTCCAAATATTCACTTAATACTGCTACTATGGCTCTCTCTAGGTATTTAGTAAAGTCTGTTTGATGGGTTGGCTTATTCTTTGTTTTGGCCTGAATTCTGGGCCTAAGCGTTGTCCCTCAGCTCTTCAGCTCAAGGCTAGTGCTCTACCACTTGAGCCATAGCACCACTTCCGGCCTTTTCTGCTTATGTGGTGCTGAGGAATCGAACCCAGGGCCTCATGCAGTTGAGGTAAGCACCTCTACCACTGAACCACATTCCCAGCTCCAGGGTTGGCTTATTCTTAAAAGCAATAAAAGGAAGTTATGTCCCAGCTACAAAAGGACAAAAGGACAGTAGTATCCCTTGAGGCTGAAGTGACAGCAGCCATAACTGACAGCCATTCCATAAGGTGGTGATCCTCAGAGGAATTGAAGTCAAAGCTATAATGCCCACTCACATCTCCCCTTAGAAAGATCACTTTTCCATTGCCAATTTTGACAAAAAAAAGTATGTTCAGAAAATGATAATAAAAGTTCCTCAAAAGGTTCCGAGTTAATAGTTGGAGTACAGTACAAAAAGAATAAAGTGTAGCCCACAAATGGAAGGAATTAGAAATAAGAAAATTACACTGCCAGGCACCAGTGGCTCATGCCTACAATCCTAAGAAAACAGTAATAACAGGGGATAAACCAAATGGGGAAAAAAAAAAGAAAAAAGAAATAACTTAGCCGGGTACTGGTGGCTCATGCCGGTAATCCTAGCTACTCAGGAGGCTGAGATCTGAGGATCACAGTTCAAAGCCAGCCCGGGCAGGAAAGTCCATGAGACTCTTATTTCCAATTAACCATCAGAAAATTGTAAATGGTGCTGTGGTTCCAGTGGTAGAGTGCTAGACTTGAGCTGAAAAGCTCAGAGACAGTGCCCAGGCCCAGAGTTCAAGCCCCACAACCACACACACACACACACACACACACACACACACACACACACACACACACAGGATCATGGGTATATTTCCAAAAAAAAGAAAGAAAGAAAGGAAGGAAGGAAGAAAGGAAGGAAGGAAGGAAGGAAGGAAGGAAGAAAGAAAGAAAGAAAGAAAGAAAGAAAGAAAGAAAGAAAGAAAGAAAGGTACACTATGATTTGTATCACGTTACTTCTTATAGGGTACCTTTACACGTATCATTTCATAATTTTGTAAAGATCACTTGATTAAACTATCTTTTACACAAAAGGACATGTCTTGACTAGTGACATCAGCCTACACTGAAGAGAGAATGGTTTTGAGTTGGTAATATGACCTCAGCAAAAATGATCTTCAAAATATTATATGGTGTTGGATTTTTCTATTTTTTTTAGAGTTTTCACCATACAAGATATTGAAATGTTCAGGATGTAGAGAAATTTTTACACATATATGTAGTAATACATTCATTTTTTCCCCTGAATTTCTTTCTTCTGTCCACTTTTTAAAAACCTGTACAAGCCAGGAACCAGTCGCTCACATCTGTAATCCTCGTCTGAGGATTTTGGTTCAAAGCTAACCTGGTCAGGAAAGTTCTGAGAGATTTATCTCCAACTAATCAGCAAAAAGCAAGAAATGTTGCTGGGGCTTAATTCATCGAACAGTAGCCTTCAGCACAAAAGCTCAGGGACTGAATTCAAGCCCTATGACCAACGCCAAACAAAAACAAAAACAAAAAACCCTGTATAATGTAAAATAACATATTGTCTGAAACCCTAAATAAGATGAACATATATATAGGAAAGTGAAGCACAAGTACTCATTTGTACCATACCTACCTACTGTAGGTAAACTCTTCTATTAGCTCTTGGTTTTCTTTTTTCTTATATCTGTTTCAACATGAATATCTATTAACTGTTTAATGTTAGAAATATACTGTTGGACAGTACAGTCTAGTGGGTAAGGCAGTCAGTAAAGACATGCACAGGTGGGCTGGGAAGGTGGCTCAGTGGTAGAGCGCTTGCCTTGCATGCCTGAGGCCCTGGGTTCGATTTCCCAGCACCACATAAGCAAAAACGAAAAAAACCGGAAGTGGTGCTGTGGCTCAAGTGGTAGAGTGCTAGCCTTGAGCTGGACAGCTGAGGGACAGTGCCCAGGCCCAGAGTTCAGGCTCCATGTCCGGACCCCCCCCCCAAAAAAAAGACACGCACAGGTAATAAAATAGACACAAATTGAAGTAAGTTCTTTACACTAGGTAATTGATTATGTGAATTTTATCTCTAAAACTTGAATAAGCACCAAAGCAATGTGTTTGCTTTAATATAATGATAATGCATTAGTAGCATGCAATTGAACTATGTACTATAGAGAAATGTAGAGTAAGAAAGCACTATATTCTTCAATTGCTTGTCTCCAGAGGTTGTGTGTGTGTGTGTGTGTGTGTGTGTGTATGCTTGTGTGTGTGTGTGTGTGTGGTTTGAAATAATTCGTGTATATTTTTCGTGTATATTTCCAGGCATACTTACAAGTATACATAGAAATCACTATCTATCATATGTATTATTATCTTTGAGTGCCTGCAGAGAGACTGGCAAGCCTAGAATAATGAGATTATATATATGTGCATATATATATATATGTATATATATAACTGTTCATATCATAGAGCAAGACTATTCGGGATATACTGCAGACCCAGAAAATTTAAGTGGGCCTCATTGTTGCATTCATCATTATAGAGCTGCAAAAACAAATGTGACCAAAGATTACATTTTGGGGGTATTTTTCTGAAATGTTCTTCAATTAGCCAAGAGCAAAAGTGTGCATTGAGAGAGTAACACACCTTGACCAGTGCTGCTTGAGTCTGGAGGGCAAAAGCAGCGGGGTGGGGCGTGTGCTCTTGTGCTCAGGTGCTAATCCCAGATCTTGAACATTGGGCCTGGGCACTCTTTGAGCTTTTGTACTCAGGGTGGATTGGTGCTTTACTCTTTGAGCCACAGCTGCACTTCCAGCTTTTTGGTGGTCAGTTGGAGATAAGAGTCTCATGGGACTTACCTGCCCAGAGCTGTTTTGAACAGGAGTACCTTACATCTCAGCCTCCTGAATGGCTTGGAATTTCAGGAAGGAGCTACTGGCACCTTGCTTGGGGGCATGTGTTATTTTTAAAGGAATCTCATCTAAGAGGAGAGGCCAGGTGACCTCAGCAGAAGACTGAGCCTCTGAGTCCAAAAGCTCAGGGAATGACATGAGAAATCAGAGGAGTATCCAGGGACCATCAGCCAGAAGTCCTCATTCTGAGAACTTGGCCTGGAAAAAGGGATGCACAGGAGATAGCACCGCGATTGTGCCCCTGCCACAGCTGGGGAACAGAGCCAGAATGCAACTGCAGCAGCCACCACCTTAACTTTCTCTCCTGAAGCCAAACCTTGAAAGACTGAGAAAGCATCTGCAAGCAGAACAGGACAAAATAAGCCCACAAAAGAATGTTATAGAGAAGAGGCCAGTCACGTTTCTCTCTTTCATTCTAGATAGCTAAGCTTAGATCTAATTGGAGACTTGGAGCTAGAAGAAAGAGGAGTTATTACATTAAAAAATCAACATCTTATTAATTATGTATATCAGTTGTGAATTTATAATAGTTATTAATATTAGTTGTGGTTTGGGGGATTCACATAGGAGTTCACACAGGCTATGCAGGAACTCTACTATTGAGCTATATCTCCAACTTATGCATTCGATTTTATTATTTTTCTTGACTGGTGTGGATAAACTGAACATTTACATCCACCAGAACTCTGACTTTTTTTTTTATTCTTTGTCAATTGTTATGATGCAAATAACATGAAATTGACCATTATGGCCAATATTAAGTTTAAAAGGCCTTAATAATCAATTTGAAAATTCTCAGAGCAGAAAATAATTTAAAATTTACCTTGGTAAAAACTAGTTGAGATTGGATTTACTTAAGTCAACTGCAAAGAAATCTCAGGTGGAGATTAATGAGAGAGATCAGGCTGATGGAATCAGCTTAGCCTCTAGAATCATGAGAAAGAATTCCACATGATTTTTATTGTACTCAACTCACTTAAGTATGTGTGGAACAAGAAGTTAAAGGCAATTTCCCCCTAAATATTGATGTAATCTAGAAATAAATACATATTATAGAGAGTTACTAAATTTATCTGCATTTTTCAACATGATAAACAAACTAGACTTGTGTTGGATAGAGCAAGTCTCTTCATTTAGAAGATAAAATCATAATCTTGAAAGACCACTTTTCTAAAGAAATTTATAGGGGTGGAAAAGTTGATTTTTCTCTTCTTAAACAGAAGAAAGATGGTGGCTTCTTCTCCAAGCCCAGTGAGGGTCTCTAAGTTCAGAAAAATGTAGGGAGTATTGGTGAGTATGCACTGGATATTGACAGAGCAGCTGAAATATGGGCTCAAGTGTAGCCATAAGATTTAACGTATCAGGCATAATTTCCATACACATTCCCTTGAGACAGGAAGTACATGTGGTAATGCTAATTAGTAATTTCTTCCCACCTGTAGAATTCTACAAGTGGGAAACTAGCAGGATGAAGAAAGAAGGCTGAATTTGTCTAAGCTGGTCTCCAACCTCTTGGCAGGAAAATAAAGCAAGAATTATTCAGGGTAATGGCTAGTGCTGAGTCTTCTTGAAACAAATCTATCACTGACAACTGCCTGAGTGGTCCTGGCACCCCAACTGAAACAGGCTGTGTCACAAGTTCTGACAATTGTGTGTGAATGTGCCACTGCTTAGAAGTCCTCATTGCGTAAAGCTAGGATGTAGTTTGGGAATGTGAGTCTCAACTTTCCAAATTATATCTAATATTTCACCAAAAGCTGATATTGGAAGGTGGATATTGGAAGATTGCCTTTGTGAATCTCTGCTGATAACCACCTGCCTGTATGTCTTTGTTGTTGCTTCATTACAAATATAACCAGGGATCCAAAATAATACAATATACACGTCTTTGGAAATTGCATAGAGAGAACATGTTACATAGTTATACAATTATTGAAGTTATTTATTTCTCTACTGCTCAAAAATGTATACTCAAAAATGTGTACTCTTGTTTAAACAAATATATTTTTCCTTCTGCATGATGCTGATACTACGGTGTACACTTAGAAAATGACAGCTACTCAGAGCGGATCTACCTGTCCTCAATCCTGCTCTGAGAAATTAGAAAGATTGAAATCCGATAAAATATACCTATTTTCTTGAGCTTATTTTCTTTAGTCTGTAAGATGATTTTATGCTAGTATCGCCAACATCTTATGTAGTTTTTAGAAATCTTAGGTGAACTCATAGGAACCATAGAGTAAAGCAGATGGAACTGAGTGGCAAACATATACTAAAGAATTTGTTCACATGAAACAAGTTTTTGCTGCTGGTGATTGTGAGTTACCCCTACATTTCCAAATGTCACTTTTTACTATAAAGAAAATGTTAGGGGCTGGGAAGGTGGCTCAGTGGTAGAGTGCTTGCCTTGCATGCATGAGGCCCTGGGTTCGATTCCTCAGTACCACATAAGCAGAAAAAAAAAAGCTGGAAGTGGCGCTGTGGCTCAAGTGGTAGAGCACTAGCCTTGAGCTGAAGAGCTGAGGGACAGCACCCAGGCCCAGAGTTCGGGCCCCATGACTGGCAAAAAAAAAAAAAAAAAAAGAAAATGTTAGCAAGGATTGACCAACCACTGTAGAGAAGAACAAGTTCCTTCCAAATAAAGCACACATCTGTGTGCCTAGTTGTCCTTCAGCTGAACTTCTCTAGGCTCTTTTTGCTAAACAAAAACTTCTAACATTGTTTTTCCTTATTACCATTTTGAGACACTGCCCAGGGTTAGGGCCATGATCTGTGCTTTTATGGACCATAACTGGCTTGAGTGTGTTATGCAGTAGCTTTGATTTTCAATATATTGTGAAGGTACATCTCTAACAATTTGAGGACATGAAAAACCTTTCAAAGAATTTAGCCTCTAAAGGATTTGTTGTATTAGTTTGTAAACTTATACAATTCTAGTTATAAGTCACATCTTTAAAATCTACCCAAGAACACAACCATATATATATATACACATATATATACACACATATATATACATGCTCACACTATATAATATATAAGCATATAATATACTGTATAAAATATATAGTATATAGGCTATATATTGCATGGTATATTTATATACTATATCACATGCTATAAATTATATACTATATA
This sequence comes from Dipodomys ordii, assembly GCF_000151885.1. NCBI lineage: Eukaryota > Metazoa > Chordata > Mammalia > Rodentia > Heteromyidae > Dipodomys > Dipodomys ordii. The sequence goes on along the minus strand of NW_012267265.1, from coordinate 9,433,266 downwards.
ATATCTATCATAATTTATATAACAATATTTTATTCCTTCTTTAGGACACATAAAGTCTTAGCTTTTTCAGTGTAGAGATGTATCAGATGATGGCTCCTTTCCACATACTATTTTCCTTTTCTGTTTTGAAACCAAATTTCAGCCAGCTGACTGCTACCCGTGTTTCTTTCATCCCAAATTCCTAATCTGTTGTCATGTAGTCCCAAACAGTTCCATGTTATAAAGTTTCTTCAGATTCCTCAATTTAGGGCCAGTGAAACATATTCACACCCAGACCACATCCAGTTCTGAATATGTTCATCAGATGTGGATGCTGCACAATTATTGATAATTCACAGTTTTCACTGGAACAGATATTATTTAAATGTGCTCAGATTCTTAATTTTGTTATAAGATCTCCTAGAATTAATTTGCTATGTGTATTGTTTCCATCAAAGACAATATGATTGACTTGTTGGACATGTTTGGGTTCAGCCAAATTACTGAATTGCCTTTTCTACTTTCCATTGACAAAAACACCATACAAGGCTCAGAAAACCAGATATTAATTATGATTTCACAAATGAAGCTTTGCTTTTTCAACCTCATGTAAAATTATCTCCGAAATAGGAAAGAAGACAACAAGCTATTCAAAAGACCAAAATAAGATGTTCAAATAATATATACCATAAAATATATACCATAAAACCAAATGGATTACCACTTTACCAAAGATTTACAAAACTGAATGTCCCCCAAATGTAAAGCCTTATTCAGTACAGTAAATTGCCTTTGTGCTTATAAAAGAAAATATTTACTAGTCTATTACCTTAGATGTAGGGAGATAAGAATTTACAAAGTTAAAGTTTAGGCTCATTCTCTTGCAGTTACTTGAACTTCCTATGACTCATTTTCTTCCAATTTTGTTTTAAAGAAATAGTGTGCAAAAATATTTGAAATTGTCTGAATACCGTGTTTCAGCGAGTTTACTACCCTTTCCTTTTGTTAATTAAAATACACAAAGTACTTGAAAAGAGTGAGATAAAAGCCTCTATCATATATTTGGTTTTGTGGGTTAATTTCATGGTTTGGATAAAAGTAGAGAAATCATTTTAAGTGCAAAACCAAAAAATGCTACAAAAATTTTAATTTTGGGTAAATTCACTGTTCTATGAAGATAGATGTTTACTGGTACATCATAGAAAGCAAGTTTTCTACTATCCTGTGCTACAATGAACTCTGCTCCACTTCTACTAGGTTCAATGTTATCTACCAAGTTAAAGAGCACCAGCTTTTGACAATTTCATCCTTCTCCTAACCAAATGTTAATTACATTTCCAAAATATTGCTCATTTGTTCTCCTTCTAAATATGTCACAACTCGTGACTTGTTTTTATTCATGAATTTTGCATTTCCTTCTAAGTTACTCCAGCTTCTCATCTTTCCAGTCCAACTTTTCTCTCCCTCTTTGTCTCATGTGTTCCTTTCCATACAACCTACATATTAAAATAGTCTTTAGTGCAGTCCATCTAAATCTGCTTATATTTAAACCTTTTTGGTTTAGTTTTCCTAGGCTTCTGAAATATATATATATATATATGTATGTTTATATATATATGCATAGTGCACAAGGGCTTCCGTGAGCTGGTCTTTTATTGATTCATATTCTATCTTAGCCATGTTGCTTTAGAAGACCCAATTTACTAAAAAGACCTTCAGCATATCCCGTTCTAACTATTCAAAAGATCTAATCTTTGATGAGTTTTTCCCTCTTTTTCAAAGCTGACCTTAGAGATCACCTTTTCTGACAGATTCCAAATAATCTTTAGATGTCTATAAATTATCAGGATCCTTTTTTTTTTGACTTCAAAATTTATTTTCTTGGAATCACAGAAACAGTGGAACAAAGAGTGAACCAATGCAACAAAGATACTCACTAGACATTATTATGTTGGATATGAATTTTACAACTTGGGAGAGAAGGGAAAGTGGGAGAAAATGAGGGAAGAGAGGTGACACTGCTCCAAAAGAGATGTGTTCATTACATTACTTATGTAACTGTAACCCTCTGCCCATCACCTTTACGATAAAATAAAATAGATTAAGAAAAAAAATTGTTCTTAGATCAGAATCCAAATTAGTCACCTTGAATAAATCAGGGCAGTATGCTTCTGCAGATCTTGGAGGATAATCCATTTTCATATTCCACCCTCCAGAGAATGCTTGCATTTCTCGTCTCATGGGCTTTTTCATCTTCAGAGACAGCCATGGCCAATCAAGTTTCTTGCACATCACAACATTCTGGTCTCTGCTTCCATAGTCACTTTGCCTCCTCTGACTCGCACTGACACTTCTGTCTCCCCTTCCACTTCCAATGACTCTTACAATTAAGTCAAGGTTATCTTCTTTTCAGGCCAGCTGAGTAGTGATTTTCCTTATCCTTTGCCTCATAATAATGTAGGCACACGTTCCAAGGATTTGAATTTGGATATCTTAATTATCAGAATCTTGTGAAAACTCGTAATGATGACTCAGTTAAAATAATTCATTTATTCATTCTAATTACCATAGTCCCTGTTTGTTGAACTTTTTAGAAAGTCTTGGAGGCAAGTCAATTTACTAAAATTTCTCAAAACAAAGTATTGAGAGCTAGTTAGCCCCTTGATAAATTAATGAACTATGAATTGTCTTAGTGTTTAACCTTGATGAGGGCAAGGCTTTATATTACCAACTATGGATAATTAATTTCTACTCTAGTGCCCAGCAGAGTAGGCATTCAATCTATGGTGCCCCAGTAGAAATTAACTATTCTATATCTGTCCCTAAGTTTTGTTTGTTGCACCATCAGTGTTTTTCTTTTTCATTGAATTATCATCTACCAACCCTACCATTTTAGAAACAGAGTCAATACTTAGAAATAATGAAGGCGTTTTGTACATTGAGAAACAGATTTTCTTTTCTAAAATGATGACACAGTATCCTTATCTCTTCTTTTATCTAACCTGAACTTCAGCCACTTTAGTTTGTATTTTCTAAAAGTGCTGATGCCCAGGAGAACACTGAGGTCTTCCATGTGGCTCCCATTTCTAGGAAAATCATCCTCCTGTCATCCATATGTTTGGCATATTGGTCTTGCTTGGTCCTCTGCTTAGGGCTCTGAAAGGCCATGTTTAGAGAAGGCAAAATTGTTATTCTTGAAATATGCAAAAATAAGCAAGTCAGAGAAGAAGGAAAGAAACATTGGGAAATCTTTAAAGAACAGTACCAAACATAGACAAATTGTCCTGACTATGAGACTATTTATGGACTGAAGGGTATCTCTTAATTATATAATGTGTTATGGAGAGACAGATGTTTTTGTTGCATTAGAAGTTTTTTTTAACAAAAACTTATGACTGTCTTATAAGATTACATTATGATATTTTCTCTATGATATCACAAAGATAACTTAAAATTTCTCATTTAAAGCAAAGTAGTTATTTTATACTATGTCTTTTATAAACACAAATAGGAATGTTTTGTCCATACATCCATCCCTTCTCCTCTCCTTTCCCTCCTCTTCTTTCTCATATTTTTGTGAGATAGGTTTTAGTTATGTATTATGTAGTCTAGTTGACCTAGAAAACACAACTCTTGTACCTCTGGCTCCCAGTACTGAGACTGCCCATGTGCACCATCATGCCTGGCTTGATTCATAATTTGTCCATTTTCTCCAGCAAAGAAAATTCTCAAGCACTTATTCAGTGCATTACCTTGAATTAAAAGATGAAAGTGAGGATTCTTCATTTTGAAAAGCTTGTGGATTTAAGTATAAGGCAACATTTTTGCATAAAAAGGTAGAATGATATAAAAATTAAGAGGCATCATTCAAAGGTCAAGAATGTAAAAATAGGGCAAATGTTTTATTTACAGATAGAGAAATAAAAAAAACACAGAGGAAGAAGTAGTAAAGGATTTCATATTTAGAACAACAGAATTTTAGCAAGTGAAGATGATGATGAAGAACATTACAAACAAAAAGATGTGCAGGATGCCGGATGCCAGTGGTTCATGCCTGTAATCCTAGCTACTCAGGAGGCTGAGATCTGAGGATTACGGTTCAAAGCCAGCCCGAGCAAGAAACTCGGTGAAACTCTTATCTCCAATGAACCACCAGAAAACCGGAAGTGGCGCTGTGGCTCAAGTGGTAGAGTGCTAACCTTGAGCTGAAGAGCTGAGGGACAGCGTCCAGGCCCAAAGTTCAAGCCTCAGGACTGACCAAAAAAAAAAAAAAAAAAGATGTGTAGGAAACCTTTCTTTTTCTTTCTATTTTTTAGTTTTTAATTTTTAATGATTCTGTCTTCTTTATCTTATATGTGGTGTATTCAAGTGTACATCGTCAGAAGGGTTGGGGGGAGGGTACAGAATTTGAGGGAAAGATGGGTGAAAAAGTGCAACTGTGGAGCTCACCGGACAGTGATGAAAGTGAACTATACAACTTGTGGATGGAGACAGGAGGGAGGGACTGGGAGAGAGTGAGGGAACAGAAGACACTGTATGAAAGGAAATGTACTCATTACCTGACTCTTATAATTGTAATACTTCTGTATATCACCTCTATAATAAACAATAAAGTAACGTAATTAAAGCATTATGCAAAAGCAGATAGTGAGAAAGTAAAGGACCAGTGTGGTGAATGGCTTACACACATTTCTTAGTTTGGTAAAGATGAAGGCAAAATAGGAAGATGTTGCAATAAGCTAATAAAAGCTTTCAAGTGGAAGGTTGAGCCAGTGGAAATACTTCTGATAAGCAAAGGATTGCTGTAAAAAATTTTGTCTTCTTTCATTCTTTCTTTCTTTTCTTCTTTGCATCCTTCCTTCCTTCCATCCCTCTTTCCTTCCCTCCTTTCTTTCTTTACTTCCTTCTTCCTACCTTCCTTCCTTTATTCCTTTCTTTTCTTGTCCAGTGTTGGATATTGAATTCAGGAAGTTAAACTTAACCAAGCAAGCAGTTCATTACTTGAGCAACACATCCAAACCTTTTGCTTTTAGTTTGTTTTTCAGATAGCATTTAAGTTAACTTTGCCAGGTTACTCTTGATTCTCTACTCCTGAATAGCTAGGATTGCAAGCATTCATGATCATGTCTGGCCCACTGTGAAGAAACCTGAGTTTGAATAAGGGATTAGGAATGATCATTTAGTTGTGTTCTTAAATTGATTCAACTAGCAGTACATGAAGTTTAGTATTCTATTTCCCCTATAACAAGTTATCAAACACAAAGATAATAAATTTAATGATTATAATGACATGGCCCAGATTTATTTTATTTTTATTTTTTTATTATCTTTAAGTTACAGTTGTACAAAGGAGGTTCCATTTAACAAAGCAGTTTATGAATACAATGTCTCTTGATTCCTGTCATCCCTGGCAGCATTCTCATACCTCTTCAACCCACCCCTTCCTTTTCTTAATTTTGTGATATATGCAATAAATTCTTGACTTCATTCTCCCCTCCCCCCTTCATCCATCTGCTCTTTTCCCCTTGCTCCGCACTTTTGCAAATATCCCTTTCTTTTTGCTTATTTTCTTGGGCTTTGACCCAACCTTTCTAAAGCTCTCCATAGAGTTGATTATACTTCAGTTAATTCATTTGCAACCATTTGCATATCATCCAACATATTTACTTATAGGTTTATAGGTCTATTCTATGTAAAAAGCCATGCAACCTTTGTTTCTTTGGGTTAGGCTTACTTCACTTAATATTTTTCCATTTCCTTATGAATGGTACAATATCACTCTTTCTAATGAAATATATGTATCACATTTTCTTGATAAATAAATAAATAAATATATCACATTTTGTTGATCCATTTTTGCATTGAGGGGCATCTGGGCTGATTCCATATCTTGCCTATGGCGAATAGTACAACAATGAACATAGTTGTTCTGGTAACTTACTGTAGCCTTGTTTGTCCTGGATAAATATCCAGGAATGGAATTGGTGGATCATAAGGTAGTTCCATGTTTAGTTTTTTTTTTTTTTTTGAGGAACCTCCATACTGCTTTCCAGGGTAGTTGAACAAGTCTATATTGCCACTAACAGTGTAATTGAGTTCTCTTTGGCCACATTCACACCTGCATTTATTACTATTAGTTTTCTTAATACTGGCCATTCTATCTAGGGTGAAGAAATGTTGAGAATTTCTTCATCTGTCTATTGGCCACTTTTACTTCTTTTGCTGAGAAGTCTCTCTTTAAATCATTAGCCTATCTAATTGGTTGAGTCAGACTTACATCTTATAGTTTTCTGAGGAACAAGTCTGACACAGGTCTCATTGGACTAACAGTTTCTCCCAGTATAGCTTTGACATTTAAAAATGAGTGTCTTTATTTCAAGGAAATATTCTCAAAAGATAAATAAAAAGGGAAACGTTTTGAAATATTATAATTTCTTATCTCAGGCTAATACATGTATTGAGAAATGCTTCTCATAAATGCTAACAGTTGAGATAGAATGTTCTGAATTTAATTTGGGGGAGGGATAGTTAGTCAATTCTTTCCTGGCACTTTGCTTGTGTTGTTAAGACATTGCCTACTAATGTTGTACTGAACTTAATAGAACATCAGGGTATGTTTTGTATTGAGAAACAAATATTTTTGCACTATTGGGTGCTTTTGAATTTTTCATTAACCATCAAAAGGACAGTTATGAGGCAAATTAATGCTTGAAAAAGAATGTACTGCTCAAAAACAAGAAGTAATCTTACATTTTTCTAAATTTTATTTTAACTAAAATTTGACTGAATAGGCATAAAAATGCAGATTTGAGTCTAAAATCATTGTTCATGAATTATGCTAGAGCTGTCTCTGAATTTTTAAAGTTTAAGATAATGTATACTTTGCTTAACATAATTTTTTTTCCAGGAGTTTCTATTTCCTTATGAATGGTATGATATCATTCTTTCTGGCAGATGAGTAGAATTCCATTGTCTGTATATACCACCTTCTCTTGATCTATTCATCCACTCAGGGGCATTTGGGTTGATCCCATATCTTGGCTATGTAAACAATGCTGCAGTAAACATGGTTGTGCTGGTGGCTTTCCTGTGGCCTAGTATGTGTTCTACTGAGTAAATGCCCAGGAGTGGAATTACTGGGTTATGGGGATGCCCAATAGTTACTCTTTTGAGGAACCTTCATAGTGCTTTCCAGAGTGGCTGAACAAGTTTACATTACTACCAACAGAGCAACAGAGTTTCCTTTTGAACACATCCTCACCATCATTTATTAATATTAATTTTGATTTGCATTTATTTTATGTCCAGAGATGTTGAACATTTCTTCATGTGTCTATTGGTCATTCCTACTCCTGAGAAGTCTCTGTTTAAGTCATTAGTCCATTTATAAATTGTGTTGTTGTTTCTTTGAGGGTTTACTTTTGGATGATTTAATTTTTTGAGCTCTAAGTATATTTTGGATATGAGGCTCTTGTCTGATTCATCAACTGGTAAAAAAATCTTTTCCCAGTCTGTAGGTTTTCTTAGGTTACATGGTTTCCCTTATTTGTGGTGGCTAGAATGTGTCTATAAATCTACAAATAAACACACTGGTTGGTAAAAATCAACAACAAACAAACTTCCCCCAAACCCACTGGACCATGGTAAATTATACAGGTCTTTAGGCATTCACACACAGTGAGATCAAAGAAGGATATTATTTGGATAGGAACACACAGGTATATGTGCATTTGATCATATAAAATCATATTTTGAAATGAATTTCATGAAATTGAAACGAGATTTTTTTCTTTGTTGTTGGTTTATCTATCTTTGGGAGGGTAAGTGGGGCACAGAAATGATGGGACAAAGGATGAATAAATGCAGCATTAATACACCCTAGACATTATGTTGAAAATGAACTATACAATTTGTGGGTGAGGACCAAAGTGAAAATCTGGGAGAGAAAGAGGGAAGGGGTGGCATTTTTCAAAAAGAAATATACTCTTTATCTGACTTACGTTATAACCCCCTCTATATATCACTTTTATAATAACAATAACAAATGCATGAAAGGAAAATAAAAGATAATTTATAAGAGAATGGTTTTCTTGTGTTGTTTTTTTTTTGTCTATTGCTTGTATTCCTCACTGGAAGGTAAGATCTTGAGTATCAGAAACAATGATAAGGATATGCTTATAAATCTATAGGTAAACTTAATGGATAGTAAAAGACACAAAGTTCACCACACTTAGATATGATAAATTAAGCAGGATTTTAAACATTCTCACAGTGAGATCAGTGGAGGATATTCTTCAGAGAGGATCACAAAGGCTTAATTTGTATGTGCATATGATAATATAAAATGATGCTTATTGAAATGGACTACAAGAAGTAGGATGGCAAGGGGAAGCACAGAAATGGTGGGCAAAGGATGCACTAATTCAGCAGTGATTCTTATTAGGCACTGTGTTGGAAGTGAACTATACAACTTGGGAGCAGGAGGAGGAAGGGGAGAAAAATGAGGGAGGGTGACACTGTTCAAAGAAATATACCTACTTTTATGTAATTGTAACCCTTCTGTTCATCACCTTTACAGCAAAAATAAAAATAAAATAAGTAAAATTTGCATTTGATTTACAAAAAAAAGCAAAGGAAAAAAACCCCAATAACTACATGCTTTACTACTCTAGTTCCAGATCTTAGAGGATCATCTGGAACATATTAGGTTAGTAGATGCTTAATAAGTATTTGTTTCATGAATAGTAATGGACATTCTGTTCAACAAGGTCATTGCTTGGGTACTGAATAATCATTCCAAGCATTTTACACTTTGTAACAATTTCAGATGCAGGATCTTAGATGCCATTGCTTGCATGCTGAATATACTTGTCCACCATTGAAGGTCTCACAAACTAGTCCTAAACTTGTAAGGAGGGAGAGGCCCTCACACAATACTCTATAATGTGTTTAAAGGCAAAGAATTTTGATGTGTTAGAATTGCACAGCTGAGGGAATGAGGTCTTAGACCCACTAAAAAATCTCAATCAAACACACTGCATGAGTCTTTTTAAGTTGGTGAAGGGCTCTAGAATGTATTGGCACCTATGATACAGGGTATGCACTCTGGAGCTCCTTTATATGCTATATTTTGTTATTTATAGTTTATGATCTGTTAATTATCTGTCCTACTTTATATATTTTTTTGCCTATAGCTATGTCTGGGTTCCAGTCAGCAATAAGAATTGCAGGAAGAATTTCACAAATGGAACTTTAGATTCATGAATTCAAATAATTGTTTTTATTACCCAGATATCCAAGGACACAAAGATTTTTCTTTGCTTGAGCTCCTTTCTTCTCCTTGCTGTATATAAGAGTTTTCAGTTCTTACAGCTTCCTAAGCTATTTACTTTGTGTGGTTTTAGACTTCACTGGAATTTTTCATCATTACAATAGTTAATGCTTCTTACAATTAAAAATTGAAAGAAATAGTTTTTCAAAAACAATTAGCAAATTAAAAACTACAAATTAGATTTACAAGTTCCCTAATCATTGAACTTAGACGTGTGGTTATAACTTGGATAGTAAGTACATATTTTCTGCCTTATTTCATTCCAGCTATGGAATAAATAAATGGCCAAGAAAAAAAACCAATTTATTTTTCAGTTTTAAGTATTTTTACTTAAATACTTATTTGATTTCCTGAAAAAAGTGACCCCAGCATATTACTGAGAGTCTTCATATCTCTAGAGAAGGAAATTATTTCTGAGAAAAGAAATCTTTCTTATATGCTGTTTTTGGTAATAAGCCATTTTTAAATTAAATTGAGTATTACTGTTACTTGGGAATTGACAGATCTGATCTTTAAAAATAGGTACTAGTGAAATAAGACTCATCAGTTATGAAAATTTAGAAATAAAGGAAAATTCGAAAGACTTATCTATGGATCCATTTTCCAAAGTGTAAAAAAACTAGAAGAAATGAAATATTAGAGAAATAAAGGTCCAAAACTGACCATATAGAAAATAAAGTATGTAAAAATAAAATATGATTAGATAGAATCAACAGAATCAAGAGTTCAAGGCCAGCCTAAACAAAGTTATTGAGACCTTGTGTTGAAAACAAAGAAACAATACTACAAAAAGTTAGGGTGTGGCTCAAGTGTTAGCTGAATTTCCTATATATATGTACTAAGGTTCTTGTACATTTCTCTTGGTCAGCCTGGTCACATTCCTCCTATTTATCCCTTCTTGTGTAGCTGGATGGCCCACTTCATTTGTTTAGATAGATCTTGCTAACATTTTGTTCAGGCTGGACTTCTGATTTCTGCTTCCTGGGAAGCTGAGATGAGGGAGTCACTGTGTTCAGCCTAAGTTTTCTTGTTTTGTGTTGGTATTTCATGGCCATCTTTCATTAGTAACTAAAATTTACAGTACAGGACATTTCCTGATGTTGAGGAATCTTGGTTTATACTTGAAAATCAATGGAAATCTCTCTTTCTTTGTTTTGCTTTCCTCTGGAAATTAATTTTTTTTGCATTATTATTCTTTTTTTGAGCTGTGTGCTGGCGGCTCATTCCTGTTATCCTAGCTACTCATTAGTCTGAGATTTGAGGATTTTGGTTCTAAGTAAGCCCAAGGAGGAAAGTCAATGAGATTCTGATCTCCAACTAACCACCAATAAGCTAGAAGTGGAGCTGAGATTTAGGTGATAGAGTGCTAGCCCTCCACATAAAAAGCTGAGGGTCAGTGCCCAGGACTTGAGTTTAAGCCCCAGCATTGCGCCCCCCCACCCACCCATTTTTTGTTAGTATGTAAGTATGTTAGTCCAATTCTGGGATTGTAGACATGAGCCTCCATAATTAGGCTGACCTTTTTTTTTTTTAATAACATGACCATTTGAATGAAACATGAAGGAGATCTGGTCTAGAGTCTCAAAGTTCCACTAGTTTGTTTGTTTCCCAGAACCCTTGAGGTTGAACTTAGGGCTCTTAGCATAACTTCAGGGTTCTGAGATATACAGTTTATGAAGCACTGCTCTCAATACACAAGTAGCATCCTTCTGTCAGTCTTTTTCAAATAACTGGGCAGCAAGTGAAGGAGGTCTTTATAGTGATAGATATTCCTTGGAAGATACAAAATGTTCAGGCAGGGACAGGACAAATGTTGACAAAAGCATATTTTGTGATAATGAGAGTTTTCCTGATATTCACTGGTGTTTGGCATCCTTGGCAGAAGAAAAAGTCCTGTCTAAGTCCTGCCTATGTACACATAAATAAGCTCTAAGGACCAATACACAGAGTTGGCTGTAATTAAGGAACAGATATAAGTGGAAAAATTCCAGCACTATCCAAGGGAAGATAGGTAAAGACAATGTAAATGCCATCAATTTTTCTGGTTGGCCACACAAAATCTAAATTGATTTTATTTCATTTGAGTGGTAATTTTTATAGAGTTATAGTTTATTGAATATTTACTGTGCTATATATTTTTAGTTATTTTTAAGAGCCTACTCTGCCTCTTTAATCCATCTATGATACATTGAGACTGCAAAAATGAGAAAAAAATCATTGTAGGAACTATAAAGATATTCAATGAACAAGATCTTATTTTAAAAGAATTGAAATCTATTGCAATAAAAAATGAAAACTTTTTTCAACAAATAACATGGGCACTAGAAATGAGCTGAAAAAGTAGAGAATCTTATGATGAGTGATGAAAGAAGTAAAAGTAGGTAATTTTGAAAAATTACACTGGAAATTCTTAATAATTAAAATATGCTTAATTCCTGTGTCATGCTTTATATGCAAATAAATCAATAATGGACAAAAATGTACATTTATAAATGATAAAAATACCCAATATCTTTTATATTTTTTATTAGCATTGCTTAGTTGTACAAAATGATTTCATTTTGTTATATCTATATAAGCATAAAGTGTATTTTGTAATGCTAGCGACTTAGGAGGCTGATATCTGAGTATCATACTTCAAATTTACCCCAGGCAGGAAAGTAAGATTCTTACCTCCAATTAACTACAATAAGCAGAACCAAAAAGGAAAAACAAACAAACAAAAGCCCATAAATGGAGTTATGGCTTAACTGATACAGTTATGCTCAGGCATAGCACCCAGGTCTGGGGTTCAAGCCCCAATACTGCTCCTATTTTCCCCAAACTCACCCATCTATTGCTCTCAATTCTCCTCTTTCCCTTTTCTCAAATTTCAACAAGTATCAAATTCTACACTTTTACACCTAAAGTATTTTATATGTGAAATAATTTAATAGTTATTATTTAACAGTTATTTTGGAGTCAAGTATTCTTTCTGCCATAAAATATAAACACTATTAATAAAAGTACAACTGAGCTTGATTAAGTAAAAATGAAATCTTTTTAGCAGAACCAAAGTTACCATAAGAATTAAGGAAAAAATAAATGAAGTAAAATATTCTCATCTCATATTTTATAAAATAGTATATCTCAAACATTTCCAAGTCTCTTGGAAGATAAGGAACAATGAATTTTTTAAAAGGAAAAAAAATTAAATATTTCAAAATGTTCAATAAATACATAAAAGTTTGCTCAAAATCATTTATAGTAAGAAATAAAATTTCGTATCCACTAGATATATTAAAATTTAAATGTTTACATAGTAAAGAACCAACAAATCAAAAAAAATCACGAAGATCTCTAATTAACATGGGAAAAAAATCACCTAAGAAGCTGGGCGCCGGTGGCTCATGCCTGTAATCCTAGCTACTCAGGAGTCTGAGATCTGAGGATTTCGGTTCAAAGCCAGCCCCAGCAGGAAAGTCCATGAGACTGTAATATCCATTATACCATCAGAAAAAAAATGGAAGTGGCACTGTAACTCACGTGGTAGAGTGCTAGCCTTGAACTGAAGAACGGAAGAACAGTGCTCAGGCCCTGAGTTCAAGGTCCATGACTGACAAAAAAATCACCTAAGATTATATGTTTGTGCAGATTATATATTGTCTCTTCATAGATACTCTTCTTCATCCATGAGTTTATTATGGTTGATGTAATTCTTAAAATATGATTCTGCACAGTCTCCTCATTTGAGATTTTTAAATTTAGGTGTGACTGGACTCCTGAGGCTGAGTTAAGGGTCTCTTCTTTGGGATTCTGGTAAAAGAAGAGAGAAGGAAGAATAGAAGATAGAAGAGGCATGGAAAAGTGCGGGAACAATGGGAGTATGAATGAGAGTCTAGAATCATTCATTGAGCCATATTTCTTACCAAGAGATCGGGAGAAACACAGTGGCTTCTACAGCAAAAGAGAATACTGCTGCAGTAAGGATGCAATAATGAGTTAGAGATGGAGTTTTGGATGGTATTCAATTTTTAGTTATTTACATATTTGCAGTATTGGGATCACACACTGGGCCTTGCATATGCTAGGCAAGTGTTCTTCAACTGAGCTATTATTCTCCAGCCCTCCAGATTTTTACTATATTATTTCTGGATAAAGACATACTCTTTTCTTCCAGGTCTGAGAGATAACTCTGTGTTTTTATAATAATAAAGATTCAGATTGGATTTTGTTACAGCCATCTAGAATCCCTGAATATTATAGTTAAATATCACTTGGAGAAAATGAGACTTGCAAGACTTTTCTTCAGCTGAGTCTATAAATACATGAGAGAGATAGCTTTGGATTTTGTAGAGACCTTCAGGATCCAAAATCTGGGTAGATAAAGTGATTTGGCCAATAACCAACTTTAGCTTGCCAAATAGTCTGCTTCTGAATGATCTTTATTCTTTATTGCATTGCCTAGTTTCTTGTTTCCTTTCTCTTCAGTTGGCTAGCCCAGTTTTGGTACTGACTCTGGCTCACTGTTCCTTTTGCTGACTCTAATATCCATTGTATATCTCCCTCCTGGACCCTGCATTCAACCATTAACTTCAGTTAAACTTACTTCCCTGTTTGCTCAAGCAAAATAATTTTCTAGTTGATCTCTTTCCTACTGGATGGAAGTTACCCTAAGGAGCCTCAATGTAGAGAGCTTCTAATAATTCCATCAATGAAACCTTACAACTGTGAAATTCCAATAATTCCATCAATGAAACCTTACAACTGTGAAAACAAAGTAAGACAAGACTTGACAGGGTCATCATGCCTCTTTCTGAGCTGGCCTGGAACTTCTGATTCTCCATCCCAAGTATCTTGGATTACAGGTATATATGATCACATCACCCACACCATGTTGTTTTTTTTTTTTTGCTATCCTTTCATAACAAATACAGGCTGAACAATATTTCCTGTAATACATTCAGATCTTCAGTTAAGTATTTACTCTTAAGTTGAGTTCAGAGGCTGATGTAACAATTAACAGAGATGATAGAATTGGCTTTAAACTATTTTAAATCTTGGAATTATACGTAAGAATAATCTGTAAATATATACATATATGGGTGCATATATAAAAATTTAAATATTGAAATATTCTTTATAGATTATTAATATTATGTATTTAATATTTAATAGTTAATATTAACAATTACCTTGGTAGATTTTCATATTTAAATTAGATAAATTCTATTAAGTATTTAAATTTTCAATCACCAACTTCATTATATTAATTCTGTAAAGATTTCAATATTTCATAAATAAGACTTTCCAGAGAATTAAATAAGTACTGCAATTTAGTAAATCTGATATAAATACTGAACTCAGGCCCAGGCACTGTGTTCACACCCTAAGACAATCACAAAAAAGAAAGAAAGGAGAGAAAAAGAGAGAGAGAAGCTGGCATATTAGAAGGTAGAGAAATATAAAAGTTTTAGTATTGTTATTTAGACAGTGATATTTAAATATTAATTCATACATAGTTTTTTAGCTTAAATTTTGGAAATCTGCAACCCATATTGGGCATTTAAGAAAAAAATATTCACTATATTTATATTGAATTTACTAGGTTGCAGTAAATTAATTCTATAGAAAGTCTTACTTGTCAAATATTGAAATCATTAGAGAATATAATGAAATTTATGAAGGAAAATTTAAATATTTAAAAGAATTTATCAAATTAAAATATGGAGGGATCTATCAAATCAACTGTTGATATTTACTTAAATCTATAAATGGAACAATAAAATTTTCACAGTTTACTTCAAGTTTAAGGAAATACTATTTTTCAATTTACAAATAAAACACATTGAATATTTACTTCATTGCAAAACAGTCTCAGATTTGCAGAGAAGTTGCAAGTATACTAACCAAAACCTTTTCCTTGAATTTATAACTAATCAGCTGACAGGGTGCCCCTTGACTTTCAAATGCTGTAGAGTAATATCCTATAATTGAGAACATTCCATTAAATAACCATAATATAATCATAAAATCAAGAATAAGCTTTCCTTTTGTGTAATCTTCAGAAGTCATTCAGTTTATAGCAGCTGCCCCCAGTTTTGGATTAGAATCCTGCTCAGCAGTATGTTTTACATACGGTTGTTATGGCTGTTGGATGTTTTCTCAGCCTTCTCTTTCACTTCTGTGATCTTGATGCTTTGCAGAAGTTATAAGCCAGTTCTTCTGCTTAATGTTTCTGGATTTGAGTCTGTCTACATTTTCTTTTGATCAACTCAGGCTATATTACTTCAGCAGGACTTTTACCAAAACGCTGTGTTTCTCTTTTGCATCTGACAAGCCTGGTTATTCCAACTTAAAATGTGACATTTGATTGGTTCAGACATGAATCTTACTTGGTAGGGCAAATATTCATTTTTCCTCATTGTTGATGGTACTCTTCAACTACCTTCTTAAAGCAGGCACCCAGCCATTCTTAGCTTGTTTCCTTCATTGCAAGTAAATACTTTGTGCAGAGGTCCTCTGTAAATAGCCTTTTCCTTACCAACTTTTAGTTTACTCCAGTCTAAAGATCACGATAGACGCACAGTTTCCAATTTGATTCCTAGTCTTATGGTTATTTATTTGGGTGCTCAAACTGTCTCAGATTTGGTCATTGAGAACCCCTTCAATGTGGGTTCTGGGTCTATTTGATACATTTTCATTAGTTGAGGACTTCTTTGTTTTCTGGCAAGTTCTTTTTAAGGGTCCTGTTTTTATCCCGCCTCACCCTTAAGTCAGTCATTTCCCCCAGCATCTCTACTATTTAGTTATTTGTGCATTTATTTATTTTTGATGGAAAAATTATTCTAATAAATTAATATATGGATGGTAGGCCTTCTAGTGTATTGGGATGTTCTCCACGGAGAAAGTAATATGTGTGCATAATCCATACAATGTGCATTTGTAGTACATAGTAATACAGATCTGCATAGTTTGCATCTGTGGTATATACCGAAGACTATGAGATCACACCATGACATCGAATTCCAGTTTAACAGGTCATCCTCTTGCACCCTGCTTGGGATCTAATCTTTCTTGCTGTCCCTCATGAACACACACTTTTCACCCCATTTGAACCTGACACTGTCCTGGGCTCTTCTAACCCAGTATCATAGGGCAGAAGCCCACATTGTTTTCCTTTTCCTGATTGCTGCAGTAATGGACTGGATAGCAAAGGAAGAGAATTGGAAAGAAGAGGAAGAACCAAACATTAATTTTAAATAAAAGATTGCCTCTAAATTTCTTTTCTGCACAAAGCCACCTGCAGAACACACTAGGTAAACATGCTCATTTCTCTTATGAAGTCTTTGAGCTTCTTTTAGATTTCATTATTTTTAACTTCGTTGCATGGGGCTTGTGTTGTCCAGGCATATAAGCCTTTTCTGATATTAAAATAATCTCCTAGACTATTTCGTATTTTATATATGCAGAGCTATCGAAAGACTTGCATCCGTACAGTGTTTCCTGTGCCTGTCCTCCAAATTGGGGCTCCTTATCAATATTCAGTGATTTTTTAGGGATGAGGACTGCCAGCAGAGCCACATGGCATAATGTTTGGCACGCTAGATTTGGCAATTGTGGGACCTGGAACATTTTTGTTTTGGAAAATCTGAGCTTCAAAATATGTCACCAATTAGTGTATCTTTGAAGTGGCAACAAGATTCTCTTCCATGAACTGTTGCAATCAGCTTCCATGTTCAGGGGAAAAAAATTACAAAAACCTCAACTCAGATCAAGAGGCTATCTGCACAATAAAAAGATGGACAAAATTACAGTTTTCCTTAATTTCCTTATTAAATTTTATTATTCTAATTTGCCTTCAAGTTGTAGGACTTGTTTATGGTTCCAATTTTTTTAAACTACAGAATTAATTTTAATTTAACAAACAATTAGAGAACCATCTAACATGTTGGTACTTAATTCTTCCTTCTGGAAACATGGTCAAAAATGACAGCTTGTATGTAGAGGTCTGTCTGGATAGGGATTCTAGTAGAGTTGTCCCCAGGTTGAGCCTAAAATACACAAATTACATTGTTAACCAAATCCATACAAATAACTGGCATCAGAGGATTTTTACAGAAAACAAAATTAAAATGGCTGTTCCCATGGAGTTAATTCTACTCCACCCCTGATGATTCTTTTTGTCTCAGGAGCAGTGATGATTTCCATTATGAGCTTTGTGGCTACAGGGTTGTGACATTACTAAAAGTACTTGGGATCAAAGAGAATCCCAGATTCACTCTGGTCTAGATTCTCTTGTACACTGTGAGTCACTAACTACAGAAATCCTAATGTAGGGCTTTAAAAACACATGACACTTCAGGCTCATAATTAAAAAGAATTCTATCTTGATTTCTAGTTTGTCAGACCAATACTTCAAAGTTGGAATTGGTTCAAGTCAGTTAAAATACCTGTCCATGATGGCTTGACAATAAAACTTATTATCATCTTCAAAAGGATTTGATCTGCTGTTTTTCCCCCTTTCAAATTATAATCAGTGAGAAAGACATGATCTCTATTTTACTTGGGATTTCCCACATGATGACAAGTTCACAGAGAGCTACCTTGCGAACAACTCTTTCCATTGGTTATAGAGAGAAATGGTAAGAAACTCAGAATTGTTTTTTTAAAAAAACATTTATTATTATTATTTTTTTATTGTGAAAATACTGTCGAAAACATAAGATGATGCTACACGAAATCAACCCTAAGAGAGGGACTTAAGAGATTTTATCTTTCTTGCTGTTCTTGTTAATGTATTTATAATGTACTATGTGATTTTTGTTTGTTTGTTTGTTTTATATGTTCTTTCCCCATGGAATAACCCCTGTTGTCACTGTATTTGATTCTGGTGTCCTGCATCTTGTATATACATTTTTCTAATTTGGGGAGGAGAAGGTAAAAAACAAAATGCTGAAATAAGGATACAGGTTGATCCATTGTAACAATGATATGTACAAGACACTATGTTGAAAAGGAACTTTACAACTTTGCAGGGGGTGGTCAGAGGGAGGAGTCAGGGGGTGGGGAGGAAAGGAATGGTAGGGGAAAAACAAAGGAGGGGGGTAACAATGCTGAATAGGACATGGACTCATTACCTTACTCATGTAACTATAACCCCTCTGTACAGTATCTTTACAATAAAAATATATTTAAAACAAAAAAACAAAAAGGAACTCAGAAATGGTGGTAGAATCAAGTTTTGGTGTTGCTTTTTTCCATTGCTAGTATTTATTTTCTTATGTCAGTCACAGAAGGATATTTTTGACCCAGGTTTTATTAACCGGGACTGGAAAAACTATAGTCTTGAAGTGGGCAAATCAAATGGGTTCATTCATGTCATTTTTACTTTGTTTTTGTTTTTGCTGTTATTTTGTTTGTGTTATTTTACAATTATTAAACGTGTAAAAAACTGCCTATATTGTTATTGTTTATAAAATGTAAATTGCTTGGACCCAATGGAATGAAAGTAATGGTCTTATAGTGACATATATGTCTGTGTGTGTATTTGTGTATGAATTTTATTCATCAATCAAGGAGAAGTTATATAATTTGCAGGGAAATGGATGGAACTGAAATATCATGTTAAGTGAAATAAGTCAGGCTCAGGGAGACAAGGGGTACATATTTTCTCTCACTTGTGGAAGTTAGATGTAAATTATAAACACATATGAAAACATACAGGGTCATATAGCATATATAACTAAACAACCTGACTACAGTTTGGTATGTGCAAAGGATGAGTCTGCTTAACTATCTTACAGTTTAACAAAATACTAGGAAGTTGAACATGTTTTGTCAGGAGATAAGATTCAACGGGGGAGGGTGAAATGAGTGGAGAAATGAAGGCTAGGCAAATAGTCACAATAGTCAAGGTATATACATGAAAATGGAACCAGGTAACTTGAGGCAGTTGGGTAAAGCTGGCATTGATGGTGAGGAGAATGATGAGAGGGATGATCAAGATACACTGTACTCATAGTTTGACATGTTGAATTGAAATCCTTTTGTATAACTACTTAAGGATAACAAAAAACAGCAATCTATTTTGCATATATATCCTTTGAATTCTCTTTGCATTTATTATATTTCCAGTGCCATCTATAATCAATGAATTAACGGGTATTTTTGGCAAATTCATTTTGTGTTTGTGCCTGTGGAGGCTGATTCACCTTCTCTCCAGGAGAAGATGGCACCTCTTAGGATCCTAGGTCCATCTTTCTTTACTGCCAGAGGAAAATCCTCAGTAGCAATGAATTGCTAACTTCTTGGGTCTATTGTTGCTTTCCATATTAGCCCTATGACTATTTTTGTGTTTTTGTCTTTGAATTTTTTATAGTTGATAAACTATACCCCATTAGGGAGAGTGGTGATTCAGAATATAGTTTTATGATCTAACTCTTGTCACCTCTGCAAATTCTTTTGGATGAGAAACAATTGATTTTCCAGAACTTTATTTGTATTATTTGTCTACTCATCTAAGTTTAAATTGAGATTCTTGCACTGACTTGAGAAGATGAATCCTGGACATGTAGACTGGTGATTTTCTTTTCTTGTGTTATGTTTGCATTGATCTGTGGCTAAGGTTGGGTCCTGATTATTAGCTATGTATATTTCTCTATGTGTTGATAGTTACAAATTAGAAAGATCTTTATTTTTTCTTATCTGAACGCAGAATATATTTTCTGTTCTGGAGTGCAGTACTGTCTGTTTAGTGTTGATAGGCTTGTTTAATGCTCGACTCTTCTTTTGAAAAAAAGTCATTTTAAAGCTTCTGTGTAATCTGCCTATATACCAAAGATTCACTGTCTTGTAAGACTAATTTTCTGTGCCCTATGTTATAGTCATTAAATGCGTGATTATTTAAGGAAAATAAGAAAAACAAAGAACAAAACATGTTGTTTACAAGAGCACAAGTATGTTAACTTCTATTTATTTTATTTTATTTTATTTTTTGCCAGTCATGGGTCCTGAACTCTGGGCTTAGGCACTGTCCTTGAGCTCTTCAGCTCAAGGCTAGCTTTCTACCACTTGAGCCACAGCGCTACTTGCAGCTTTTTCGGTTTATGTGGTACTGAGGAATCGAACCCAGGGCCTTATGCATGCAAGACAAGCACTCTACCACTAAGCTACCTTCCCAGCCCACTTCTATTCATTTTTAAAATCTTAATTGTTTAAAATGTTTATTTAAGTAGTTAACTCAGTATTTCTCTGGTTGCTTGATTTAACAAAGTATATGAATACCCATTGACAATTTTTTCTGACTTTTTCATTTCATAACTAGATCCTAGTTATTGAAAAAAAAACTTTTAGGCTCTCTTTTATGCCCCAAACTGCTCTCTTTCATGTTCAAAATCTTTGAGATTTCCTAGAGGGAACTTTAGAAAAACAATTATAAAGATTCAGTCTTGTGTGTTTGAAAAATAGTGCTAAAAATAATTAAGTCTGTTTATAGACTCCAACCAGAGCAGTTGTCAAGTCAGAGGAGATGATCAACCTATCCTAGGTAAATTTGTGTTGATTTGATAGTATTAATATAAGTATTTGGACATTTTTCTATGTGTTATAGGAAGTTGGTTATTGTTCTTAGCTTCTTACATGTTTTCATTTCCAGGGAAAACACAGATTACACCTCTTAGGAATATTTTTACCAGGTTTTCTTCTATTTGTGAGAATTTTAGTTGTGCTTTGTTTGATGGTAACTGGATAATAATAGTGTAAATTATTAGTTATAATTCCAGCTACTGGCAAAAATATAAATATTGAGATTTTACTACAGATTAACTGAATTTCTTTACCTGACATTCATATGGTGTTGATAATTATATCTTGGGATTATTCTGTCATGTTTCAAGAGTTTTTTTCTTTAATGAAATTATTTTTAATCATTTTTTAAATCAGATACACTATTCATAGACCTCTTTGAAAATACATTTAATTTGCCTAAATTGTTTTGCATTGCTTTGTTATCTTGGCCCTGGTTTGTTTCTTATTCTTGTTACTAACTTTCATTTAACTGTGTGCAATGGTAAATTTTTAGTCATAATTCAACAATACTCTCTAGCCTAGTATTTTATTCTCATTCATCTCCAAAATCTCTGACAGGATATAGGCCCTAATTTCTATGCTCAGCAAGAAGGAAACACTACAGAATCTCTGTATCAAATCCTTCCAGCATCTACACTTCAGTATAGAACAGTACAGAACTGGCAATGTAAAGATTGCTTCATGGATAGACTGAGTTAATATTTCTATGAGTATTTCAGGGCCAAAGGAAAGGTTGCATGTGATGATTAACATGAGATCCAGTAGAACAGGATAGCACTAGAATCAATGAATGGTAGACAGCTTTTATGCCTATAGTCTACTGTTGTGTTTTCCAGATGTATTAAAAACATCTTCCTCCCACTTAAACATTCAATAACCCACAAGAATCTAGTATATTCTACTTTTGTAAACTTAAATAAACCATTTAAAATGATATCTGAGTCAGGTCTCAATGTATTCTAACTATAATCTTAGCTATTCAGGGGCCTGAGATCTGAGGATTGAAGTTTCTCTTAATATAATTGTTCCCAAGTCTTAGCAATGGTACAATTACATTCTATATGATGGAACCGGAGGCATTGCTCAAGTGGTGGAGTACTAGCTCTGAAGGAAAAGCCAAGTGAGAACACAAGGCCCTGGAGTTCAAGTTCCAGTACCAGTATTTTAAAATGATATCTGTTTTTTTTACTTACATGTCTAGAATTCAGAGGGTTCTATTAAGGCTCCTTACTTTCAATGTACGAATTTGCATATAGATTCAATCAGAAGCTCTCATCCTTTATACCGGGATATAATTGTACAAATTATAAAACCAAGAAATTGACTGCAATGTCATACTTGAAAACATTACTCATTTAATCTAGTTGAACTTTTCTCAAAGATGTAATGCTTTCAAATTGATTGTAGGCAAACTGGCCTATCTTTTGTATCCAAGAATGTAATTTCTTTCAAAAAAGTAACCTTTGTCTATTCTGGCATAAAGAAAAATAAAAGAAATATATCTGAATTTATAGTTTTTGCAGGTAAATTCTTATGGAATGACTTTCTGGGCTTGTTTTTTTCACCTCAGCACAATAAATACAGAAGGTCTCAAAAGCCCAATTTGAGATCCCATATGGAAATTTCCAAAAAGAACTTAAATTCTTATTTGTTTAAAATTATATTGCCTTATAGTTTATTTTTTTATTTTTATGCCAGTCCTGGGGCTTGAACTCAGGGCCTAGGCACTCTCCCTGAGCTTCTTTTGCTCAAGACTAGCACTCTACCAGTTGAGTCACAGCACCACTTACAGCTTTTTCTGTTTAGTGGTTCTGAGGAATTGAACCCAGAACTTTATGCTTGCTAGGCAAGCACTCTACCACCAAGCCACCTTCCCAGCCCTGTAGTTTTCTTTGATAATACGTCATAAAATTGCTAATAGCGATCACACATACAAATTAGCAAGAGCAAGCCTTGTAGCAGAGAGAGACGAATCAGCACATGGAATGTTCTCACTTCAAAATCCCAGTATAAGAAGCTTTTAAACACCTCTGTCTGAGATCATTGCAAGGTCCTAGAAGAGACTGGACTGAAAGCCAAGTATAAAATATGAATAAAACAGGATACTAAGATGATAACCATAGTAATACATTGCTGAGAAATATGGATGAAGTGAGAAGTGAAGAAAGTCCAACTTACTACAAGGAGAATCACAGATTTCAATGCATTAAAGAAATGACAAACAAATTTAGATAAATGTATAGGAAAGTATTTTCCCAATCTTAATATGTGAACTTTAAAACTCAGAAGGAGAAAGAACTAGTTTGGGCCATGTTTAAATCTACACATACCGTAAACCACTATAAAGGCTTACACAATTATCTTTTAAATTGCAGCCATTTACACATAAAATACTTAAACATTAATTTGAAAAAAAATCCACCAAAATTTTAGGAAAATGGGAAGAAAGTAGTAACAATTAGAGAAGAAAAAAATCAATAGATGAATATGGATATTTTGATTAAGTATTTACTTATTTACTGCTAAAAATCAGTGGCTTTGAAAAGCATGTTAAAATTATGTAAGTGAAGCTGGGTGCCAGTGTCTCATGTCTATAATCCCAGCTACTCAGGAAGATGAAAGCTGAGAATCATGGTTTGAAGCCAGCGTGGGCAGGAAAATTCATGAAAATCTTATCTCCAATTAATTACCCAAAAAGCTGGAAGTGGTTCAAGTGGTAGAGCATTAGCCTTGAGGAAAAAAGCTCAGGGACAGAACCCACGAAGCCCAGGACCATCATGCACACAAAAATTCACAGAATTGAGCTTTATCTTTTCTTTTTTGGGGGGCTATTTTTTAGGCTTTATTACTGTTAAGTCATTTGAAAATGCACCATTCCTTTTCATTATGTACAGGAGATATCAAAGGAAAAAATGAAAATTATAGTAAGCCAAAGCAAACATTCATGTCTATAAAATTCAAGCCTTGCCAAGGTGAGTCATCACACAGCTTCACATTTTTTTTTTTTACTGGTCATATATTCATTTGTTTATTTATTGCTGGTTGTGTGGGGCTTGAACTCTGGGCCTGGGCACTGTCCCTCAGCTCTTCAACTCAAGGCCAGCACTTTACCACTTGAGCCACAGTGCCACTTCCGGGTTTTTCTGCTTAGGTGGTCCTGAGGAATCGAACCTAGGGCCTCATTCATGCAAGGCAAGCACTCTACCACTGAGCCACCTTCCCAGCCCCTTTTATTTATTTTTTAAATATATATTTTTATTGTAAAGATACTATACAGAGGGGTTACAGTTACATGAGCAAGGCAATGAGTGCATTTCCTTTCAAGCATTGTTGACCTGCTGATTAATAATCAATATTATTTCCAGTAACTATAAAAATGTAAAGAAATTGACTTCAATTAAATTTGTTCTGCAGAATGAACAAAGTTCAAAAACTACAAAATAAAGTGGTAACCCCTGTGTACAACACCCTATTGATAACAATAAAATTGTATTTTAAATTGCAAAATAAATAGAGCATGGCAAATGAGTCTTACAAGAGTTCAGGTGTAATTGTAAATTGATATGGTCTTGAAATACAATTTGACAGTGTCTCTTTAAGGCTTTACAAACTAAGTGATTTCACTTTAGAAGTCTGTCTGAAGTATCTGTGGGGTTTCCCACAGACAGTTGTAGAGCTGATAGTTGAAGGAAAACAAGAACTAACCTTAATGTTTATGAGTGGAAAATTCTTATATGATGATGAGGAATTATAGCTAAAAATGATAAACTATTATCTACACTATTTTGAAACTTGTTTTTTCCACTTACTAATCATGTTCACATTAAAACTGTTATATTCTATTTCTTGTGTAAATGCAGAGTAACCTTTTAACCATTGCCCTATCATGGACATATGGACTATTTCCATTTTTTTCCCTTGCAGTGTTTCCATTTAGGATATTTGCAGTGTGTAAAGTAATATCCCACAAGGAAGAAGTATGTATTCAAGTACCTACTTGATACCAGACATTTTAGACACATTCTCTCATTTTCCCCCCAGGAAAACCTTTTGTAAAATTACTGTTTGCATAGATTTTTATACATGGTGCAACAGAGGTGAAGCAGCATTCATAAAGGTTAAGCGATTTTTCCTAATTACAGAGCTGATAAAATTGCTGTAATGCCAACCCACTTACAGTATTGTCCCTCTTAAATGGCTTTATCCTTCCTGAACTTTGTGGCCATTCCTAGCCCTTTCACCTGTTTCCAGATATTTGGAATAACTCTCAGTAAACCTCAAATGAGCAAGTGAGATTCAGTAAGTGGTCTAGATGTGTGTTTGAACATCCTGACCATATTATGTTACTCTGCTCATGGCAAGGTGTGTATTCTTTTCTGTTTCCGATAAATTTATGAAGATCATCAAAATTAAAAAGTAAGTGGTGCTTCCCAAAAGATTAAGAATCTAATCTCTGCAGCAGCCATTTGTGCTTAAGAGGTAATTATTCAGGCTGGTGAGTTCGGGCTGCCATTTTTCGCGGGGGTGGGAGAAAGGAAAGGTTGTGCTAAGTATTAACTTTGATTCTTCCTTTGGCTACTTAAGGCATTACACATAGTCTAAGCCATGACTGCTTGTGCTGAAGATCTGCAAGCCAGCAACATCCACTTAGACATTGTCACTATTGGGATTTTTCTCATTTTCTGTCATCATTCATGCTAGTGTGCTTCATATTCTAATAAATTAACATCTCTCATCTTGCTTTGGTGTTTCAATACCTCAGAAAATTAAGGATTTGTTGATGTGGTGAAAGTCATGGGAGTTATGTAATAATTCAAAATTATGTATTTGTTATTTTCTTTCTTCCAGTTCATCTTTTGTGTGCTCTATTTCAAATATATGTTCAGACCTTGGATACTTTACAGCAATGTGCTTATCTCTAGGGCATGTTCCATAAATACTGCATGTAAAATTAAAGTCATTCTTCCAGGTCAAGAGGAGGACATGGAATTTAAGCTTCAGGAGTTTTAATTCATAAAAGCCAAGTTCAATTATGTAATTTTAATATGCTCCTTAAGGCCATTGATTTTAGCAGTAGTTAGTTGAGTAAATACTTAATTTATATGTGGTGGACATTTAGTTCAGATACACCAGGTGATTGCCCAGGGGAGAAATGTTTAAAAGCTACTTAGTATGTGGGTGTTTTAAGGCTATAATCAACCAAATATTCAGTAATTTGGGCAGCAAAACCAGAAAGTTGGCAAGATCTCAGTTTTACTTAATGACTACAACTGTGCCACAGTTAAAAAGCATCATTTTACAAGCAGCCTCCAAGGCAAAGCCAAGGGCCAAAAAAGTGGTGTTGGTGATTCAGTAAGTGGCCCCAGACCTACTGGCCCAGACTTCAGTTTTTCAGTAGAGTTTGAGGGGACATTCTTGTAGAGTGTTAAATTTTGCTTACAGTTATTTCACTTTGTGATTTTCTGTCCATGCTGGGAATCAAACCTGGGGTTTCATACAGACTAGACAAGCATTCTGCCATTGAGCTACACTTTCATAGCTTGTTTTTATTTTAATATTCCAAAGGAAATATACCTGTCTCCTGTGAAAAGACAGATTGCAAAACTGATCCTCTTCAGTAGAGGTTGGAACAGAGGAACCATTTGCTTGAAGAATGGTAAGGGCTTCTACATTTACAACAATGGTTGTAGGCTGTGATGGGTTGGGACTGAAGGTCTGGGTGGCAAGGGAAACTAAGAGCAATCAATGGACTTAGAAGCAGACCCAAGGTGAAGGAGGCAATTAACACCTTTCCTACTAATAGCAGTACCTGGGTGGTACTTGCTGTTGTGAGAGAACAGAGGAGAAAACTGGTGCTGCTGGAATTTTTCTCCAAATTAAAAAAAGCCTAATTATTCAGTTATTTTCTTTTAACCAAATTTATTTAAGAATCAAACTGACCTAGTTATTTTTTTGCTCATAGTAAAAGAAATCAGCTTACTTTGCCTAATACAATTTTCTCCCAGTTTTTCCATTTCCTTATGAATGGGGCAGTAGCATTCTTTCTGATAGAAGCATAGAATTCCACTGTTTATATATACCACATTTTCTTGATCCATTCATCCACTGAGGGGCATCTGGGTTAATTACATATTTTGGTTATGCTAAACAATACAATGAACATAGTTGTGCTGATGCCTTTTGTGTAGCCTGGTTTGTGATCCATTGGATATATGCTCAGGAATGGGATTGCTGGATCATAAGGGAGTTCTTTTGAGGAACCTCTATACTGCTTTCTAGAGTGGTTGAACAAGATTACATTCACACCAACAGTGTAGTAGTATCCCCTTTTGATCACATCCCCACCAGATTCTATTATTGTTAGTTTTCTTGAAAATGGCCATTCTAACTGGGATGAGTTGTTTGGATTTGCATTTCTTTTTATGGCCAGTGATGTCAAACATTTCTTCATGTGTCTATTGGCCATTCCTATTTCTTCTTTGGTAAAGTCCCTTTTTAAATCTTCAGCCTATGGCTTTCCTCATTTATAATTATTAGAATATGCCTATACATCTGTGAGTAAACCCAATGGATAGTAAAAAATAATTCACTTGGACATGATTGATTAAACAGCACTCTAAACATTCACACAGTGAGAACAAAGGAGGATATTCAAGGTCTCACTAGCTATGCTATGTGCATATGATCATATAAAATAATGAATACCAAGAAATGGAAACAAGAATTTTTTTATTGTAATGCTTTTTTGTTTTTTTTCTTTCCTTTTTTTCTTTGGTTTATTCCTTTTGGTCACTGTTTTGTATTTCTGTACCCTTTATCTTGTATATAAATTAATCTGATATGGGAGGGGAAAGGGAAGCATAGAAACAGTGGGACAAAGGGTGAACCAATTCAGCAGTGATACTAGACATTATGTTGGAATGAAACTATCCAACTGGGGGAAGGGAAGTAAGGAGGAGAAAAACTAGGAGTGAATGCGGGAGGGAATGACACTGTTCAAAAGGAAATGTACTCATTACCTGACTTACGTAACTGTAACCCTCTGTACATCACCTTTACAATAAAATTTAAGAAAATTAAAAACAATCAGCATCTGACATATTTGCTTAAAGCATCTGCATACATGACAATGATAATGACAAAAATAAGTTTGTTTTTTTTAAATGACTAAGTCTCTAATTCAATTATATAACTATATATCTGATACAATGTCATTGCTCTGGACATCCATAGTCAGCATTTCAAGGCTCAGCTAAGAATGTTTGTGGTTTAATGCACCTACCAAGAAGAAAAAAAACATACAAGCTCCAATTATTCTGGTAGTTTTCAACTAAACATATTTTTAGCTTTACATATGTTTCTAGTCCCTAAGATCCTAAAGAATTTTGGAGTTAACCTCAAAAGTTTCCAGGATTATTTTTGGATCTACTATTTCATTTCTTTTGCAAATAGTTAATATTCAATTTATTCACTTTACAGATGTCATTGAGTATCTACCATGTGCGGGTATGGCACTAACACTGGCAATACAATGGTAAAAGAATCAGAAGGTGGATGCCCTATACTTCATACTTTATAAGATTTTGTCACTAATGTTTAATTTGAGACTATGTACAAAAGGACTTCACAAACTAATTCTTGAGATCACAGTGATAGCAAAAATAGGTATCATCCACAGCCCCTCATCTTTCTATAATTATTTTTTTTAATGGCAGCAATGTCTCAGTGGAAGCATACAGTATGGTTGTATTTTGTGGAGGTTGTCTAGAAGTCTGGTATATTCCCTGTACTATCTGGTCGTTTTGTGCATTCCCAGGAATGTGTAATTTAAGCTACTTAAAATTAAGACTCTTGAATTAAAATTCATTTTAATGGAATAAAGTTTGTTTTTTATGCACATATTGTAAGGTAAAGCAATAGATAGTAAAATATTACTACATAAAAGCTGGGTGTTGGTGGCTCATGCCTATAATTCTAGCTACTCAGGAGGCTGAGATCTGAGGATCACGGCTCAAAGCCAGCCCAGTGAGGAAAGGCCAGGAAACTGATCTCCAATAAACCACCAGAAAACAGGAAGTGGTGCTGTGGCTCAAGTGGTAGAACACTCTCCTTGAGCTGAAGAGCTGAGGAACTGCACTCAGGCCCAGAGTTCAAGGCCCATGACTGACTCCCTCCCTCCCAAAAATATTACTAAGTAAAATGGTGGGCATCAAATCCAGCTACACTTCTTCTTTGTCTTCTTCTTTTTTGCCAGTTCTGGGGCTTCAACTCAAGGCCTGGGCACTCTCCCTGAGCTTCTTTTGCTCAAGGCTAGCATTCTACCACTTGAGCCACAGCACCATTTCAGGCTTTTTCTGTCTATGTGGTACAAGGGAATTGAACCCAGGACTTCATGCATGCTAGGCAAACACTCTACCACTAATCCATATTTCTGGCCCAAATCTAGCTAATCTTTAGGATCACCTGGGGATACTGTAAAAATATAAACTTCTGGCCTTCATCACAGACTGATTGGTGTGACTGCTAGAGTTGGAGCCTGAAGTTCTCCTGATTGGCCTAATATGAAGAGGAGAGAAGAGGAAATGCTTTACTGAATTGATAGCCATCACTCATGATTAAGCAGAGGTAGGCTAGAGGTTGATAAAGAGCTTGTGGGTTCCCAGTGTACATGCCCAATAACTGTTATGACTGGAAAATTGTGAACAATTCTTTTTAAAAAAGAGGAGTCAAGAGTATTGGCACATAAAGCAAAAGGAGAACTATTTCTTGCCAAATTAATGCATACATAATTAATTATGAACAAATTAATACATATGTTATTCTATAATAATGTCTTTTTTCCCACCATTGTCCTACATCTAAGAGAAACCACATACCCTCCGTGATCTTTTAAGCATGTTTTGTTTGTTTGCCTGTTTCATTTGGTAAGCAATTAGACTCAAGATATGTTCCAGTATTTCTTTCTTTTCTAAGGGCTGGAGTGAGATCTTCCCAAAACACTTCTAGAAACATAAATTCTCCACGTTTGGTCTTTCTTGAAATAATCAGGCAGTTGGACTATTAAAAACATGAACCAAATACACTAGCTATGACAAGAGCTCTATTTCTTCTAATCTTTGCTCTTTATTTGCTCTTTGTGTCCCCCTTGCTAGTATGTGTTGATGTACACCTTCCAATCCTTTTAAAACATGATGTTTTTACCCTTTTATTTCTATGCACAAGTGACTTGGCATTTTTCCCATACACCCAGTCCACAATCCTCATCAGTCCTGCAGGAAAGGTTTTATGAGACTTTGGGCTTAATTCCTACTCATTCCATCAAGCCAATGCAACAGCCAAATTGAAATTATTTTTAAAATTTCCTTTGTCTTAATACTTGTGAAGGTTGGCTAATAGACTCAATTCCTGCTACTGACTGTCTCTTCCTCTCTTTAAAGTCAATTTCTCATCATCTTTCAAGCCACAGTTAAGAAGAAAGATTTCCTTCTCTGTTATTAGGTAACGTTAATTTCTGTGCCATCCCCTTACATGTCACCTCTACTAGCTTCTGCCTCAAAGCAAAAGAAGCTAAAGAACAAAGACTGACTTAATTTTGCCCCCTCCCTCCGCCCCTCACCCAAGCAGGCTGTCTCAATGTTTGAGTTTAAGTTTCACTGCTGGATTCTACTAATAATGTATTGTGTGACCTTGAGCAGATCACTTAAACTGCTGGAGTCTGTTCAGAAATTAAAAATACATTCTAATTTAATAGTCTCATTGAGATAACTTAAATTACACATTCCTTGGACCACACAAGAAGACTTGAAAGCAAAATAAAGATTTCTCCCTAACCTCTACCAAACCTCTTCCCAGTGATAAATTCCTGCAGTTTTTTTTTCTGATTTATTTGGATAAATATAAGGTAGGATGACTGTACTCACCATTGCTATGTCAAATATGAATGATAATATCTGTTCAATTTTGGATTAGTGTGACATTATCATTACTATATTGTCATTATTATTTGCTCTTAGGATCATTCATTCAATTATTTATTCATGATTAGTTATCATTTACTTGTTAAGATGTATTTTTCTAAGTGATGGGCTCTTATGGACTTTTTCCACAAAAAGAGATGTAATTAAGAAAAGTTTTTTTCTTTTGCTGTTTGGTATATTCTATATAATCTTTTTCATCT
The DNA here is from genome assembly GCF_000151885.1 of Dipodomys ordii. Taxonomy (NCBI): domain Eukaryota; kingdom Metazoa; phylum Chordata; class Mammalia; order Rodentia; family Heteromyidae; genus Dipodomys; species Dipodomys ordii. The sequence goes on along the minus strand of NW_012267265.1, from coordinate 9,402,211 downwards.
TGTTGGTTTTAGAGCTAGTATGCTATGGTGACACTCAAACACGGTTATTAATTTCCAGAGAAAATACGTATTTTTTCAATTGTTTGACTAATACAGAAGAGTGAGTGTAAAGTACTTCCACTCAAGCCCTCTAAAGATAATACACTGGAAACATTCTGGTGGGTGTGAATCACTCAGACAAGCATTCTTACTCAAAAATAGAAACTTTCCTTATTTGTTCCAGATGTTATACAGCTGCAGGGAAGTTAAAGCCAGTGGTCCTGTTTTCAATGCAACCAAACTCTTATTGCATTTGGAATTTCTTAACCAATGAACTCATATTACTAAGACCTGCATGGTGTTCTTTTTTCCACTGTTACCATTCACAAACAACTGTATTTCATGGGAACTACAGTTCAGAATTAATGAGCCTACATCTGCATTGCACAAAGGAAACACATCCTGTTTACCACTGATTCTACCTTTCATTTATCTGACCCCTCTAATTCCAAGCATAAAATATTCAGAGGGTAACTTGAAGGAAAAGAAGTGTGGCACTGTTCACATAATAATTTACAGAACCTTAAATGGTGGGGTTCTAAGATGGTCATCTTGGAAGAATTTGAAGAAAATTACTAAGAAGAATGTTGAGTATAATTCCTAACATTTACTATTATTAAAATACACATTGATCTTATTTCTTAATTTCTCATTTACTTATTATCCTGTATGTCATTAAGAAATATTATGTTGGATGTATAAAACATAGAAATGTAAAACACCAGGCATTTTAGAAGGTAAAGGATTATGTCAGAGGTATACATGCTAATTTTCTTTTTTTTTCCTTTCTTTCTCTCTTTCTTTTTTCTTTCTCTTCTCTCTCCCCTTTCCTCCCCTTCCCTCTTCTTCCTCTCCCCTCCCTCCCTCCTTTCCCTCCTGTGTTTTCTTTTTCTTTTTCGGTTCTGGGAATTGAACTCAGGATCTTGTGCTTGTAAACAGATAATCTATTACTTCCACTAAAGCCATTGCCCTAGCCCATACATTCTGATTTTACATCTATCTTGTCCATAAAAGCCAAAAATCAATGTGTTTTTTTCTACTTATATTTCAGAATAGAATGTCTGATTTCTTGATGTCTCTATTGTCTCTTTATGGAGAAGGCGTTCTTAAGTTGTGATTCATTGATAACCTGTATACTCACAATGGCAGCTTATTAAAGAATGTACTTTTGGGGTTTAGCTGAGGAAGAATTGAGCCTGGTGTATTAGAAGGAAGGACTTTAATCAGAGTAAAGCAATTGAACAATGAGGAACAAATTCTTAGGTTCCAGTTCTGAATATTAAAACCCAGGAAACTTAAAATGAATTTGTCAAGGCAATATAGTCAAGTAAAAGCCTTGAAGTTTCTTTGCTGATGAGGTCAGAAATTTCTTTCTAGCTCTGTTGTTTACTTTAACTTCAAAAGGGTAAAGATTAAAATAAAATAGGAAAAAATAATATGAATATGATTTTTAAGTACTTAAATATCATCATGTGTCTTAGTGAAGGAGTCTTTTATCATTCATGAACTGGATCATTGCTCTTTTTCCAAGATTTGGAAATCTTCTTTTAAATGCCTTTTTTTCCTTCCATAAAATAGGAAGGTATGTGTTATATGTCACATACTATTTACAAAGTATTTAAAATCGTATAGTTGATTATCAGAACCAAGAGCCTTAAAGTTATTTGAGCCATGTTCAAGTAATAGGTTGTATTCAATAATGATTCCCCAAAGTCCGTAACAACTCTTAACTCATGACATACATTCAAGAAGTATGCCATTAGTAGAGCCCTAAAGTAAGTTAAATACCTAAAGTATGATGTGATTCAAAGCTGATTCAAAGATTTGTTTCACACATTTTAAAGAAGCAATGAATAATTTTAGGCTTTTTTTACTTGTACAGCTTAGCTTATTCAAGAAAAGACTGAATACTGTTTATTAAGCTTTCTGTATTTGCATAAATAGATGCCATTTTGACAATTTAGATCAATAAAAAGACACTACTACAGAGAAGGTATGTTAATAATCTCTTTTTATTACTCATAGTTTCATAATGAATATGGTTCTGTAGGTTTTCTGATCTAGAACTTCATTTAAGTACTGAGAAATCTGAGACCCAAAACCAGTAGTGCAGTCTTGAAGTAGTATCAGAAGTGGCTAGTTATTTGTCCAAATCTCTCTTCTTCCTATCCCTAACCCCTGTTTTATCTGGGCTCATGGCCTCCCTAAGAAAGATTATATTTCCCAGCCTTTCATACAGCTAGAGCCAATTATATGACTATGGGTGGTGAGGAACCATTTGTGTGGAAGTGTATAAGAAGCCTCTTTAAATAGCAGTGATTGCATATCTATGCAAACTCTCACCCAGCTCTAAGTGTCCTGTGTGAAACATAAGTGTTGTTGACTATTTTGGTATGTGATGATAGAGGCTGGCATTTTAGCATTGAACTTCCACTGTGTAGAATTATGTGAGAGAGAAGCTTTGATCACTCTCTTGGGATTGCCAAGAGAAATAATATTTCCAGTTGAATCTGATTGTGGACACTAATCTACTCTTTCATTTTTATTTTTTTTTATTTGTACTGAGACTTGAACTCAGGGTCCTTGCACTTGCTTGCTGGCTGAGACTCATCACTTGAGCCATGCCTTTAGCCTAGCTTTGTGTTGGTTAATTGGAGAGGGAATCTTGTGGTCTTTTCTGTCCAAGCTGGCTTCAAATCAAGATCAGCCAGATTTCAGCCTCTTGCATAGCTAAGATCTTAGATTCACTAGCACCTGGTGAATCTACTTATTGCTATGGAATTGAATCCCTGTGTTCTTTGGGCACATAGTTACTGAGCACTTTGTATGTGTCATGCATATGGATTTAAAATACCCAAGATGGGTCTTTTAAATTAGCACTTAGAAAACACATTGACACATACCATTTTACTGTTCTCGGTATTGGTCAAATATGGATGGGGATAAAAATTCTGGGTACAAATGTGAGAGCCCATCTCCTCTCCCAGCCCCCCAACTCACTGCCCACTGAGAGTAAAATATGACTGGAGTCAGGTAGGATTGTGGGTACTGGCCAGTGGGTACTGGTTCTGAAACCTAATTCTGTTCAAAGTTTTATAGAAGTATTCCTAATTACCAGGTCTACTTAAATTCCTTCTAAACTCTTTCTTATTAATGTCATATTTTATTAAGCTTTGGAGTTTATTTTTTAAGACAGTTCTTGTCCTGAATTTCAAAACAGGTTTTTATTTCTAAGCAAAACAACTTAGAGCTACCAAATAATGAATGGATTTTGGAATAATGGTTGGAATATAATAACATGTGAAGGGATAGATAATTATAAAACAAAATTACCTTTGGATCCACATTGAGAATTTTTCTGTCTCTTTTATATTTGAAAAGTAAGCCGTCAGGATTGTCAGCAATAACTTGATAATTGGAACTTGAATTGCAAACAACAACATGACTGTCCCAGTTGTAAAAGCTACAAAAAAAATTAATTAGAAGTTAAGATATATCATGCATTAAATTAACACAGTGTTTCAGAGAATATTTTGGGCAGTTTAGTCTCAAGAGAAGTGGTTAGGGACAGTACCTACAACCATGCAGAAAGAACAAAGTTGAGATTTAAATCCTTTCAGTACAACTTAGATTTATTCTCCAATAAGTAAATATATACTCATAATGATTTTTGCATGATTTTCCTGGTTTGGACATTATGGAGCCTAGAACTTATTCTGACATTATCTTCTCTTGGAGTCAAGAATACATTGATGCAATTTAAGGTTACATGTTCTACTCTAAACTCTTTAGATTATAAAGAGACTGTTTACAAGAGGAATGGCAGGTAAAGTTATCTCTTTTCATTCAAAACAATTACAAATTAATTTCTTTCAAGTTCTCTGTTTCATTACCTAGGGAGTTGGAGAAACTATGTTTCAGTGATTATGTAAGGAAGAATGTTATATGTTCTAACAAAACACCTTATGAAGTTGTTATCATTTCATGCTCAAGATAAAATGACGAGGCAAGCTCAACTAGCAGGATGAAGGTCTTACGGCTAATGTCATGTGGATAGTATTTCAACCCAAACCTATGCGTTTGAAAGCATACATGTACTCTTTCAATTTTTTCAACATTCCCCTCTAACATTTTATCTTTTCAAATTAACTTTATAAAGGTACAAGTAAACACATGTGAGGTTGTATGCAGTGCACACAAATATTTTAACTGAATAGAGTATTTGTGGGGGGAAAATTTAATGGTGTAATTCCTTCAAAACAATGAACACACAGTCTAACAAAATAAATACCAGAAAACTGGCACTTTGGAAGGTGGGGAAGGGGCTTCAGGGAGGAGAATAGAGGAATGAAGAGAGAAAGTAAGGGAAGACATGGTCATAATGTTCAGTGCACATCCTATGGAACTAAGAAAATGGAGGAGAGGGATGAGTTTGGAGGGATGAGGGAGAATTATGAAAGGGATGACATCGATCCAGATGCCTCGAACTTACAAACTGATTGGTCGAACGGTAATTCCTTTGTACAGCTACGTGAAAACAATAAAGATGTTATTTAAAAAATAAAGTTTAGAACTAAAAAAGATTTCTCTTTTATATTAACTGGTAAATTTCCCAGGAAATGTACTATTTCCCACCTGTTATGCACACAGCAAAACTGAATATAATATACTGGAAGTGGAAACATCCTTAATATATGTGCTTTTACATATCTCATTCTTATTAAAACATTTTTAATACTAGCTTTGTTTTTAAAATTATGTGCACAACAACATGTATAGCTTTGAGACCCATCTACCTTTTTTTTTTTTAATTGTGAAAATACCGTAGAGAGGTATACCGTACAATTACATGGGCAAGGTCATGAGTGCATTTCTTATCAAGCATTGTTGCCTCCTCCTTTGTTTCCCCTTACCATCTCTTCCCATCCCTCCTCCTCCTCACGCCCCCCCTCCCTTGCGCCAAAGTTGTAAAGTTCATTTTCGACATAATGTCTTATACATCTCATTGTTGCAATGGGTCCACCTGTATCTCTATTTAAACAATTTGTATTTTCCCTTCCCCTCCACAAATTATGACAATATTTGTAACATTTATTTAAATCTGTTTTCCTCTGTTCTATTTGTGGGTTGTTTAGTCCTCTCATTCCCTTCCATCCAAATGAAGAAAGTTTTTATTGATTATATTCATTCTGAATTATACTGGACTTTTTTGAGACATTAATATTGCTACTTATATTTTGTTACCTAACTTTATGCTTGCCATCAAATCTTCAGTATTCAGAAAGGACTGATTATATATGGGCTGTGTGTGTGTGTGTGTGTGTGTGTGTGTGTGTGTGTGTGTGAGTGTGTGTGTGCTGGTTCTGGGGCTTAAACTCAAGGCTTGGACACTGTCTCTGAGCTTTTTTTGCTCAAGGCTAGCGCTCTATTACTTGAGCCACATCTCCACCTCTGGCTTGTCTCACAGACTTTTCTGCTAAGCTGAGGTTTCAAAACCCGATCTTCAGATCTCAGCCTACTGAGTAGTTAGGATGACAGATGTGAGCCACCAGCATCCAGCTAATATAGGTTTTATATTTATGCCATCAGGATGGAGTTTCGTAGAGAGAACCACGTGTTTCCTTTTCCCACTACTATTTTTATTTTGCCAATCACGAGGCTTGAACTCTGGGCCTGGGCACTATCCATGAGCACTATCCATAAGTTCCTTTTGCTCAAGGCTAGCACTTGAGGCACAGCACCACTTCAGCATTTTTGGTGATTAACTGAAGATAAGAGTCTCACAGTACTTCCTTCCTGGGCTGCTCAGATTCCACTATTCTTTTTATGGCCAACACAGAGCATACCTGATGAAAAATTCAATTCACTGGTCAAAGAAGAAGCAACTAATTTAACTCTGCTGCCTCCTAAGCTGAATCAAAGTTGGGTTTTCTAGTTCAGTTTATTCTATCAGAAAGAAAGCAATGTGTGGGGCTGGGAAAGTAGCTCAGTGGTACAGCGCTTGCCTAGCATGCATGAGGCCCTGGGTTTGATTCCTCAGCACCTCATAAACAGAAAAAAAAAGCTGGAAGTGGTGCTGTGGCTCAAGTGGTAGAGCGCCAGCCTTGAGCAAAAGGAGCTCATGGACAGTGCCCAGGCCCAGAGTTCACGTTCACGTCCACGACTAGACCCCCTCCCCGCCCCCCCAAAAAAGGCAATTGTATTCCTTTTTACTGACTCTTCAGCAGAAAGATTGCTAAATTGGCATGGGAGACATGGTCTTTTAAACTTGACATATATATTTTCTCTAATTATTTATGAGATCCATAGATACGGATAATTCCAGAAAAATGCTTGAGTCATAGCTATTCTTATAGTGGCATGGTTTATATCACACATTCCTATCTTGTTGCTCAGATGTCAGATTAAAAGTTTCAAGGAAATCCTGACTGATTTTATATATAATATATGCTCTTTATATAACATATACTTTTATATTTATATACCATATATGGCTAACGCATCACTTTTTTTTCTTACCAGGCAGACAATTTAAATTAATTGTGTTAATAAGAAATAACAAAAATGTCTATCATTTTATGTAGTTGGTATTATAATTTGGGGCTGATTTAAAGTAAATAGAGTTCAAGAAAACAAATGAATTAAGATTGAGTTCAACGAAGATAGAGAAATTAGAGATGGTCCCAGATGTTTTGGTTCATAAATCATTAATTTTTAAAACATTTAACTTGTATTTGTTATAGTCTGGTCAGGTCTTATAGCTATGTGTCCCTATGAAATAAAACATGGTTGAGCACAATGTTTCTTAATTTGAGATCCATAGAAAATTCCTGGGAATGTGAGTTCTCTCCCATCATTCAGCTCCATAAATACTTTGTGTGTTTCTATTTGTTTGTCTTGCAGCCAAGGTAGGATAATTTAAGCAGGCCTTCAATTAATTAAGAATGTAGTATAACATAGTTTCTCAGAGTAAGTAATAGATTTGGAAGTATCCACAATGCTTAAGCTTAAAGGGGTGGCTAACATGGCCAAAAAATACAAAAGAAAATAATATTTCAAGGAGATCATAAACAGTGATGTGATGGTAACATAAAGTCAGATGACAGAGAAGTAAAAGAAAAGTAAGAAGAAGATCACTGAATAAAATTAATTCTTTTAATCATTTACTTGTGAAGGAAGAAAGCTAAGAGAACACTTCTGAAGTCACAGAATTTATTGTTATTAATATGGAATATTCTTAATTATGTTTCTATGGTGTGAAAGGAAAGAGACAGAAGACTTTAAAGAGGCAAAAAATAAAATCAAAAGACTTGTCATGAAAATAATATGTGATCACACATGCCTGCACACACATACATATATGTAACTTCCTTCAAATTCAAATATGGTAGAAAGGACTTAGTCTTGAAAACTATGTAAGTTCAAAATGGAGAGTATTATCAAAGGTTATAAGGAACTATACCTAAAAGTAAATTTAAGACAAGCTAAGATCTTTAAAAATTTTATTGTAAAGGTGATATACAGAAGGACTGCAGTTACATAAGTAAGGTAATGAGTAGATTTCTGTTTGAACAGTGTTATCCCCTCCCTCATTTTCTCCCACTTTCTTTCCCCCATCCCTCCCAAGTGGTAAAGTTAATTTCCAACATAGTGTCTAGTGAGTATCACTGTTGCATCGGTTCACACTTTGTCCCACTGTTTCTGTGATTCTCCTTCTGTTCTCCAAATCAGATAAACTTATATACAAGACAAAGGGTACAGCAATCAAAAATAGTGACAACAGGAAGTAAATCAAAGAGGAAAAAAAGAAAGAAAAGGAAGAAAAAGAAAAAGAAAGAAAAGGAAGAAAAAGAAACAGAAAGAGAAAAGAAATAACTGCAAACAGTACAATGAAAATAATCTCTTGCTTGCATTTCTTGGAGTTCATTTTGATAAGCATCATTTTAAATAGTCATACTTGCATTGAGCCACTGTGATCTTCTGCTAAGAATATCCTAGACATATTCTAGTTATAACAAGTGAGGGAAACCATGCAGCCTGTGTTTCTGTGGGTCTGGCTTACTTTGCTTAATAAAATTTTTTTTTCCACATCTTTCCATTTCCTTACGAATGAGGTATTGTCATTCTTTCTGATGGAAGCATAGAATTTCATTGTGTATATATACACATTTTCTCCTAATACACACAGGCCAATCTCCAATGTGTTAAGCATAGAGAAAAAATAAAACCACCACTATAGGAACCTGAAATTTGACACTACAGATAAAACATCACAGAAATGAAGTCTATCAAACTTTAAACCATTTGTATATTTACAATCCAACCATGAGTTGTTCTGGGAAAACTGAATATCTACATACAGGGGAATGGCCTAAATTGAACTGTAAGACTAGAAGAAAATAGTAAAATTATTAGGACACATAAGGAAAAATCTTCATGACTTTGGCTGAACAATAATTTTATTGTTGTTTAGTATATGATCCTAAAAGCATAGGTAATAACGACAAATAGACAAATGGGATTTCATCAGACTAGAATGCTTCTTCATAACAAAGGAAACATTCAACAGAATGAAGAGACAACCCACAATTCTGGAGTATATACTTGTAAAGCACACTATCCAAATATTATAGAAAATAAAACAGCTCAATAGCAAAAAATGAAAGTCTTATAACCCTGTAACAATAGGCAAAAGACTAGATTAGACATTTCACAAATAAGACAAATGACCAATAGGTATATGGAAAAAATACTCAATCTTACTAATATTTGGTGAATTTAAAATCAAAATCACCATGAATTAATGCCTTCATATACTTTAAATTATCATCAAAAAGGTAATTCGGTTATTTTCACACCCTCTTATTCAGACACTCAGGAAACTGGTCAGATTTTGGCTAGCTTGGACTGTACTACATGACCATCTCAAACAAAACAAACAAAACAAAACAAGAAACCCAAGAAAGATAGTCACAGTTGGCAAGCATGTAATGAAAGGGGAATACTGGTACAATGCTGTCTGGAATGTAATATGTATTCATTTGTTCATCTTAGTCTTAGCAACCAAGATGTGGAAATAATCTACATGTCCATTAATTGATGAAGTGATAGATAAAATATGGGAAATGCATACAATATAATATTATCCCATCTTAAGTGAAGAAAACCTTTGCTGTATATGACAACATCATAGATGCCATCCATTAAATAAGCTAGACCCAGAAATATAGATACTGTTTGAACTCATATATGTACTCTAAAATAATCAAGTCACAGGTACAGAAAAGGGACCAGCAATTTCTAGGGCCAAAAGTAAGTGGGAAATAAGTCAATTGGATTAAACTTTCAGTTTTACAAGATAAACAATAAGGTTTGGACATCTACTCTGTGTCATAATAATTACAGGTAAGAATATTGTTCTGTATATCCTGAGTGTTCTCACCACAAAAATAAAAAGGAAAAGGAGAAGTAAGGGGAAAGAAAAATAAGAGGAAAAAGAAGATGTGGTAATTACATAGGATAATGCATTGGTAATTAGTTTAGTTGCGGTGATTGTTTCACAATACATTATTTCACAGTTGTACATTTCAAATACAAATACATATATACATGCATAAAATTGTTAAAGACATTTTTATCAATTATGAGGTGTCAAATATTATCATCTCTTTCTATCTCTTTGTAGACAGCATGTAAGCAGACTAATATTTTAAGTTTATTTTATAAACAAGGACCCTTTTGAAAAGAAAGGAGCTGCTATTAAAGACGGGATTGTGACAGTAAGCATCAAGTCTGAACTATTCCTTCATATGCCTGAGATGTGTGGTCTCCACATCTACAAAACACTTTAATGTTTTAGATTTACAATTGATTTACCTAAGGTTTATGTAAAATATTTCCAAAGTTTTTCCACAGATGTACCAAAATATGATAAAAGTATTTAAACAATGCTACAATATGCCTTTTTATCATTGATCCTTTTTATTTGATTGCTGTAGAAAAATTATATTACATGGAATGCAACTGTGGTACAGAGATATAAAATTTAATAGAGAATAATAAATATTCCCATTCGTTTTTCCTATGCTTCAAATAGGATCACAGCAGCAAAATATTTTATAATCAATTTTTTTTTCTGAAAAACCATGTTCCATGTAAAATGTGTCTGACCAGTTATTTTGGGTGGTAAGAATATGAAATTTAAAGTTCAGTCTTTTTATATTAGTTAACGTGGCTCCTATTTATAGCTATAGATCATACCTCTAATTTCAATCAGCTGTTTCATAAATTCTTACTTATATATATAGACAACTATTGAAATACCTATAGTAAATATTAGAAAAATAATCATGAACATTAAAAGCCCAAGAGGTAGAGACTCTCAAAAGGATCAGGAATGGTTCCTAGTAGATAATAATGAACATAAATGGATCTTATCTTTAAGAGTCAAAAATTAGAGAGAAAATTAAGATGAAAAGAGTGTAAAAGAGAATTCAATAAAAATTCATTTCCTGGATTTTTTGGATACTAAAAGTTAAAAAGGTGTGTGTGTGTGTGTGTGTGTGTGTGTGTGTAGGAATTTTTCTGATGGAAAACCACATGACCAAGGTTTTGAAGTAGAAATGCATCATGAAGGTTAGGTTTGATAAGAACTGGAAAATGTGTTCATGAGTGTCCGTCATGAAGAATGCAGTACATCAAAGGACAAGGCAAAAGGTAAATTACTGTGGGCTGAGAATTAACTGTGAAATTTATTTCTTAAATGTCTTCAACAAAAGTGCAGAAATGTTGACTGTGTGTGTCTTCAGTTTGGGGCACCAGAAGGAAGCCCAGAGGGCTGGTGAGGCTGGCTTTTCCATACTTCCATGCAGATAAATATAAAGGAGAGTCTGGCCAACTAGCAGTCACTACAAATTTTCACCTGGGTAAGCTGACAGATGTGTCCCTGTCTGGTGTGTTCATCATGTAATGTGCTATGAACTAAAAATATGGCGTCAAGTGGATGGATGATTACGGAAGACTGAGGAAAAGGCAAAAGGATTATGATTATTATCTAGGACTTCTCAAGACAGTAGAGCCTCAGGATAAATAATAGAGTAGCCTAATGGGTAGATTTCTTAGGTTATCACAGAGGAACTCCTTGTCCAGAAGGACTCTCCTTATAGATGGAGGTGTTGATGAAAGACTCTATAATTGCTTCCATTTATCTTAACTGTAAACTGATCTCTCAACAGGACTGGAACCCCCTGGAAGGGCAACTGGAATGACTCATCACTAGCCTCAGATACTGGCAGAGGGAGGTGATAATAACAGATATTCAAGATTTTTCCCCATAGTGGGGTTAGAGAGGCAGGTTTACAGTTACACACAGTTCTTTTTAATTTTGCAATTGTACTGGAACTATCTATAAACATCTAGAACTAAACTAAAAGTATTAGAGCTATCCTGCATTACATACTAGTTGCAAAACAGTGACAGAACCTCAAAGTCAAGCAAGAATGCCAGTAGCTAGTCCAGTATCAATTATATTACATGGTCAAATGCGGTTATCAAAAAAGAAACAAAAAGAAAAATGAAAAGAAAATAGGCTGAATAGAAAAGCCTTTCTAGTGCAAATTCTGGAGGAGTATGATGTAGGGGTGAGGTGGTGTGGCAGATAAACATAACTTCATTTCCTCCTCTTGATACTGCTCCAATGATGCTACTATGAATAAATGTTTTCTCCTTTGCAAAGCTATCAATATATAGTCTTATTTAATATGTACAATGTTATGACAGATCATGTTTGTATGTACATATGTATGTATATATGTGTGCTTGGATGTATATATTATAGTGGACCTTTGGTATTCATCATTATAGATTTCTACTGAAAGAAAACATGAATATTCAGAATTTCCAGAATGGAGGACTCCAAAATTATTCTAAAAGTGTTGCACATCGAGTAAGTTTGAGCTTCTATTACATGAAACTGGATGGAATAGTAGATTGCATTGCTACCACCAAATTATTGTTGCACACATTAATACTGCTCACCAAAAATGAAATATTATTCCATGCTCTTTAGAAAATTTTCCTATTGTATTTAAGTAGTTGTACAAAGGACTTGTCATTTGACAAGGCAGTGTATAAATACAATCTATCATGATCAATTGCAAAAGCTTGATTCATTTTTCCATAATGCTACACAACTTCTGCTGAAGACATGCAGCTTTCAACAAGTCTAATGTGTTTACTTCATCAAATTAAGCACATGTTGTGCCCTTTGGGGCTTGGGAAAATTGTTATAACTTTTACGTGTTTTGTTGTTGTTGTTTTATTTTATTTTGTCTATCATGGGGCATGTACTCTGGGCCTGGGTGCTGTCCCTCAGCTCTTCAGAGCAAGGCTAGTGCTCTACCACTTGAGCCACAGTGCTACTTCTGGGGAATCAAACCCAGGACCTCATGCATGCAATGCAAGCACTGTACAAGTGAGCCACCTTCCCAGCTCATTTTTCATTGTTTTGAAGCACTGTTTTGTTTTTTTTTTTTGAGGGGGTGGTCGGGCTACAGGAAACACTCAGTAGATCACCCAATGATTTCCACACAACTGATGATAACTCAAGACTGACTTGGAACTTCTCCAGATCAACTCAACCATGTAATGTGCGTAGGGTAATACTAAAAGTTTTGTTTTTGAAACTTGACTGACTGATTTTACTATATTCTTTTAAGTATTATTAAACAGAATTGAAGTAGTAGAATGTTCTAGGTGTTTTTAGAATATTTTTCAGGTATTCATAGAATGTACAAGGTATTAGAGAAAAAAATCACAGAATTTTCAGTCTATGAGTTTAAGATGAGTTTTGTTTATTTTTGATCTTGGTTAAGCATTAGTGTGTATCAGGCTTTTTAGGCAACACCAAAATCCTGCTCTACCATAACAGTAGTCATTTTGTTTTTGTGTTTTTGTTTTTTTCCCTCAGAGCCAACTGTAAGGAGGGGACAAAGAATTAACTCCAAGAGAGGATTTTTATTTGACCAAATTTGAGTTGACTAAGAAACCAAGAAGGAGGAATTATTTCATCTCAGGGAGAGCACAGAGTGGTTTGTCTTGAATACCCGGCTTGATTCACATATGTTAGAGTAGATAGAAAACCTTTTAGATTTTGGTTGGATCCACCAGTTGTGTGAGGGGGAGGGGGAGATAAGTCATTCAATATAAGTGTATCAGGACAAAACAAAAAGACAAGATAAGGAAGCCCAACCCAGACTGGGAGAAGAGAATCTAGCTAAGCAGAGCTTCCCCGTGCTGAAATTGAAATCTGTGATTTCGCTGGAGAAAGGCGTCTCTTTTTCAGACAGTGTAGAGAAATTCATTGAGCAACTGAATGACCATTGACTAAGTATCAGTGAAACACAAAGTAACAAGTGTAAGAAACAAAATTCAAGACAAACCCAGAGAACCCGTGACAGAATTTCCTGTGCACCAAATAACATTAACCTTTATTCTACAGGCAAGGGGAACATCTAAGTGCAATAAACAGCTAAGCCTCATGGCAAGATAAGCAGTTTGCAAAGACCAGCCTAGTAGAGGCTGGGGTTGGAGAATGCTAAATGCTAGGGTGCGGAAGAGCTTAGGATCTGTTTTAGTAATCTAGATAAGATTTGAAAAAGGATTATAGGTTATGATGTTCAGGAAGAGGAGATAATTTCTAGGGGATATTTACAGAAGCAATAAGTATTGCAGATGACTCTTAGGATCGTAGTTTGAGAGACTGGATAGATAATGGTACTGCCACACATAAGGTTAGAGGGAAACTAATTTTCTATGCCTCTAATTTAAATAAAGGGACTTTTTTTCTTGCCAATAGACATACCAATCTTTTGCTATCTTGATTTTGTGGGAAAGAGAGCAGTTGACTCTAAACAGACCTTCTGGGACATCCACATTTATAATATATTGTAAACACCTGAGAATTGCACACAAATGTAAGAGGAGTGTTTTAATAAGATAGATATCATGGGAATCAAAGGGTATAAAAAGTATGAAAATATGGTGAGAGGCAATTTGGCAATTGTTATTGGTAACTTGCTTAGGGGACAGAGTCTATTTATCCTAGGCTAAGAAGGTTTTATAGAAAAGTATTTTTTGTGGATTACATTGAAATTATAAGATTAAGATTCTGTTCTCTAGAGATAAACATTCTTTGATTTAGCCTATTCACTCTGTCATAGAAGTTCTTGGCAACTCTTTTGAATATGAAAATACTTTGAACGATTGCACCATCAGCTTCATCTTTTTTTTTTTTTTTATGTTGTGAAGACTGAGATGCTCTTTAACCTTACTGAAATCTCTACATTATTCACAACTCCTGAACTGGAATTACCGTAAGTTTTCTTCCTGTCTGTGGATACATTTCAACAATTTTCCAGTCATCACCAGATTAAAGATTTTTTTTTTCTTTAGAAAGAACAGGTTCAGGGGAGAAGAAACTATGGCAGTTTGTCAATTCTAAAGATCAGACGGAGAAGTTAGGAGGCAAAAACTTGGCTTGATATATTATTTTTATTATGACTAGGGTTTTAAACTCACGATCTTCTGCTTGCTAGTTGGATGTTCTGTTACTTGAGCCATTCCCCCAAGACTTACAGGTCTGTTTTGGGAAAAACCAGACTTTCTCATACCCTCAGATATGATAGTGGTGGCCAGAAGCAAAATGGCTTTAAACTTGTAAAAACTAGAAAAGCTGTGAAATTAAAGAGCTATATTATCATAATGAGGATCATAGACTGAGAATTAGGCTGCTTGGAGGCTGGAAGAGAGAGACTTCCTTCTCTGTTACTCTGTTTGGAGAGATTGTCAAGTTAGTTGTGTGGTACCTGGTTATTAAAGTGCCTTTCTTAAGTGGCCAGGAGTTTTCCTACGTAGATACATGATAACGTAGTAATGGGTAGTTGGAGTAGGCAGAATTCAAAATGTCTTTCCTGAACTTTTGCCTCTGGCATTGCTTTTGTTTCTTGGCCAAAGGGACTTTACAGAGACTTAAAAAGACTTTAGGAGAATACTTTTGATTATCCAGATAGGCACAATGCAATCACATGATCTGTTTGAAGTAGAAAAGAAAGAAGTTGGGGAAATTCTGAGAATGAGAAGAATTCATTACTATTTTTAAGGCATTTTTTTTCTTGACAGTACTCTAGGCAGGTACTCTACCATTTGAACCACACACATACATACACAAAGCCATGCTGCCTTTAAGTTATTTTCTACAGAGGATCTTACATTTTTGCCTTCGTCAGCCACACAATATGATCCTCTTCCCCCTGCCTCCCTCATAGCTTGAATTACAGACATGAACCACCAGATCTAGTTTATTTATTGAAATTGCCTTCTGTGGATGTTTTGTTCAGGCTGACTTCAAACTGTAATCTTCTTAGTCTTTTAAGAATTGATGCGATTACAGGTATAAGCCTCTGAGCCTCGTGGGGAAAGATTTAGTATGCTATTGAATACTATAAGGTGGAAGGGCCACATAGACTTCCTACCTACAGATATGTGAAGAGAATTCTCCCAACAACGTAAATGAGGTGGGGATGACTTCTTCCCAGATCACCTAGAAGGAAACAGCCCTGCATACTTTTCTTATAGTCTTTAGTAAAACATGGTCTGAGACCCTGTGCCACTTTACAGAACTTGTGACATGGTAAGTGGGTGCGATTTGAAATGGCTAAATTTGTAGTAATTTGTTACTACAAAATAGTGGAAACCTAATATATTATCTGGGATCTTGGTAAAAAAAAAAGGCAACCTGTTGAAGAATTATTATTTTAGAATGATTAGAATTGGGGGATAGAATGGAACTCAAAACCTATTTTAAATGATCAAAGGAATATGATTTAATTTTGTACTCAAAGTTGAGGGATCAAGAATTATAATTGCAACATAATTATAGCTACAATGTCATCTGGGAGAAATAACAAAAATAACACTGAAACAGCACAGTGTAGAGTAAGATCCACATTGTAAGCAAAACAACCCTAGGCACAAAGAAAATGAAAAACTTAATTGTCTTGAACTTTTCTTAACAGTTGTGTATTTCTATGCAACATATGGGAAACTGTCTTTAAAAAAGAAAAGGTTCTATTGCCAATGAGCCAGTAGCTCATGCCTAATCCTAGTTACTCAGTGGGCTACAATCTGAGGACTGCGGGTCAAGCCAGCCTGGGCAAGAAAGTCTGTGAAACTCTTTTCTTCAATTAACCACATCCATACACACACACATACACACACACACAAGTCACAAGTGGAGCTATGGCTCAAGAGGTAGAGTGCTAGCCTTAAGCAAAAAAGATCAGGTATAGTGTTCCAGGACTTCCACAATCTACTGAACTATACAGAGCTAAAGCAAGAAAATATGTTTCTGTTTATTCTGGACCACAGTCAAATTGCAGGCAGCTATTTGTTGCATCCAAGGTAATATAGTAAGAACCAAGGAAAGAGAAGGTTCAGAATAAAGTCTCTCCAGCCAAGCTTTCCCATTTGACATATCTTCTGAAGGTCTTGCTTGTTCAAGATAATAAAATGTTGATTGATTTATACTCACAAGTAAGAGATTGTCCTATATTTCATGTGTATACTCACAAGTAAGAGATTGTCCTATATTTCATGTGTAAATTCTTATATAATTACTCTTTTCATTAGACTGCAATACCAGTCAACCTTTTCCTTTGCAACAGATTCCTCTTCTTCCTTTTGAAATTGTCAGTGGAACAGGAAGGATCAATGTCTTATCATGTTTGTGAGTCACATTTTGATGGATATGAGTCATTAATAAATGCTACTTACTACCCACCGAGTCACCAAGGCTAGAAATGTGGGTTGGCCTAGGGTTTTCCTTCTCCTTTGCCCTGCATCCTCTTATCTCTCATCAAGATTTAGGGATGTTATCTTACTCTTAATCTCTCCTCTGTCTACATGTACCTCTCTAAATGCAGTATTACACACCAACTCTTGCCTTAACGGATATGAGAGTTTCACAATCAGTCATCAGCCCTCTCCACCTTTGGTCTACACATCATCGCTCTGAAACAATAGTTTTCTTTGAGACTATCTTGCCAGCAGCTATCATATCCCTGTTTAAACTACTTTTTCTATTCTAAAAGTTGCTGAACACACTCTAGCTTAGGAAACAAACTCCTTGAAACCTGGAAGCGCTCTCTCTCTCTAGTCTTATTACAAACTGCCACTCCTAAATTTCTCTGAGGCTTTCCTCACTAAGTGCAGTTCTTTAAACATGTCATTTCAGGTTCTCTAGAAAAGAAAACCATTTTATATAAATCCCTTTATTATAGTGTGCATATCAATATGGTTTTTTTTGGTGCTGTGTATCTGTCTCAATGTGTTACACTTTGTAAGTTCATATGAAAAATTTTAGAGTATAAAATGGGAATGTTTTTTGAGAAACTATGTCTCTATGATTTTTATGTAGGCCTGTAAGAATTAGTATTTAATCCATCTGTAAATACAGAACTACTACTACATTATTGTTAAAAGCAATATTTAAGAGAACATTCCAAGTTTCGTCTATAAAATAATGAATATCAATGGTGCCTGTTTCCTTATTTTTACATGTTTAAATTTACAAGTAAAAGTTTAAGCATATCTGCAAACTATGCATCTTAAAAATATGCACAACTCAGAAATACCTGAAACAATTATAAAAATCCTTCAGGATCTATAAACAATGCTGCTATAAACAATGTTACACGGCCTGTGCACAAAGCAAACCCTTTTCCCATTGTTTTAGTTCGTTACAGGAAAATAATTCCCACATTTCTTTACGTAGCTGTATCAGAGATTCAGCTTACATATCCATCTACTAGAATGTACTCTATTCTACACAAAGCACAGGAAGTTTAAGTACATGTTCTGATCTGAGGCCTTGATCTTCTTTCTGAATGATGGTCACCTGACTTTTCTCTTACATTTATAGGCACCTCTGTTTATCGAGAAACATGTGTGTTTTCAAGTTGTGCTTGTGTCTTCTCTCTCCTCATATCCCATTCCCACTCAGCAAGCTATTTCCTGCTAAATCATTGGGTCTCCTATCATCTTGCTGGGATGCATATCCTCAGGAGTAGCTTGTTTGTTTCCTTGCCTTCTGTCTTCTATCTGTTCAAATCCCTCTCCCATGCAGCCTGTAAGGCTGTTTCTGACACAGATTTAACCATTGCTCTTTGGTGCAAATACCTTGCAATGAATGACTCACTACCACCCATAAATTCCAAAGTTCTTAGTTTGGTTGACAGGGCTTTCTTGTCTTACTGCTGTCAGTTTCAGATTTATGCTATAGCAACCCTGAGCTGCTAATAGTTGCTCTTTTCTGAGCTGTGCTGGCTTACAGGTATACCTTCACTCATGCTATCTCTTTTGTCTAAATGCTACTTCCCTATCTTCCACGTCTAGAAATGGCTATACAGTCTAAAAATTACTATACTAGCAGCTCCTTTAGGAAGCCCAGACTTTCCCCCACATTAATCCCTTCTCTACTCTGCATTATACTGGGAAATATCTATCTCATTTTTGCATCTCACCTTATAATTGTCTAAGTAATAAATTTTCAAAACAATGAGGCTTTCAGGGGAAAGTGTTGTGTCTTACTTACCATGTTCCAAAACACTTTGCACTATTCTCAAGGTATAGTAGAATCATAATATACATTTAAAATATAATAATGTGTTGAAAGTTATATTGATCTCTGTTTCTAAAAACCCCCCAGGGATTAAGAATATTATGAGAAACAAGGTGTGGTGGCACCAATCTGTATGGAAATAGAAGAGGCAATCCAAAAATTCATATGGAGCAATAAAAGACCCCGAATAGCAAAAACGCTCCTTAACAGAAAGAACAGTGCTGGAGGAATATCAATACCAAATTTCAAACTCTACTACAAATCCATAGTAATCAAAATAGCTTGGTACTGGCATAAGAACAGACCACAGGACCGATGGAATAGAATTGAAAACCCAGAAATAAACCCACAGACGTATAGCCATCTAATCTATGATAAGTGAGTTAAAAAAAAATAGAATGGAAGAAAGACAGCTTCTTCCATAAATGGTGCTGGCAAAATTAGTTAATCACTTGTAGAAAACTAAAGCTAGATCCTTATATATCACCCTGCACCAGAATCAACTCCAAATGGATCAAAGACCTCAGAGTCAAAGCAGACATTCT
>NW_012267265.1:9349190-9382161 GCF_000151885.1 Dipodomys ordii | reverse complement strand
GACTTGGAACAAATTATATTAAGTGAAGTAAGCCAGGCCCAAAGAAACATAGGTCCCATGGTTTCCCTTATTTGCAATAACTAGTATATGTCTGAGACAAACAGAAACTGTCAGACAAGTTGATGTTAGGTGAAATGAATCCCAAGATAAGGATTCAAATGTTTTTTTTTCTGTCATGCGATTGTTTCTAACATATTTATAAGATGATTTCTTTGTTGCTTTGTATGTACCTCCCCCATGGTATAAGCCCTGCTTTCACTGTATTTGATGTTGATATAATTTGTGGAGGGGAAGGGAAAAAACAAATCGTTTAAGTAGGGTTACAGGCTGACCCCATTACAATAATGAGATGTACAAGATGTTATGTCGAAAAACGAACTTTACAACTTTGGCGTGGTGGGGGGAAGCGGTGGTAGGGGGGGTGTGGGGGTTGGTGCGTGGAGAGGAGAAGGGATGGTATGGGGAAACAAAGGAGGAGGCAACAATGCTTGGTAAGAAATATACTAACTTGCCCATGTAATTGTAACCCCTCTGTATGGTATTTTTACAATAAAAAAAACTCAGTGTTTATCTTTGTCAATGTGGGAGAAATTGAGTCAGATAAATTGAGACAAGAACACAGAAGTTTAGAAGGGAATGTAAATACCTTTAGCAAAGAAGAATTGTTCTTGTTGTTGTCTAAGGATTAGGGATCACTAGAAGATTCCCTGCAGCTCAGCAAAAATAAAGGTAGGAAATAACAATCACTATTTTTGAGTCTTTAACTTGCATATCCTTCATGTGGGAAGGTAGGGAATCCTGTTTTATTAAAATAAACTCTTGTTAATATTGTTTGAAAAAAGAAAACTGATCACAGTTTATAAGAATAGAATAAAAGCCAGTTAATATAAAGAATGTGTGTATGACATAAGGACTACGTTAAGTGACCTTCCTCAGGAAAACAGCATTTTTAGTAGCAAATTGGGTTGCATTTCAGTGCTTTGAGAAAATTGGCCACAGCTAAGAATAGCAACTCTCATCCCTTCCTTTCCAAAATCTTCAATGTGCTCCAAAAAAGATAGGGGAAACTGAGACAAGGGCTTACCCCTTCCTGACACATTAAGAAATCACTGACGATCAGGAGATTTTCTTGACACTCTCTGTGAGCCATGAAAGGAAAGGAAAAAAGCCATCATTCTTTTGTTTTTTTTTTCTTATTGTGAAAATACTGTACAGAGGGGTTACAATTACATGGGCAAGATAATGAGTACATTTCTTATCAAGCATTGTAGCCTCCTCCTTTGTTTCCCCTGCCTATCCCATCCTCTCCACAACCCCCACCCAACCCTCCCTCCTCCCCATCAAAGTTGTAAAGTTCGTTTTCGACATAAGACTTCTACGTCTCATTGGTGCAATGGGTACACCTGTATCCCTATTTAAACGATTTGTTTTTCCCCTTTCCCTCCACAAATTATACCGACATCAAATACAGTGAAAGCAGGGGTTATACCGTGGGGGAGGGGCCATCATTCTTTTTAGTAAAAGGTGATGGGTCTTAGGATAGCCTGGCTTAGTTGTACTGAAAGAAAGAGCTGAAAGAAAGAGAGACAATGGGAAGAAAAGCAAGAAATGGAGACCGGATTTAGAGGATGAGCAACTATATATGCAGTGTGTTATAGAAGAAAGAAGAGAAATCTGTGTCATAAGTCACATGACTGTGCCCCTTCTGTAGTGCAGGGAAGCAGGTTAGGTATGCTAATACTACAGAATGGCGCATGTGCTCTTTCTTACCATCGCCATTGCTCTATTTAGCTATGGCTCAGTGTTCCCCTTGGCTGAATGCTTCTGCCTTGCGAAGGCTCTAGCATATACTTAATAAAATAGGTAAGCCACATTTTGAGGGAGGGGCTTAGTTCCATATTGGTCTAGTAGATCTGACCAAACACACAGATAACATTTGTCATAATTAAATTTTGACGGGGGTTATTTGTCTTGCCTTTTAAGTTCTAAAGGGAGCAGAATAATGGTAGGAGTAACTGCAGTGGATCATTCTTTGGGTGGGCATCAGAGGGATACATCAAATAATTGTAGTATTTTACATAAAGCAGGTTTTACAAGTTCATTATTTATTTTACTAATTCTAAAATCAGGTTAGACAATTCTTTAAAAATTTTTAAATGTTTTCTTCAAGATCTGTACTGTTGAGCTATAGGGTATCCAAACAAGCTCTTGTAAAAGAGAGATACCCTAACTCTCTTTGTGCAGATATCCTTGGGGATGTGTCCAACTTTTGAGTCCTGAGGGATCTGGCTTCATGCAGAAAGACACTCAATTTGATCTGGATGGCGATTGTCACAATAGTACTATCTAATACAAGCCTGGAATTAATAGACACTTAATAAACTTTGTTTGAATGAGCAGGATGTCCCGCTTCTATGTGAAGTAGATAAATTTGGAATAAAACAAGAGAAAAAAACAATGTTCACCTCATTAGAAAATGATCCAAACATATTGAATTTGTGAGTCATGGACTTAGAAGAAAAACAGATTCTTATGTAGTTTGGAAAGAACATGAGCTATTTTAAGTGTACGTAGTGGATAATTCAACTTTACCTGAGGACCTCATACCAACAGTTGAAAATGGAAAACAGTATAATACCCTGAAACTATAATAGAAAATTCCTTCAACTGGAATTATAATGTGCAGATGACTGCATTTTTTGCCTTAGACATGATTGCCACC
Organism: Dipodomys ordii; assembly: GCF_000151885.1. Lineage (NCBI taxonomy): Eukaryota > Metazoa > Chordata > Mammalia > Rodentia > Heteromyidae > Dipodomys > Dipodomys ordii. Next base: position 9,379,439 of record NW_012267265.1, on the reverse strand, counting down.
AGAGGCTAAATTCTTGAACTTCATGTACCACATTTGTCCAATAAGTTGAATTAGAGGGTTGCATGGTAATTCAACCTGGTTATTGAAGCATATGGAGGTTAAAATATTGATACAGTACATTGGATTACAACCTGAATTGTGGGATCTGGAAACCATTCTAAATAGAAATATTCTGTTTTCTAATTTGCTCAACTTTCAGCTTATTTTAGAGCTAGTGTTTATAAGAAGAAGATGTAGATATACTGAAACAGTCAGAGGAAAAATTAACTCAGGTCCTCAGAGTTGTAGGTTCTGAATTAAATTAATTAAATTGTATTAAATTAAATAAAGAACTCTTGCTATCTAGACCTCTCAACCCCCAGTTCCAACTATCCATATACTTTCACTTAGCTTTCCCATAGGTGAGCCCTGTAAATAAAGAGTAGTATGGAGGCTCCTCAGAAACATAAAAATAGAGTAACCATATTGTCCAACTATCTTCCTCCTATGTATATATCCAAAGGAAATTAAATATACCAAAGCCACACCTACATGCCCATGTTTATTGTGGACTGTCCTGTGTCCATATTTACAGTAGCTAAGGTATGGAATTAATCTACATACCCATCAAAGAAAATGTGTTAGATAGGCACAATAGAGTATATTCAGCCATTAAAAAAAGTCAAATCCTTCCTGGCGCTAGTGGCTCATGTCAGTAATCCTAGCTACACAAGAGGCTGAGATCTGAGGATTGTGATTCGAAGCCAGCCTGGACAGGAAAGTCGGTGAGACAGTAATCTTCAATTAAGCACAAACAAAATGTGGAGCTGTGGCTCAAAGTGATAGAGCACTAGTCTTGAGCAAAACCAACTCAGGGACACTACTCAGGAACACTTAGGACCTGAGTTCAAGCCCCAAGACAAACAAGCAATAACAAAATAAATAAAAAAATTAAAATACTCTTCATTGCTGTGAAATAACAGATTCTATACTAACAGAAAGATGAGTATTTTATGTTATCCTTCACAACATAATCTAAAACAATGCTGTCCTGAAAGTACGATAGAGTTTACAAGGTACTGCTGTGTTGGCGGGGGTGGGGGGTAAGTCTGGAAGGAGGGTGAATGGATATGCTCATCTATTGTATGTATGTATGTATGTATGTATGTATGTATGCATGCATGTATGTATGTATGCATGCATGTGTATATGGAAATATCATTGTGAATCACAGCAATGATGCTAATTTTAAAAGAAAATTGAAAAGCAAAACAAAAAATACCACTTTCCAAATACTGAAGTTTGCTTGGTCAGCTGCCATTGAAACTCTCAATATGGCTGTGAGATCCCATTTGCTTCTTTCTCTTCTTTCCTCCAAGCTTCTTTGAATGAGGCTGCTATTATGAAACCTATGCATGGGCAGAAGTAAGGAGGGTGTCCATCCACCATTAGGACTGACAAAGGGTAACATTGGTGACAAGTATAAGAACTTCCAAAATATTTTATACATAATTTTTATTTTATAAAGAATGTTCCTATTATTAGTTTTCACACATACACAAATACCACAGATACAATGGTATAAAAGATACATATCTAAGTTGCCTATAAAATATGGTTGAGAACATACTTTGTTTCTAATTTCTAATAGTTTATAGACTTCTGGAACACAAGCTTGTTTGAAAAATTGAGGTCTGCAAGAACAAGCTAAGTATGATTAGTCATTAAACAGGATATCTTTGTTAAATTTCCCAACTTTTGAGGTTAGGAGCAAATTCACCTCTTTATTATTCATAGTTATAGAAACTAGAAGTTTATCTCATAATCAGAGACAAGGCATGTAGCAACAAAAGTTAAAAAAAATACTGGTTTTAGATATGGTATGAAATCAACTGAATCTTTCGTTGGCCAGTTGAAGATTACTCAGGATTAATTAGCTGTATTTTGCTTATAACCAAACACCAGGACAGCATACACTACTGACAAGGTGAAAAAAAATCATAAAAAATATGTATGATTAGTATCTTCTTATCCTAAGATAATTTAAAAAAATATTTACTAAAGGAGCAGAGCTAATGGTACTGCAAATAGCACTGATTAAAATATGATGAAATTTAGTTCCAGTTCAAATTGTAAAAATCTGGACCAACCACTATATCTCCTGCCAGGTGATTTCTAACATGCCCTAGATAGCTGTTTTGTATCTTTGTCTTGTGATTAGAGCAGCAGTATTGAATGTATTGCTACACTAGGACATTTGTTTTTTGTAGAGAATATGTAATTAGGAGATGCATTCTGGCAATTGTCAATACCACGGAACCAGCAAAATAACAATGTGTTGTGCCTTTACTGTATATTTCTTACTGCATGAAAACTTTCCTCACAACCCAAAAGGTTCAGATTCTTTGGGACAACAGCCAGGCAGAGGAAATGAAAGCATTAAGCTGGCAATTGCCAGAGGTGACTATTGAGCTCTTTGGAGGCTTGTTTATCTGAAGGTTAGCCAAAACTCTGATAAAGAATATGGCTGGAGTTCCCTCAAACACAACATTTCATGTGAGACTTCCAATTCTTGTGTCAGTAATTGCTCAGAAGAGTAACTGTCTTTGCATTGTTAGGATATTCCTAATTCCTTTTACAATCCAGACACCAAGAGACATTTAAAATAAATATAATTTGTTGCATAAGTTTATTTTAATGCAAGTAAGAAAGACAAGAAACATGTCTGTGAACAGCAACATATCTGAAAAGCAACAAAACCCATTTATACTGACCATGTTTTTCTCTTTCCAGATTTCTGTCTCCTTCTAGGTTTTGTGAGTCTGTTAGATTTCAATGGTCTCCAGAACAGTTACTTGGGTGAGCTGCTTTCATCATACAACACAAGTCCAAAACTTCCTCAACATCTCACTAAATTTCCTTGACCAGTTTCTTTTTCTTTCTTGAGTCATCTTTGATTCTCACCTTTCTATTCCTAATATTGCTTAACCCAGTTTGTCATTACATTTTTCCTTCCAAATAATTTCTTCCTTCCAAGTATTGCTCATTATGAGAATACTTCAACAATTTTCTAGTAGACTTGCTTATTTTAAAATTTTGTGTTCCTGAATACACTGGATATATTACTTTCTACCACATTTAATTTCCTGCTTGCTATATCATTTAGCATCTCTAAAATGAGTAGCTCTACCTCTACTCTTGTTTCTAATTTGTCATTTGGGCCTGAGTTTCAATATCTTTTATAATTTACATTCTTTTACTTATATAATCTCAGCAAAGATCATTTCTCCTCTTTTATTTATTATTCTCTGGAATACACTATGGCTAACACTGAATACATAAAGGCTGCATCATCTAAAATATTTAAGTAATATTTTCTAACACTTATTGAGAGTTGGAAATAGATGAAGTTCCTACCAGCTAAAGTACCAAAGGCCTCATAATCCATGATCAAAAACTAGAGGCATCCTAAATTTAAACTTGAATATGTTTTGGATCTGCTCAAACTTAGCTTTAAAGTAAGCATCAGAGAGAATTGTTTCCCTATGGATTAATTATACTTAAAGGTAAAAGCCAGCATTCTTTCAAAGAATACAGAAATATCCTGCACCAAACATGTAAAAGCAACTAATACACAATTCAAAGGAAGAAGAGGAAACACATGATGTACAGCTGGAAGAAAACATAAATTTGTGACAAATTAACATACAAATTATCTGTGAAATTTAAACACCACTGTCACCAAATCTGTCCTTATCTCTATTACCATACAGAGAGGCGCTCATAGGTACATGGTAAAGCGATAGTACCAGCAATATGAACGTAATTCAAATTAAGTTTGAAGAAAAATAGATAACTGGAATAAAAAGCAATTTTATGGAATTAATCAAATTAGATATTGTAGAAGATGAAAAAACAGAGCAATAGAAAGAATGGAGACATTTACAGAGGTTCACTGAGCTATAATATATGTAATTGAAATCCAAGTGTGAAAAGATGCAGGATGAGATCTAAGGGAATGGTAAGAAGTAGGTTCAAACTGGATACCAATAGCTCATGCTTGTAATCCTAGCTACTCTGGAGGCTAAAATCTGAGGACTGCAGTTCAAAGCCAGCCTGGGCAGAAATACCACAGGAAAAACGTAAGTGAAGCTGCGGCTCAAGTAGTAGAACACTTGCCTTGAGCTGAAGAGCTCAGGGACAGCGCCCAATCCCAGCGTTCAGACCCACGACTGATCAAAAAAAAAAAAAAAAAAAAAAAAAAACCAAAAAACTAAGTTCAGAAAAAATAATAGCTCTTTAGAAATAAAGGTTCAAATTCATTTCAAATCTAACAGAAACTATAAGCCATACCTGTAAAATGTTTAATGAAATCTAGGTGTAACATTGAAAAAAAAAGTAACACCCCCCTGCAAATTCACAAATATGCCAAGTTATAGAAGATCAGAGGCAAAAAAAGTTTAAAAGTCAGAGAAAAGGGCACATTCATATGCAGAGAAAAAAGAGAGAATGTGAAGGATAGAAGATATCTCATCAGGTCTAGGCAAGCTAGAAAACTGAAGTAATATTTCTAAAGTACTTTAAAAAACCCTGTCACTATGTCATAAAATGAACTTCACAATTTAGGTGGCGTGGGGAGCGGTGGGGGGTGGAGTGTAATTGTGGAGATGGGAGGGAAGGGATGGGAGGGGAAAAACAAAAGAGGAGGCAACAATGCTTGATAAGAAATGTACTCATTACCTTGTTCGTGTAATTGTAACCTCTCTGTACAGTATTTTCACAATAAAAAACTTATTAAAACAAAAAAGAAAATAAAACCATTACTTAAAAAAAAACAGTCAATCTAGAATTCTACACTCTGCAAAACAAGGACATTTACAATTGAAAGTGATTGAGAACAATCTCCAAAGCCTTTCAAATAACCCAAGGGTCAAAGCAAATATCACAAAAGCCTTTAAAAATGTTGGAAATGGGAGCTGGGAAGGTGGTTCAGTGGTAGAGTGCTTGCCTTGCATGCATGAGGCCCTGGGTTTGATTCCTCAGCACCACATAAGCAGAAACAACAGGAAGTGGTGCTGTGGCTCAAGTGGTACAGCGCTAGCCTTGAGCTGAAGAGCTGAGGAACAGTGCCCAGGCTTATGACTCACAAAATAAATAAATAAATAAATACATACATAAAATATTGGAAATGAATGAAAAGTAAACACAAATAAATATTTGTAAGATGAAGCCAAAGCAGAGCTTAGAGGAAAACTTTAGAAATAAATACATTAGAAAAAGAAATTATTACCAAAATAATGATATGAGATACAAAGAAAAGAAATAATAAAAAAAAGTAGAAATCAGTAAAACTGAGAACAGAAAAAAATTGAGAAAAAATCAAACCAACAACTTGTTCTTTGAAAAGATCAATAAATCTGAAAAACATCTAGGTAGGTTGAGCAAAAATAAAAAAGAGGTGGCACAAATTATTTGTCTATAGAAATAAATACTTTGGTAGTTTCTGATAGTGTTAAATACGGTTTAATTATATCCAGTGGTCTTATAATTCCTATTTACACCCCAAAGAAAACATATCCATAGAAATGTATTTCTTCAGTCACTTTATTCATAATAGTTATAAACTGTGAATTCAAATGTTTATCAACTGACCAATAAACAGATTGTAGTGTTTCTTTACAATGAAATCTAATACAAAAAATAACACCTATGCAAAAGTATGAATGGGTCTAAAAGGGATTAATCTCTGTGAAGAAGCCACATTCTTGAAGTAGATTAATACCATCTATATAAACTTCAAGAAAAAGACACTACAGTAATTTAAAAAAAGTGGATCAGTATGAATAGTTGTGGGGTTTGAGCATTGATTATAAATGGCCAAAGGTATATTTAAAAGGTGACAAAATGATTGTAAGTCTTCAATATAGGAGTATTTGCTAAAACTATGAGTTGTATTGTTTGAAATCAGGAAGTTTGACTGTTTTTATATTCTACTCAAAAAATTGATAATTTAGGGAGGACGAGGAAACAGAGGTGGTAAAGGAGGAAGAGGTGGAAGAGGAGAGGAAGAGGAGAGGATGACTGAAAAGGACAAGAGAAAGAGGAGGAGGAGGAAGAAGGAGAAGGAGGAGGAAGAAGGAGGAGGAGGAGGAGCAAGAGAAGGAGGAGCAGGAGGAGGAAGAGAAAGAAGGAGGAGGAGGAGGAGATGGAGGAGGGAGGAGAAGAAGGAGCAGGAAGAGGAGGAGGAGCAAGAGAAGGAGGAGCAGGAGGAGGAGGAGGAAGAGAAAGGAGGAGGAGGAGGAGATGGAGGAGGGAGAAGAAGGAGGAGGAGGACGAGGAAGGAGGAGGAAGGAGGAGGAGGAGCAGGAGGAGGAACAGAAAGGAGGAGGAGGAAGAGGAGATGGAGTAGGGAGGAGAAGAAGAAGAAAAAAAGAAGAAACAACTGCATGTAAGAGTGGGAAATTCTCTTTTTAAAAACTGCATTTCACTACCACTCAGCCTTTCTACAAATCAGGAAACCTCCTACCCAGGTAGAAAGCTGCCTTCCTATGCAAATGCACACCTCTTAGCCCTCCTACAAATCCCCATACTGAGCATTTAAGGTCTTCTTTTCTCTCCCTCAACATAGTTCCAGAATGAAACAGGAAACCCGATTCTCACCCAGGATCCTGGCTGTGATGGCGTCTGAGAGGTATGAGCGCACAGCGTTTTGTAGCTACCTGGGTTCCACAGTGCATTAGGGACATCAACAGAAACACAAAACAAAGGAGCGATTCCAGAGTACCCGCAATTCCTCACCTCACCTTTCAGTGGTGACCAGCTGGTTCCTCCTGCTTCGCTCATGTACCCTGTGTGTTCGCTTCTTTAGCATTTGGGATCATCCAGCCACATCGCTCACTTTTCTCGCTCACTCACTAGCAAGTCCCTCTCATCTCCTTTCTACCTTTCAAAGCCCACCTCCATTTCCTTCCTTCCCAACCTAACTGTCCTTGGACCCATCAAGGTAAAGGAATATCACCGGAAAACTTGTCTACATACCCTCCGAGTGTCGTAAACTGCTGAGGGTGAACTTGGATAGGACTATTTAGTTAAGAAATCTCACTGAACAAACACACTTTTGCTGCTCCTGATACCTCTCCCTTCCTTTCAGTACGCTTACTTTCCATCTTATCCTTCCTACCTGCAATCCCTCTAGAAAGCTCAAGGAACTCAGGTTTCAGTCCTTTAGGGGCCATCATGGGTCCTGGCCTTGGACCCAAGTAGTTCAAGAACCAGGACAGTGATTGGCTCCATTGGAAGGAAGGGAATTGAGTTGGTAGAGTGCCATCAGTTGCTGCTGCCAAAATGGGGTGGAGAATTGCCTTGTGTCCATTTTCCCTTGTGTTGAAAACACAGGATTTCTGGGTCATAATCTTGGGTTACTGCTGATTCTTGACCTTAGCTTTATGTGTGGTCCAATATGCCAACTCTTCCCTGTCTCTGTACAGATTGCAAGAACCTTCTGCAAACTCCATATAGTGAAGAATGCAATTTTCCAAGATGGCCAAGCCTATTATCTCCTAGGGATGATCGTTGCATTGTTCTTTTGTGGCAAATGACCCTTCTAATGGATAATTCAGATGGATATGGTGATATCATTTTTCAGGAGTAGGCAATAGATGGGTATGCTGATAATTTGATACCTAACTATTCTCTATCATTAAGGCTAAGGGTCAACTTTTCTGGCTTAATATCTTGAAGAGAGACCATACTTTATAATTCCTTTGCATTTTTCTACCTGGTGGGAATTTCTGTTAGATACTAGAGTGCTTTTTATTTTCTTGTTTGTTTTTGTCTTATAGAGTGAAATGCCCACAGAACACTCAATCTTCTTAAGAAATACAACAATTAATTTAATACATGAAATGTTTATAATTTTCTCTTTAAAAAGATGTTATTAACCTGTACGTAATGACAAATGCCTAGAATTCCAGCATGGGAGGCTATGGGGCAGGAGGATCAAGTTATGAGTTCAAGGCCAGCTTGGGATAATTTAAAAAAAATCTCATTTCAAAAAAGAACAAAAAACATTATAATAAAAAAGAACAAAAACATTATAATCTTAAATCATGTTGTCTTAATGTACATAGATCAGTGTTTCTCAAAATAAAAGTACACAACTAAGCTATACACATGCACATAGATTTTATATACATATATGCAGACATCCACATGTGTGCATGTATGTATATATTTTCAGGGTAACTTAAAATTTTCCTTTTGAACTGAGTTCTGCTATGAAGTCAAAAACGAAACAATTTTTTTCAATTCTATAAAAAGTTAAAACAAATTGACCCAAGTTTCTTGAATGTAAAACAAATGTCTTTTGCATTTTGGTAAATCATTTTCTTCTTTGGAAAGTACTTCTGATGACATTCAGCTGATCCTGACAGGGGTAATTCTCTTTTCCTTTCTCTGGTATGTGGTATGGTTTTAGAGGTCGATGTGAGGTACTTTAGTATGACACGAAAGCCATCAGGAAATTTATGGAATTGACCAGAATTTTATTGCAGCCAGATTTTTCCCCAATAACCTAAGCCTGACATCAATTTGGATGATGAATACACTCAATTTGAATTTCCTTCTAGAATACAGACAAATAAATATGAAAAAATCCATTTGGCATAGATACCTAATTTCAAATCTATCAAAACCTCGTGTGAATAATAAAATTGAGCAAAGGAGTGTTTTTATTCCCATTCTTTTCAAATCAATATACTTAACTATACATAACTTTGATATGAATATTCTTGTAACTGGATTTGTATTTATGTCTGAAAAAAATGTCTTCAAATGTGAGTTTGGCTAAGTAGAATGAGGAGAGTATATGAGTAGAAAAGTAGGAAAGGGTTGAAAAAGAATCATTGTAAGATAAAAGTCAAATAAAATGACTAAAATTAAAAGCTTAAAATAAACAAAAGCTTATAAAAGATGAGATAACTTTGAAATAACAGAGAAACTCAAAGACAGGCACATAGAGACAGGAAAAACTCAGATTTAACTTTATCTAAATGCTCTAAAATGCCCAATTATAAACATTTTAAGGGCATTTAATAGACATTTTTATTTGAAAAATATTAATATAAGAATGGCTTTTAATTTGGAAGCATTTCTAATACCCTGTGGTTATTAACAGCTGGAGAGAACAGAACAAATCTTGCTGGAACTTTGAGTTCGTATTTTCTGAACTAGTACACTTTAAGAGTGTCTCAAAATGAGTCAACTGTCATCATTGACATATTTGGAGAAAGTTGCTCATTTATCTAAAATGAGTTGTTAATTCTGAAGTAAAGTTTATACACAAACTGGTATGCTAATCTGTTTTTCTAAGAGAACTTTAAGAGATAAAACATATATTCTTTTATGGAATATTTTTGTATATGTTACACTTAGAAGTAATTACAATTTTGTGTGTCTTTAAAAGAATTAATTCAAGCATTTGCTATAACTGTATCATAAAATCAACTGTGAGTTTAATTTATCCAAAAAATTCAATTATTAGTTGAAATTCAATGAAAAATTTGTTTTAAGTTTATTTCAGAAAAGTGTAGACACTTAGCACATTCCAAAGCATAATGCTTTTCTAAGATTTTTATGGTCATATATTGAGCATGTTCTCTTTAAAATCACAGATAATTCAATTATGAGTTTGGGATATTGAAATGTATCTGGTTTTAAAAGTGAATGACACTCTTTTTTTTTTTTTTGGGTCCGGTTGTGGGGCCTGAACTCTGGGCCTGGGCACTGTCCCTCAGCTCTTCAGCTCAAGGCTAGAGCTCTGCCATTTGAGCCACAGCGCCACTTCTGGCTTTTTTCTTTTTTTGCTATGTGGTGCTAAGGAATCGAACCCAGGGCCTCATGCATGCAAGGCAAGTGCTCTACCACTGAGCCACCTTCCCAGCCCCTGAATGACACTTTTTATATGAAGTACTTATTCCATTTGAAGTTTAAGAAAAGCCAGGCGTAATGAATAAAACTTCCTCAGAATGAAAAAAGTCAAGATCCATGATGCATACAATATGTATCATATATATATCTAAATGTTTTCTGGAACTCTAAAATTATGTATTATTTCTTTATATTATTTGACCATCACACAGTTGATTGATTTTTTTGTATTTGTTTAGAATAGTTAACTGCAAATTTATTTTAACTTTATTAAAACTTGTTGCAAATTTTAATCTAGTGCCAGTCAGAAACTAAATCTTATATCAAATCTTTGGTTAAACACATTTAGAAAAGAATGAACTCAATTGGACACCAGTGACTAACACCTGTACTCAATTACTCAGACTACTGAGATCTATAGGATTACAATTTTGAGTCAGTCTAAGCACGAAAGTCTGGGAGACTCTCCCCGATCAATAACCAAAGGGTGGGCTGGAGACATGGTCCAAGTGGTAAAGCATCAGTTAATCCAACTGAATGAATGAAAGGCCCTGACTTCAAACTCCACCACCAGCTGAAAAAGAAAGAAAAAAGGAAAAAAAGCAAGGAAAAGAAAGGAAGAAAAGATGGAAGGCAAGGACAGAGGGAGGGAGGAAGGAAGAAAAGAAAGAAGGAGGAAAGGAAGGAAGAAAATCAGGAAGCAAAGAAGGAAGGTAAGGAAAGAGAGGAAGTGAGAAGGGAAGAAGGAAGGAAGGAAGGAAAGAAGGAAGGAAGGAAGGAAGGAAGAAAGGAAGGAAAAAAGGAAGGAAGGAAGGAAAGGAAAGAAATTGGTAGAGCATGAACTCTATTTTATTGCAAGGGTGAACCACCCCAAATATTTATTGAAATTTAGAAATGACTAAACAAATATTGTTAATTATAAGCAATCAAATAGCGGAAAGATAAAGGCAATTGGTAAGACTTTGTAAATTTTAATTTACAACCTGTGCTACAGAACTTTAAGTAAATTATTTTACTCTTTGCTTTTATGACTTGTAGAAAATGTGATAATTCATAAAATTGTATGTATGGAGATATAAATTTTTACATCAAGCATAATAATAAAGAAATGAGTAAACATGAGCTTCTTAATAGTACATTGGTAAGTTTTGTAGTCTTCTTGAATAAATATTTATAGCTCTAGTATACTGACAATTAAGTGACCATAAATTGTTATCTGAGATCTGGTACACCAGTACTAATTTTATGATTTTGCTTGCTTGTCAATCTTAATTTTTTTGTTGTTGTTGTTGTTGGTTGTGGGGCTTGAATTCTGGGCCTAGGTGCTGTTCCTGAGCTCTTCAGCTCAAGGCAAGTGCTCTACCATTTGAGCGACAGCACCACTTCCGGTTTTCTGGTGGTTATTTGAAGATAAGAGTCTCTTGGACTTTCTTGCCTGGGCTGGCTTTGAACCTTGATCCTCCGATCTCAGCCTCTTGAGTAGCTAGGATTACAAGTGTGAACTGCCAGTGCCTGGCTGTTAAGCTTAATTCTAAAGAACATTTTGATCTGTAGATGTAATGAGATGCACCATAAGAAAGACATGCTCTCTTTCTCTCTCTCTCTCTCTCTCTCTCTCTATATATATATATATACACACATACATATATATGATACTGTACAGAGGGGCTACAGTTATATGAGTAAGGTAATGAGTACATTTCCTGTCAAGCATTGTTACCCCCTCCTTTGTTTTCTATCTGCTACAGTGGTGTATACAGGCAGGTGTGTAGGGGCTAGTATATCACTAAACTAGTGTATAGAAGAGGCAAATTCTGTGAGCAACTCCATGTTGGGTCACTCCTTCACTGATTTTTTTTTTTTCCAAACTGCTACTTAAGCAGGTAGGAATGTCATGCTAAATCCTATTCCCAAAATTATTAAAAGGAAAAGAGGAGTAAAATATCTCAAGTTAAAGAAAATGTTGAAAATTGAAATCCTGTGGGACATTCTACCTTCAAAATGAATGATGTGTCATTGCTTTAGTGCTTGGTTACTTTTTGGCAGTTCTGACGAATGTAACCCACAGGATCTATCCCCTACCCGAGGCTCAGCTGCCATTCTACAGAGTAGCATCAACTGTAATATCCACGGTTCACTACACACTTGCTAAGTTAGTAAATAGTTTGGACCATAGGGAGAATTTATGAGAGTTGAAAAAGTCATACAGCAATGAGCAAGACCCTGAACAGAACTTGGAATCACTCAGCATTTGCCTGTTAATCTTATGATGAAAATCATGATTATAACCTGCAGGGACAAGCCCTTTGCCAGAGCAAAGCTCAGCACTGTCAGCCAACGAGAACTAATACTGTTCCCCAGTGTAGCAGTCAGAGAGGTGAGAAAGTTCCTTTGCTTCAGCCTCTTGGTAGACTCAAGGACTTTTCCCCTCCCGTTTCCCCCTTCTTTCTTCTCTCTCTCTCTCTCTCTCACATTATTATAGTTGTCAAATGGAGAGAGGGACTGTGAATGAATACACTCATTCCATTCCATGTATATATGTGAAAAATGAACCACGGAAAAGATAGGAAAGATGATTGATTAAGACTCATTGCATTTATAAACTGAGTTGCTGAATTAAAAGCCCCTTTGTACAAATAGGTCAAGATAATTTTTGTTGTTGTTGTTTTTGGGTCCGGTCATGGGGCCTGAACTCTGGGCCTGGATGCTGTCCCTCAGCTCTTCAGCTCAAGGCTAGCACTCTACCACTTGAGTCACAGCGCCACTTCTGGCTTTTTTTCTTTTTGCTTATGTGGTGCTGGGGAATCGAACCCAGGGCCTCATGCATGCAAGGCAAGCACTCTACCACTGAGCCTCCAGCCCAGCCCAAGATAATTTTTAAATAATAAGAAAACAAATAGGAAGAAAGAAGGAAGAGACCCAAATAATGAGAACCATTAACTTAGGAGGGCAGCTGCAAAACATCCTGAACAATGGAAGGAGGAGATGGGGTGTCTTCCACACCAGAATCCCTTTGAAACTAATGTCCATTCTTGTACAGAAAACTGGGAAATCCTAAATCTCAATACATTTCTTTTTTTCCTACATGAAAGTATTAGTTTTTTGAGCACTAAGAATATTGGGAATATACCTGTCTTTAAAATTATAGGCTTTCCTTAAAAATAAAGAGTAATATTTCCTGGGTCCAATATATTTTAATGAGGAACAAAACAATTCATAATTGCAGTCTCCCAGTTCATAAGCATGTCTTAAGCAACAATCCATACTAATGCTTAAATGTACCAGTAAGTGTAATCAAATAGCTAGAAGTTTTCATTTGTTTACTTGTTTTCATTGAATGGTCCACATTAAAACACATTGTGAACTGAAATGATCACATAATTAAAATGGTAAAATTTGCAAGATAAATAAAGCACAGGATTTTTCTTTGCAATGGAAGAATGTTAGGCTTTTTTCCAACTTTAAGAAATGAGGACCTTCAATATTAAAAAGTATGATAAATGGAAATGTCTTTTAAAATTGTTTTATATAGTAGAAAATTTAGATAATCCTTTCCTTTCTTTTTCACTAACATATTAATTGTACAAAAGGTTTTATTGTGTTCTTTCTGTACATGTTTCAAAGTTTGAGAAAATTTTAAGTTAGTCTTTATGTATTTATCTATGTTAATATAAATATTTACCTGGTTGCATATATAATTCTATAAATAAAAGTTACTACAAGAAAAGAAGTCCCCAAAATAATAACTAATAACAATTTTATGTCTTGTTAGGGTAAAATTATGAGATATTTTTAGTTATGGGTGATTTTAATTTATTTTATTCTATTAAGAGACAAAATTAAAACTGGTTTTGTAGTCCTTAGCTGGATTTAACTGAAATTCTTAAGTTGAGCAGTAATCTGGACCAAATGATTTAGAATACTTCAGCCCACTACAAATGCAGGTTACACTTGCAGCCAGACCAGAGGGAGGAACATACAGAAAATGGAAAAGCAAGGTACAGATATGGCTAGATTGGTTTACCTTATATGACTATGGTTTGAATAGATGGCTTCCTGTGGTTGACAGAGATTTAGCTATTTATTACAAAAGCAAATTTCAAGTTAGGTTTTCAGTTTGTTTATGTACTGTTAGATTGCAGTTTGTTATTTAAGGATTTGTCCAGAGGCTACTTAGAATCATGTTTAGCATGATCTAATAATACTTTTATATACTGCCTATATGGTCTTTAGTAAGGGCAAATAGTTTTATAGTTGGAATAAAAGTAGTGCTATAATAATGAGGAAGTTTGCCATAAAAATTTTGTTTAAAGACAGGCACTGGTGGCTCACACCTGTAATCCTAGCTACGCAGAGGCTGAGATCTGAGGATCATGGTTCAAAGCCAGCCTGGGCAAGAAAGTCTGTGAGACTCTTATTTCCAGTAAACCACCAGAAAACCAGAAGTGGCTCTGTGGCTGAAGTGGTAGAGCCTTGAGCTGAAGAGCTGAGGGACAGCGCCCAGGCCCAGAGTTCAAGCCCCACAAATGAAAAAAAAAAATTTAGATGGGATCTCAAGTCTTTTTTTTTTCTATGCAACTGAGAAAGAATAAGAAATTACCATTTCAGGGCTGGGAAGGTGGCTCAGTGGTAGAGCACTTGCCTTGCATGCATGAGGCCTTGGGTTCGATTCCTCAGCACCACATAAGCAAAAAGAAAGAAGCCGGAAGTGGTGCTGTGGCTCAAGTGGTAGAGCGCTCGCCTTGAGCTGAAGAGCTGAGGGACAGTGCCCAGGCCCAGAGTTCAGGCCCCATGACCGGACCCCTTCCTCCAAAAGGGTTATAAGTCATGATTAATCATGTCATTTTTTCCATTGTCTTATTTCTTCAGAATTTTGGATTCTTTCTTGGTTGAATAAGAAGAAAATCTTTCTCGGTTTCATGTAGATTAATGAACTGGACATGTACAAAACATTAAAACTTCGTATCCTTAAACATTCTGTCTCAGACATGTGATTGGACCTCTGAAGTGTAGCCAAATGTTAGGAAGATGGCATTGCCTTGTAAAGTTTCATCTACTTCCTTAGCCAGAAAAGCAGGGAAATTACTAATATGATCTCACCAAAAGATTAAGATTGTCCATTTTATCTTTATCAATACGTCTACTTACGAGACTTATGGGTGTTATAACGTGGGGGAAGAATATATAAGAGAAACTAAAAAAAATGAGTGTTAAGTGAACAAAGGTTTTTATGAATCTTGCTCTGGTTATGTTTACTCCTTTATATGAAATTATATTTACTAAATAGGCATAGTTTCTTTGTAGCAGAAGAAATATCCTATATATACTATCTTACTTTGTAAAAGTATGTATTTTCTTGGATTTAAAGAGTTACCAAATACAATTGGAAGTGAAAGGTTAATGAAGTTATTTAAAAGTTGCTTCTAGAAGTCTTAATTTACATAAAAATAATGATATATAAAACAACGATATCATATATAGTTAGTAATCCAGGCCTCCTGTTTCTGTCACAGATTGGTGGACTACTTCAGAGAATCCATAAATCAGATTCAAAACAAAAAGGAAAGAATGATAATAAAAACAAAAGTCATCCTTTGCCACAGATTTATTGTGGACAAACAGATGGTTGGCACAGGCCTTAATTCCCTCTTTCTCTCCTACCTACCACAAAAGAAAAGAAAACGAAAAAGTCAAAGACACCGCCAAACCAAAAAATCATGCAAGCTTTCCTCATGGAAGAAATGTAACTTCGGATTATTTTACAGGGAGAAAGTGGGAGGCAAAAAATTTAGTTGAAAATTATCCCAATTTCACCGCTGAAAAGCATTTCTGTTGAACTGTCCATCACAATATATACATGTATATCTATATATATATATATATATATATATATATATGGATATGGTGTGTATGCAAACGTGTGTAATTTTAGAAAAACAAGATCAGAATACGAAGGGAAAGAGATGAATTTTATTCTAAGCCAAGTGCTAGTTGGCTGAATGTGGGAGGAAGGGATAGAATTCAGCTGGCAATCTCTAAAGGGAACAAAGAATCAAAACTTCTAAAACTTTCATTAAAGAAAAATTTAAATTTCCAAGTTCTTTTTGGAAATTTTAGGTTTCAAGGCTTTCTGGTCATATGAAAGCTAAACTAGATGTCTCTAATTGAGAAAAACCAGGGAACTGGACCAATAACAATGACAAGGCTAAGAAGGTAAAGTATTAATAAACACAATATTTAGTCTGAAAAAATCTATTACTCTAGACAGTAGAATAAGATACAACTTAGCAAGGAATCCAATTTCAGCTGGTTTTAAAGTGAGAACCAGATCAAATAGGCTGTAATACACCTGTAGCAATATCTAAAAGTCACAAAGTATCATAGAAAAAAACAAAAATGATGCTAAATACAGTTCCAAAAATTGTTTATGACTATGGGTAAACAGAGCAAATGACTTCTGTTCCATTTTTACTCTTACTTGGATGGAATGTGTTATAATACCTGGGAACACAAATTGCATAATTGCAATGATTTTCTTGGTAGATTCTGGGAGCTGATCAAGTCAACAAACAAAAACAAAATAAAAAGCAAGCAAAAAGAAAGAAATCACCTTGTTGGTTAGGATATAAATGGGACATCTAAAGTAATTTCATATGGATAAAATAAAGAAGGCTGCGTCTATATTTAAAAAAGAAGAGATGGCAGAATAAGTTTTCATCTTAAGTGGTTAGAGCAAGTCTAACTGTGATCATAGCGAGGAATGGACCAACATGAAAGAGTCTCCTAGGTAGGAAAACCTGACAGGGCAGCTTGTCTTATGTTATTAAGAGGTCCTGGACCTCTTCATGTTAAACAAGTTAAGCCAAGTTACAAAAGACAAGTATTGCGTTTTTCTGCTCTTAGGTAGAATCTATAAATGATAATAATAATGATAACAATAACATGATCTAAAAGGGAATTTGTTTAAGGAGAAACTACCATATAATGTGGAAACAAGAGAGGTTGATGAGGGATGAATATGATCATGTACATATATATAAATTCACATATATGCACATATACATGTATACACACACACACACACACACACATATATATATACACATACATATGCTAGGGGTCTCTTGTCACTTGATTTTGGCACTTAGATCTCCTGTCTATGAATCTCTGTCTTAGTCTCTCTCTTTGATAATAGAATACTATTTCCATCTGATCACAGTAACACATGCACAAGGGTGTGTTTGGTTGGGCACACACACACACGCACAAACACACACACACACACACACACACACACACACACACACACACACCCTTCCCCTTGCATGCTGCTTTCCAATTTTATTCATGCCAAACTTAAGTTTTATTTTTGCTGTTTGTCTTTCACAGCCTTCTCATTGTTTAGGAAGGCAGCCTTTATTTGATGTCCTCTTAGAGGCTATTTCCTATCATCTCAGAATAGCTCCTGATGGCTTATCCTCAGACTTGGCTTTCTGTTTATTTCTTGGAAATTACTTCCTCAATTCATTCACCACTTTTGTCAAGTGTCTAGGATCATTTTGTTTAATACCTCCATTGGAATCCCTTTCTGGTGTGTCTTCCTGTACTACAGAGGTAAGAAAGCTACTTTTCTAAGATTATTGTAAGGCTGTGGTTTAGATCAGTTTGGAGCTAGGTTATGTGGAAAGAAAACATAAGGAGGAACAGTGTTGTAGTTCTAAAGAGGCCAGCTATGGAGGAAGGTCCCTGCTTTGGTAGCCCCTGCTACATGCATGTGTCCCAGAACTAGCCACAGTAACAAAAGCTTCCTGATTATGTCGCTTCCTGCTTGTGGCAAAGGCTATGGCGCTTCTTCACCAACTTGTTTTTTTCCATGTGGCCTTAGGAATCATTCCTAAGGCTCAGTTTAGAGTCCATATCTTGAGTGATTCCATGGATCTTGTGAACTTTTATCTTTCTTTAAATTCCTTTCAGTTAAGCCAGCTTTGGTGGACCTTGCTATCTGTGCTTATGAACCATCATCAGTACATCTAATAATTGTTATGTTTATGAGTACTCAAAGAGAAGTTAGCATCTTATTCTTCAGTGGATTCCCAATGCCAGACGCACCTTAGCTCACAGTAGATGTTACTATAAAACTAATTATATATGTATATGTACATATATATATATATATATATATATATATATATATATATATATCGTTATACTAGCACCAGGGTGTTGGTGACTCATGCCTGTAATACTATTTAGTAGACTAAGATCTGAGGACTGTAGTAGAAAAGTTGTGAAATTCTAATCTCCAGTAACCTACCCAAAAGCTGGAAGTAAAACTGTGGTTCATGCAGCAGAGCACTAACCTTGATTTAAAAAAGCTCAGGGACAGCACCTAGGTCCTCAGTTCAAACTCAAGGATTGGCATATACACACATAAAACCCCACGTGTTACACTGACCAATACTATTAGAAATTATTATAAATATAATGATACATATAATAATATACATAAAATATATGATTATGGAATCATAAAATTTTAGAAAAGCTTTGTCTCTTTTCAAATGGTAACAGATGCTCTGAAATATTTTGTAAAGAATTCCTTATATTTCATATCAGCAGTTCTAGAATCTATCTCTGGAGCTGAGGGTGCTGTATAATTACCAACTATTCACAATCCTAAAATTTGTTTTCCTTTCTTCATGTCTCTGCTTATATTTTCAAACCCCTAATCCCACACTTTTACTGGACAGACAACCTGTTTTTTTTTTCCTTTCAAGTGCAAGCTGAATTATTATCTTTTTTTGAGGGGGCGTCCGGTTGTGGGGCCTGAACCCTGGGCCTGGGTGATGTCCCTCAGCTCTTCAGCTCAAGGCTAGCACTCTACCATTTGAGCCACAGCACCACTTCCGGCTTTTTTTCTTTTTGCTTACGTGGTGCTGAGGAATCGAACCCAGGACCTCATGCATGCAAGGCAAGCGCTCTACCACTGAACCATCTTCCCAGCCCCTGAATTATTATCTTGAAGGAATCTTTCATGTACTTTCCCAATGATTAATTACATCTTAATCCCTGTTCCTATCATACTTCACAGATACTTCATTATAGCACTTGTAGAAGAGTAAGATAAGTTTTATTATTCTGAATCATTTTATTATAATAAGTAAAATATAACATCCATTGGGAAAGCTATATTAAAATGACCTCAATAAACTAAAAAAAAGGAAATTACAATTAATATATTTTTTCTCTGCAGAAGTAGAGAAAAATCACTTAAATTTGACTTTTCTTTCCCAGAGAACAAACTTCTAATTTATCTGTTTATTTTTATTTTGTTGAATTTACTTGCTTTATATATGAGCTAACTTCTTCAAGACCTGAAATGAGGGCAGAAAGCCCACAAAAGGCTTCAAATTAATTAATGGAGCTGATGTTAAGAGTAGAAGGATCTCTTAGGAGTTTTTCAAAACACAAAAGAGTAATTCAGTTTGGAACTGGTTCATTTTTGTGGATACAGATGTTTGTAATACTAAAACTAGCAAGTGAAAACAAATCATTTTTCTTCTTTTTTTCCTTTTAATTGTCTTTTAAATGAATTATATCCACCTTGAAATTATGCTGAGTTGTCTGGATCACAAAATAACTTCTCTTTTGGTCATCTTGAGAATTAACAAATCTAATTCTCATATTAGTTGTTTCATATTCATACATATACAAATACTTATTATTTCCAGTGTTTTCAGTTTTCATTCAGAAACATGTAACACAGCATATAATATTTGTATTTGAGATATTTTTGATTGAAATGTCTGACATTTGTAGTAATAGATATCATATCCACTGACTTTCATTTTATTTTTGTTAATAATCTGAAATTTACATAAAATAACAAAAGAAGTAATATTTACAATATTAAACATAAGCCAGATGTAGGAACATGATTTTCCAGATTAAACATTTACCAAGTTAGCAGACAAAGGTCTCTTCCTCCATATATCCAAGTGTGTTTTCTTTGAATACATTTTATTTTCTTGTTCCTTTATCCTTTGTACATCTTTGTATATCTTTGTTTACTAATAGCGTTTCTCCTTACTAGGGGCTTCTACAGTTCTACACAGCTGCTACACAGATGAGCTAAATAGTCCATTTTCATCTTTAAAAAAGTAGACAGAACCTTTACAGCTTTCAGAGAAGAACTTTAAAATCTTTTGGGGAAAGTTGTCATTGCTGTACAATTTTTTGATTTAGTATTCAAGGAAACTTGAATACAGGAAAGCAACAAACATTATCTAGCTATACATCCTTCAAATCATGGGCATTGGTTAAAAGCTAATGCCTAGAATTTGAATAATTTTGGAAGAAAATGCCTAGAATTTTGAACAAGACATAAAGGCAAGTGTTCAGTAACAATGAGATGAGGTGTTACTATAAATGGGATATTTCCCAAATTTCTTCTCCAGATTGTGTGTTGTTAGTCTATATAAATGCAACTGAGTTTTAGTTGTTGACTTTCTATTCTAAATTCATTTTTAAGTTCAAACACATTTTGTATAGTCTTTAGGATTTTCTCTATATATGATCATTATTTTTTAGAAATAGAGACAATTGCATGTCTTTCTTTTCACTTTGTATTTGTTTTCATTCTTCTTCCCTAATGCTCTAGTTAGAATTTCTAGCATGGTGCTTTATAGAAGTGGTGAAAAAGAACATTATTTCCTTAGTCCCTTAGTTGGAGGTGAAGCTTTCTGTTTTTCTGAACTTGACATTACCCATGCTCTTGCCATATGCAGCCTCTCTTGTATTGTAATATATTCCTTCTATACCTGGTTTGTTAAATTTTTATCTTACAATGTTATTACTTTTTGTCAATTGCTTTTCTTCATCTATTGTGGTTATATGAGCTATTCTTCATTCTATAAAGGTTATGCATTACCTTTTTTGATTTGCATGTTAATTAATCCTATTCCCACATTTAAATCAATTTGATCATTTTGCATGACCCTTCAGATGTGCTGTTAAATTCATACTGCTAGTACTTTATTGATGATTTTTACATGTGTGTTCATCTTGGATATTTGTCTGTAGTTTTATTTTCTTACAATATTCTTTTCTGGCTTTGGTATCAAAGTGATGCTGGCCTCGTAAAAGACATTTGAAAATGTTCCCTCCTCTTAAATTTTTGAAAAAGTTGGGGAGTGCCATTAATTGTTGTTCAGTGCTTGACAGATATCTCCAGTGAAGCCATGTGATCATGCACTTTGTCTTGTTGAAATTCTGATTCAAGATTAACTCTCCTTACTTTTTATTAATTCATAAAGATTCATTTTTATTCTTCACATTCCAGTCTCACAAGATTGTATGATCCTAGGGATTAATTTACTTCTAGATTATGTAGTATACTGGCATGCAATTACATTAATTTCTTACATATAGACTTTCATATTTCTTTGAAATCCATTAAAATATTTTGACTGCCCCTTTATATTTTATTATCTTCTCTTTTTCTTAGTCTAGGTAGAACTTATAAATTTTGTGTATATTTTCAAAAAGCAGTTCTTAGATGTATATTTTCCTATTCTATATATACTTTATTTTTCTTTGGTATTTGTTATTTCCTTCCTTCTCTTGGGCTTATTTTCCTTGTTGCAGTTCCTTGAAGTTGTTTATTTGAGTTCTTTTTTTGAGATCTTTACACTTTACTCTATATAGGTGTTTGTCACTATAAACTTTCCTCTTTGAAGTGCCTTTATAATATTACATAATTCCTGATACATTGTTTCCAACTATGTATGTCCTAATATTAGTTTTTCCCTTAAATATTAGGATTTTCCTTTTTGAATTCTTCTTGAATCTAGGAGTACTTGTCAGGAGTCTATGTTGTTCAATTTTAACATGTTTGTTAATTTTATGAAATATTTCTATTTTATACTATTGTGGCTGCAAAATAGTATATGATGCCAATCTTAATTTTGTTGAGAGACTTTTAAGCTAATATATGATCTGCTTTCTTTTCATACCTCCTTCTTTTCTTTCTTTGTCTTTCTGTCCTCTTTGTTGGCTTTTTCTGAACTTTATTAATAGTATGTTATAGTCAAAACATTTTGGCACCAGTTTACTCTATAATTTAAAGAATAAACTACTTAAAACTTTAGTTTGAAAACTTCCATCTGCATTAACAATAAGCAAAAAGTAAAAAGATATTGGTGTTCTGAGTGACTTGTCCTTTTATATTTGAACTTGTGTATTTTTTTATTTGAAATGTAAAAGAAAAGGTCAGTTTTAGGTTATGTTTGAAGCAAATTAATGACTTTAAAAATGTAATTATCCATGTCATTAAATTTTGAACAAAAGTCTATGCATGTACATCAGCAGATTGAGAGATGTATTCATTAATTATAACAATTACAATGTATGAGGGCTTGCCTGGTTTACACTGTTAAAAAGATTATGCAAAAAATAAATATAAGGGGCTGGGAAGGTGGCTCAGTGGTAGAGCACTTGCCTTGCATGATCAAGGCCCTGGGTTCGATTCCTCAGCACCACATAAGAAAAAAGCTGGAAGTGGCGCTGTGGCTCAAGTGGTAGAGTGCTATCCTTAAGCTGAAGAGCTGAGGGACAGCACCTAGGCTCAGAGTTCAGGCCCCATGACCGGACTCAAAAAAAAATAAATAAATGAAAGTAAAATATAAGCACTAATAGTAAAAATTATGCATATAAATATTGAAAAAGGAACAGGATTTTTACATGTATATATACATATACACATATACCGATATACACATATATGTATATATTTATATATCTTTATATATGTACATATATATGTATATATCGGTATATGTGTATATGTGTATATCGGCATATGTGTATATGTATATTATATATATATATGTATATGCAGTTCTGGAGTTTGAACTCAAGGTTGCAAGTCTGCAGAGAGGTGCTCTACCCCTTAAATAACAACTTCATTCCTTTATTTTTTTTATAGGGTCTTGTATTTTTTCCAGCGGAATTGTCTTATAGTGTGATTCTCTTATTTTTAGCCTCCTGCATAGGGTAAAATACAGGCATGAGCCCGTATGGTCAGTTTATGTATGATACTTTGATATACATATCACCAACAATATATGTGAATTCTGGTGTGCTTTATATTTTTTGCGTGATTCAATATATGTGACTAAGAATATTAATGTGTCAGCAAGCCTTTTTTCTTTTTTTCTGTAACATTTTAGTATGAAAGGTTATTAAAATAATAACATAATTATACTGTATAGATAAATGTACTTGCTCTTGTTTATTTGCTACCTCTTTCCTTGGAGTTGGAGAGTTTTGAAAAGGGAACCACACTTCTTTTGTGTCCTCAGGAAGGGTCCCTCAACTGGAGAACTTGAACACAGGTATTTGAATCAAGTACTTTGGAAAACAAGAATTGTGACAAGTTGTTTGTTATTAAGGCAGAAGAAAGATAGCAAGGTTAGAAGACACAGGAAACAAGACAGGGATATTTGATAGAAATTTCTCATTTAAAAATATGAAGTTTGATATGAGTCTTAAAAATTATTTGTCTTTAGATGTTTGCATAGAATCTGAGGCTATTTAATTATAATCTAGACTCTTAAAGTTCGAGAAGACTTTTCTAATATATAGAACAGAATTTCTGAGGTAAATGGAATCAGGGTGTGGTGACAGTAGAAATTTTCCTTAAGTTCATCTCTGGAATCCTTCCAGAATCTCTCAATGGGAAATATTTTAAAAAGATTTGGATTTGGATTTGGTTCGTGTGTTTCTAATGTCTCTTCTTCTTGCATTGAGCTCAGACATAGTTAAGGGAAAACTCACAGGTGATATGTAATTATAATTATCCACTTTTAAAAATAAACTAGTTTTTGGTGAAACTGATCAAGATGAATTGTATTTTAAAAAAAGAAAAATTAAGGGATTCATATGTACAAATAGAAAAATATATAACGTATTGGAATGTTGAAAAATGTCTGTATTAGGCATCAGGATATCTCGAATCTAGATTCACTTTTATCTGTTCTTTTGATCAATCAGCAAGTTAATTCTGTTCTAAGTTAGAGATTTCCGCTGAAGCATCTATGGATTTCTGGAGTTTATAAAGTCATATTGGACAATTAGACAGAATACACCTAGAAAATACAATTTTCATGTAGAACAGAAACTATTATTTCCTGTGGAGAAGAAAATTCATGATTTGCCTTACTTTCTGTTTTGATTTTGCTTTAGCTTTTTGGATTCTGTGATGACCACAGATAAGATTTCTAAAGAATAATGATTATAGTAACTCATGATTTTTTTCTTTTTTTAAATCCCAGATAAGGTAGTCATGGTAACAGCCGAAGTCACAGGAAGTAATGGGAAAACAAGGAATTTTTATTACTACATAGAACAAAAATTTTTCCATAGATAAACAGATTTATAAATCTGAAGGATGATCTGAAAAAAGTTATTTTCTTTACTAAGAAAATATCCACAGAGGAAAAATACTTAGGAGTAAGTTCTAAATTATAAGCCAATGCATTTTTGCATTTGCACAACTACAAGTTTTAATTTATTTTAAATAGTGTCATAAATATTACTTTCTTCTAACTCAGAAGACTGGGAAATAACCTGAAGGGAAAAGTTAATTTGCTACAAACATTTTTTGGGAGGGGGGGGATCGATTGTGGGGCCTGAACTCTGGGCCTGGGCACTGTCCCTCAACTCTTCAGCTCAAGGCTAGTGCTCTACCACTTGAGCCACAGCTCCACTTCTGGCTTTTTTTTTCTGCTTATGTGGTGCTGAGGAATCGAACCCAGGGCCTCATGCATGCAAGGCAAGCGCTCTACCACTGAGCCACCTTCCCAGCCCAAGAGAAATTTTATTTAACAAAATATTTACTTGAATACAAGTAAGCTTCCAGAATGAAATAAACCTAGGTTATCTCCTCACTTATATCTAACACAAATGATACTGTGAATCATCAATAAGAGTTTATTGAGGTAAACTCTTCACATAGTCATTATTTTGCTGGAATCCTGGCACTTTAGAGACACACAGAAGAATGGAAAATTTAAAATTTGTTGGACTACATGAAGAGATCGGATCACAGACGCAAAACCAAACAAAAGGAACTAGCAAATGTTCACAGAAAACAAAAGCAAAACAAAGTCAATGCTATTACCAAGAAAATAAAAATCTGGTTGGGCAGCTGGGTTTTAAAGTAAAAAAACGGTCAAGGGACTTGAACAATAAAACTTTATATGTTGATTGGATTATAGGTCACAAAACTAACAATAAAACACATTTGGAGAGTAACTAGGAATAAATGGCCATTACATGATGGTAAAATACTTTTTTATGTAGGATAAAAGTGGTGTTGTATGGAAGTTGTTATCCTAAGGTGATGGTAAAATATTTAGCAGTAAAATATCTAAGTTCTTTTCAGGTAGTATACACAGAGTAACTGCCCC
The DNA here is from genome assembly GCF_000151885.1 of Dipodomys ordii. Classification (NCBI taxonomy): domain Eukaryota; kingdom Metazoa; phylum Chordata; class Mammalia; order Rodentia; family Heteromyidae; genus Dipodomys; species Dipodomys ordii. Next base: position 9,354,063 of record NW_012267265.1, on the reverse strand, counting down.
CACCCCCACCCCAGAAATACCACACAAATCCAAACACCCCAAAATATTAGAGAAAGCTGAAGCAAATTCTTAAAAATATGTTAGTAGTTGTTTAGTCTACGTGGTGAATACATTCATCTTTAATGTCTTATGTGTTGAACTTTTGAAAAATTTTAAACACTTAAAAAGAATAATCCATTGGAAAATTTACAAAATATTAAATGTACTTAATATCAGTAAACTGTACCCTTAAAATGGCTTCCATGGTAAATTTTATGCTGTGAATATTTTACACAAAGTTGGAGAAGTTCTTGTGGAAAGCAGAGCCCTGTCTGAACCGCAGTCAGTGTTGTCAATAAACGAGAGGCTGTGTCAGATCCCTCATTATTCACTTAAGGGTTACCCAGAGACATGAAGCACATTGTAGACAATTTAAAAGAATACCGGAAGAGTGCTCTGGATTTGATTTTTTTTTTAATAAAGCAATGAGTGAGATGGGGTCTGGATGAAATTTCAGTCCAAGATGATGCTGACTCATATTGCAGTAAGGATTTGGTACGAACTGTGAACTAGTAGTCTATTTGGGTCTTAGAAACAAGAAGGGGGTAGTGTAGCTGCACACAATTTTTGGGACCTCTCTTTTTTCATCATTTCATCAGCAAAGGATAACGAGAAGCTAAAATGAGTTAAGTATTGGAAAATTAAATTTATCTGTAAAAGAATTCAAAGTAGGTTTTTACAAAAATCATGTGGGCCACAGTAGAGGATATGAATAGATTCTAAAAGTGTCCTGGGACGTAACTGAGGTTCAACAAGTCAGGGCCAATTTTTTCCCTAAAGACTTTTAGGCTAAAGCCACAATTATAGACCACTTTTAGGTCTCTTCAGAGCTCTTCCACACACAAAGCTATGGGATGCTGTAATTCTTACTCACAGTGACTGAAAATGAAAGCCTGGTTAAAGTACAAAGGGTTGTTTTCTACCAAGCTCAATGAAAGGAGGAAGTGGAATGGGTGGGTACAGGATGGTCAAAATTCCCTAACCTTAAGTGTGGACAGCAAGATTGCTTAAAGTTCTGAAAAACAATCCCAAATTAGGTCTTGTCAGAGAGACACACAGCTGAAAAAGAAATAGATGAACTGACCACCGCTGGGCTCCAGTGGGGACCACAGGGAAAAATGTTATCTTTACATGACAAGTCCTAACTAGGACAAAGTATCGATTTGATTTATGTGTCTGTTATTTTTAATTTATGTGCTTGCAGTATCTTTAGGTACTTGTCTGATATGGCTTCTAATCAACGTGTCAGTTTGTGAGTACAATGTACTTGATTAATTCCACCTCTTCCATCCACTCCCTCATCTCTCCCAACCTCACCTTCTACAACGCTTTGTTTCCTTAGTTCCGTTTTCACATATATTCACCAAATATTGTGACTATAATTGCCTACTCTTCCTCTCTCTATTTGTGTGCCCCACTTTCTGGACCTTACCTCTCAACTCCCAACCCCATGGTATTTTATTTTGTTTAACTGTAAGTTAGTTGTTCAAAAGAGTTCTACCATTGGAATACTCTCCTCGATATACATACCATACTTTTGTTAATATATTTGTGTATGTATGCTAATGACTCTGTATAAGCTTGCACATATATATTTATAATTCAGATCAAACTTCCACAAAAGATAAAAATATATCCTGTGGTATGCATCTGTAAGAAACACTTATTGTTTACAAATTACTCAGCCTTCTATGTTTTGCTGTCTCTGCATCAATGGATGAGGACAAATTGCAAATGTAACAGTTTGAGGATCATGTTAATGCAATATTTCTGATGCACTGGATGATACAGAGACTATACTACTTCCCTTCTTATAGTCCCTTAGGTGATATCAGTGCTGCAGGTTCATGTGCCACCCTATGTGATTGTGGCAAGGCTCCTTTGCTCTATTTCCTTTTGTACCAAAGTATTTTCCTCTCTGAAATTTAATGAATACCTGTTGATGAGACTAAATTGATAATTTAATGATTAATGACTGTGTTTGATTTTGTAGTGAACTTTAACATTTTTAATAATAATTAATATTTTATATAGCTTTGATAAGATCACTGGCCATTTGTTCCTAGAGACTTTTTTAAACTTAAGAAATTGTCAATATCTTTTCAGATGATTTCATAAGTATGCACTTAAGCACAGGATAAGTACTTATCATTTTAACTTCAGGGGTTTGGAACCATAAATATGTTCATAAAACTGACAATAGGAGTATAAGGGAAATTTGATAATAATAACTTTGAAAGCTTTAGTATTTCAGGGAGTTCCTGGCCCAGGATATGAATATTTCATGGACTCTTCAAAGAGAAATGAAATGCAGAAAGGTATTTTTCATTTCCTCCAAACCACCCTCTCTTAGGGTTTATTTGAGCATCACAGATAGGCCTTAGGTCTTCTAGTTAATAAACACATAAATATAAAAATACAAGAAGAAGTTTGTACAGCAGAAAATAAATCAAATATTCTACATAATATATCATCCTTGGGCTATAAAAGCTTAAAGTCAGGATATACTAAAGACAGTTTCACATTCATGTTTATTGCTGCACTAGCCACCATAACCAAGTAATAGAAACAGCTCAGATGCCCTTCAATGACTGAATTATATGTATTTATATGTAATATATAATACATTATATATGTTATGTATAATAAAATTTTACTCATTCATCCGGAAGAATGAATGGACCTGGGAAAATTATGTTGTAAGTCAGGAACAGAGAGACAAAGAATGCATGCTTGCTCTCCTGTGTGAAAGTAATATCTAATTTATAATTATACATACATAAATATGTGTATATATACACACAGGATCATAAACATATGTACAAAACACATTAACTAAATTTACAAAATTAATATCAGAATGCTGAAACATGGGTTGTTTCTGGTAACAGGGGAATGAAGACATACAGATTGCTAGAGGAAGGATGCTCATACATGAAAATGGAAGCAGGTAAATTGAGAAGATGGTTGGTGTTGGGGGAGATGAGGAAGAATGATGAAAGGAATGACATTAATCAAGATTCATTATACTCACAAACTGACATGTAGAAAGAACATCTTTTTGTACAACTACATAAAGATAATAAAAAATATATTTAAAAGATAGAAAACAGTCCGTATCTTAGCTATGGTAAATAATGCTGCAATAAACATAGTTGTGCTGGTAGCTTTAGTGTGGTCTTGTTTGTAAACATTTGGGTAAATGTCCAAAAGTGAGACTGCTGGATCATAGGGGAGCTCTATGTGGAGTCTTTTGAGGAACCTCCATACTGCTTTCCAAAGTGGTTGAACAAGTTTACACTTCCACCAACAATGAAGTAAGGTTCCTTTCTGGCCACATCCCCTCCAGCATCTGTTGTTATTAGAGTTCTTGATTCTAGCCATTCTAACTGGGGTGAGGTGTTATCTTAGTGTTATTTTGATTTGCATTTCTTTTATGGCTAACGAGGTTGAGCATTTCTTCATGTGTCTATTGGCCATTCTTCTTTCTTCTTCAGAGAAGTTTCCCTCTAAGTCTTTAGTCCACTTATTTATTGGACAGTTGTTTCTTTGAGGATTTGTTGTTGGGGGATTTACTTTTTTGAGTTCCAGGTATATTTTAGATATGAGACCCTTGTGCAATGTATGACTAGTGAAGATCTTCTCCCAATCTGTGAGCTACTGATCTTGCTAGTTATGTCCTTTGTCATGCAGAAGCTCTGAAGTTTCATGCAGTCCTATTTGTCCAACCTTTCTTTGATTTGTTGTGTTTCTGGGTCTCTATTAAGAAAATTTAGGCCTGTGTCAAGGAGACCTAGGGTTTCTCCTATTCCATCCTGTAATGTTTTCAGGGTGTTTGCTTTGACTCCGAGGTCTTTGATCCATTTGGAGTTGATTCTGGTGCAGGGTGATATATAAGGATCATGCCACCTCAGTAGATGAATGGATCAAGAAAATGTGGTGTGTGTGTGTGTATTTAATGGAATTCTATGCTTCCATCAGAAAGAATGACATTGCCCCATTTGTTAGGAAATGGAAAGACTTGGAAAAAATTATATTAAGTGAAATAAGCCAGGCCCAAAGAAACGTAGGTCCCATGGTTTCCCTTATTTGCAATAACTAGTATATGCCTGAGACAAGCAGAAACAGTCAGATAAGTTGATATTAGGCAAAATGAACCCCAAGATAAGGACTCAAGTGTTTTTTCTTTCTTGCTATTGTTTCTAACATATTTATAAAATGATTTTTTTTGTTGCTTTCTATGTCACTCCCCCACGATATAACCCCTGTTTTCACTGTATTTGATGTTGGCATAATTTGTGGAGGGGAAGGAAAAAAAACAAATTGTTTAAATAGGGATACAGGTGGACCTATTACAACAATGAGATGTACATGTTGTTATGTCGAAAAACGAACTTGGGGGGGGTAGGGGATAGGCGGGCAGGGATGGGAAGGGGAAACACAGGAGGAGGCAACAGTGTTTGATAAGAAATGTACAGGTGGACCCGATGCAACTAGGAAAAGTACAAGTTGTCATGTCAAAAATGAACTTTACAACTTTGGTGGGTAGGGAGATGGGGGGCATTGGGGGGAGGGGCGGGGGGAGGCTGGGAAGGGATGTGAAGGGTAAACAAAGGAGGAGGTTGCAATGCTTGATAAGAAATGTATTTGTTATCTTGCCCATGTAATTGTAACCCCTCTGTACAGTATGTTCACAAAAAATAAAAATTAAATAAAAAAAAGAAATGTACTCAGGGTGTGGGGGGAGGATGGGAAGGGGAAACAAAGGAGGAGGCTACAATGCTTGATAAGAAATGTACTCATTATCTTGCCCATGTAATTGTAACTCCTCTGT
>NW_012267265.1:9311360-9349140 GCF_000151885.1 Dipodomys ordii | reverse complement strand
GGAGGCTACAATGCTTGATAAGAAATGTACTCATTATCTTGCCCATGTAATTGTAACTCCTCTGTACAGTATTTTCACAATAAAAAAAAAAAGAATGTACTCATGGGGCTGGGAAGGTGGCTCAGTGGTAGAGCGCTTGCCTTGCATGCATGAGGCCTTGGGTTCGATTCCTCAGCACCACATAAGTAAAAGAACAAAGCCAGAAGTGGCACTGTGGCTCAAGTGGTAGAGCACTAGCCTTGAGGTGAAGAGCTGAGGGACAGTGCCCAGGCCCAGAGTTCAGGCCCCATGACCGGATCCCCCCCCCCAAAAAAAGAAATGTACTCATTACTTTGCTCATGTTTTCACAATAAAGAAACATTAATGAAAAAAGATAGAAAACATTAAATATATAGAGAACAGCAGTGTAGTAAAATGTCTAAGAACTTGAGAATTTATTTACGCTCATTATATTTTGTAAGCTTTATCAAGTGGCTTGGCTTCTCTCAGCTGGTAAGAACAATGCCTTTGTGCTATATCACAATATATTATAATATTATAATATAGTATATCACAGATATATACTATATATATTATAGATATTTACAAATATATATATTACAGTTATATACTATATACAGATACATACAGTATATATACTATACCTGTAATATATATCTATGAAAAACTGTAATATCACAGATATATATACTACTACAGTTATATATATACACATATAAATATATACTATATTACAATGTTATATAGATAGATATAATATATTATAATGTTGTAGGGAAATGTGAAGGAACTTGGCAAACTATAATGTTTCTGTCCATAAGTTGTTCCAATGTATCTTGAGAAGGATTTGGGCCTGAAAATTCTGGTCAAGATAGAATCTGGGTTGACAAGTTGATCAAGTTCTAAGGCACCTTTCCACTGCTGCATTTCAAAATAGTTGCAGCTGTCTTTCCACATTTATATATTTTTCCACAGTAAAATTGAATGACTGAATTCTAATCATATAAATGTCTTTTTCTACACAGCATAAAACAGTATGCCAAAAAGGTAAGGAAATGGAATGAGTTTTATAAAAATCGTACTTTAAAAATATTTGCTTTAGTTATGAGTTGCACCAAGTATGGAGCTATGTTTAACAAGGGTATATTCCCCACCTCCTGACAACTGACTAACTGCCATATGCAATATTAACTCAAATAAGTTCAAAGGATCGAGTGAAAAGGCAAAACTGTAATACTCTGTAACAGTGTCTATGACCTCCAAAAGATGATTTATTAAAGAAAACCTAAAAGCTCAAACTGCAAGAAAAGATTAAAATATATTAGCTTGGCTATTAAAACTTATATGAAAATAAAGGATATGAAAGATGATATTTCTGGCACATATAAGATAGAAAATATTAAATAATATTCATAATAAAAAAGATCCTTACAATTCACTAGAGGCAGAATATTCCAGCTTTTAAAATGAGGGAAAATGTTAATAGATTACTCACAGAAATAAAATCTGACCAGCCCACCAAAGATGTCCAAGCTTATTAGTAACCATGGAAATGGAAATTTAAACCATAACGATAGATCATTTATACTTACACTTCCCACAATGGGAAATTTTTTAATGTTTATTTATTTTAGACCCAACCAATGGATAGACCAATTACTTGATAGTATTCTTAAGAATATGCACTAATCATGAAGCTGAGATCTGAGGATCACAGTTCAAGGTTAGCCCAGCAGAAAAGCCCATGAGACTCTTATCTCTAATTAACTTCCTAAAAAGCCAGAAATGGAGCTGTGGCTTAAGTGGTAGAGTGCTAACCTGGAGCACAAGAACAAGGGACAGCACCCAGGCCCTAAGTTCCATCCCCAGGACTGGCGCACACACACACACACACACACACACACACACACACACACAAAGTGACAAAGGCCCCAAAGAGTAGCAAAGAAGAGTGAAGAAAAGACTCATTCAACGTAGTCATGATTTTCCACGCTGAATTGATGAAGAAATATGACAGTCACGTTATCACATTTTATTTCTATACATTTTCCAAGAGATTTTTAGCATGCTCTTACTATCCACTCAAATTCCAGTCTGATTATTTCATCCAAGTGACTGGAATCTGTGAGATGTTGTTGACATTGTCTATGGTTCTAATATGGCGTGAATCTATTGAAAGGCTGGTCCTCAGTGGGGTGGGGTGGAGGAGGTGGCAGCTTTAGGACATAGGTTAAAGTGGAAGCTAATGAGTTTTTTTTAATTGCTGTTCTTGGGGTTAATGAACATATGTCTCTCACATGAGTTAGTTCTTGTGAGAATATATGATGGCAACATAAGGCTGCCCAACCAGGTTGGCCCTTTCTGCACATGGTCATTTCTCTTTGTGCTTCTCTGCCATTTTGGATGCATGTCATAGTGACCTCACCAGAGAAGGGATGAATGAATGTGCTCAGTCTTCAACTTCCAGCCTTCAAATTTGTGAGCTAATTAAAACCTTGTCTTTATAAAGTAACTCAGTCTTGGGTATTATTGTTATATCCAAAGAAAACAGACCAAGACAATGTTGGGGTACTTGCCAACTTAGAAATCACTTGCCAGGGTTTGATGCTATGGGTTTTGTTGTTGTTGTTGTTGTTGTATGCTTAGCAATGTGATTCCAGTAATGTCAAGTCCCCATGTAAACTATCTGGGTACAGCTGTATGTAACATTTGTAATCTTATTCTTTCAGAATAAGACTTTTACTTAGGTAGCATCCTGGCTCCTGACATCCCTGAAGCAAGAGATGTAAGCAAGTGACATGCCTCAAAATTGTGTGTGTCGACTATGTTTATCATAACATTAGTCACCATAGCTAAGATATGGAACCAACCCAGATGCCCCTCAGTAAATGAATGGATCAAGAAAATGTGGTGTGTGTGTGTGTATTTAATGGAATTCTATGCTTCCATCAGAAAGAACAACACTGCCCCATTTGTTAGGAAATGGAAAGACTTGGAAAACATCATATTAAGTGAAGTAACTCAGTCCCAAAGAAATTTAGGTCCCATGGTTTCCCTTATTTGCAATAATTAGTATTCATATAGGATAATTTTATCAGATGAGATGAAAAGCTCAAAAGTCATGTGCATATGACCATATAAGATGATGCTAAGTGAAATGAACTCCAAGATATGGACTCAAAAGGTCTGTCTCTATTGTTATTGTTTTAAACGTACCATGTGATTTCATTTTGTTATTGTTGTAGTAGTTTCCTTTGTAGGTTCTTTCCCCTATGGGATATCCCATATACTTGATTTTGGTACCCCATATTTTGTATATACAATATGTCTAATCTGGGGAGGAGAAAGGGAATAACAAAATGCTGACACAAGGACACAGGATGATTCATTGCAACAAGGATACCCACAGGATAGTATATTGGAAACAAACTTTACAACCTCAGTTGGAGAGGGGGGGGAAGGGGGGATGGGGTAGGATGGGGAGGAGTGTGGGAGGTGGGGGAGGGAAGGGATAGTGAGACAACACCAAGGAAGGGATTGGAAAACAATGATCGACAAGTAATGTATTCATTGCCTTACTCATGTAACTGTAATGCATCTTTACAATATAAAATCAAATTTTTAAAAAGTATGTGTGTGTGTGTGTGTGTGTGTGTGTGTGTGTGTATGAAGGTAGCAGAAGGAAGTGAGCTCACAGGCAGAAGAGAAAATGGTGATAATTATGAAATGGTAAGTCTATTCCGATCTGGAGCCCCTAGAACTGTTGTTTGTATCCTCTCCTGGGTCAAGGAAGAAGGGAATCTGTTTAATTCATGTAAAAATCCAAAAACCTAAAGCGAATCCACTCACAGATGACTTGTGAGTTTGATGAATAAAATGGAATCATTTAGGAAATAATGCAATGGTGTCCTTGAACCCAGATGTCTGGCTCCACACATGAGAGTTTTGAGCTGATGAGAACACGTGTGGACTTGCTATGCCCAGGCCCTTAAAAAGCAGCAAAGAACTAGTGCCCCTGTAATCCTACCTACTCAGGAGGCTAAGTTCTGAGGATGGAGGTCAGAAGCCAGCCCAGGCAGGAAAGCTCATGAAACTTTTACCTTCAAATTGGCCACCAACAAGCCATATATGTTGGCTCAAATGGTAAAGTACCAGCCTTGAGCAAATAAGCTCAGGGGCAATGCCCAGGTCCTGAGTTCAAGCCCCATGACCAGCACCAAAAACACAAGTTACCAAAGATAAGGCCAATTTCAAGATTGTGCAAATGAAAGATCTAAGTGCTTCTAATCTGAACCTTTTCCTGCAAGGAATGGAAAAATGTTTTTTAATATCACCTATTGGGAAAGATAAGTGTTAACCTGAGCATTCATACACATTACCCCTTGTGGTTACAAACTTGTATAACTACTTTGAGAAATAATTTGATACTTCTTGTGTGCACTTGTGTAATTCTACTACTTGTATAATTCTACTTTTACTTTTGTTTTATATACCAAGGAAGTAAATAAATTGAATAAGATACCAAGGTAATCAAATCAAATAAGTGATGAGGAAGAATTCTTGTATGGAAAAATTCTAGCTAAAGTACAAGATAAATGATTGAAATTTTATAAAAACCAACTTTACTAAAATATTTAAGTAGCTTTCATGAATAAATGTTAAAATTATTGGGTAAAATGTGAGGTTATACCAATAAAGTCTTTAGGCTGATTCTATTTGCATAATACTGATCAAAATGAGGAGATATAAAATCGGAGCAATAGGGAATATTAGATCACATATTAAAATTTCCTATTTAGGGAAAACTTTATTTGTTCCAGTCATTTCACAGGAAATAAAGATATAAAGCTAGATTATAAAAAGACTTATGAGACTATCAGTCAAATTGAGGCTGTAAGACACCTGAAATATCTCATATTTCAAACTAGAGAAACAAAGGTTTCTCTAAGAAACCTCAGTAGCTTATCCAGATGACAGTGAAAGACTCTTTAATCCTAGCCACTCAGGAGGTTAATATCTGAGAATCACAGCTTGGAATTAGGGCAGCTAGACCAATCTGCAACATTCTTATCTCCAATTAACAGTAAGCAGCTGAAAGTAGAGGCGTGACTCAAGTGATAGAGCGCCAGCCATCGAGCTCTGCTAGGTGCCCTGAATTCAAGCCACAGATACAGGAAAGGAAAACATTTAGAAGTAAAGAAAAATTAGAAATAGTTAGTATAGGAGGGAAAGAATTGTTATAAAGTGAAACAGATGAATAAGAAACTCTTATTTGGGTTTTGATTGATCAACCATTTGAGACAACTAGTGAGAAATGAAAAAGGGAAAATTAGTTATGAGATGACATTAAACAAAAGTTATTTTAGATTGCTAGAGGGGGAAAATACATCTGTATTTATTGTCAAATTAATAACAAAAAACGGCTAATCATATTCTATTTCTACTACATAGCATTCTAGGTACAAAGTAGACTAAAACTTAAAAAAAAACCTTATTCTCTTTCCTTTAAGTTGCAAGGTTTGCGTATAGTTTACCTCAAATCTGTGGTCCTTGGAAGAAGTCTTTTTTTCCCGCTAAAGTAGACTTCGAAATCTTCATTCTTGAGTCTGTGGGCATAATCGATGTAACCCGATATCTCTTGCCCATGAGTATTTTTGTCACGAATGAAGATCACAGACTGGCGATTGCATAGAAGAACAAAGAATGGAGGGAGACAAAAGTCATGTTAGTACATTATATTTGATAATAAAAATTACAGCTATTGACAATTGTATTCATCAAGGCTATTTCCAATGACTTTGTTTTAACTTTACAATGATTCTATCAGGTAGATACAACCATTTTTTCCAGCAGGTAAAGAAACATAAAAATTAGCGCAGTGTGCAATAAGATATATTTATAGCAATTTTATGCAGTAACACCAATAAATAACTTATAAAACCCTTTCTAAGAAGATATTGTTTGGAATAGATTAATTTAGTTTCTTTGTGTGCAAGTCCTGGGGCTTGAACTCAGGGCCTCAGCGCTGTCCTTGAGCTCTTTTGCTCAAAGTTTGCACTCTACAATTTGTGCCAATTGTAGAGTCCAATTCTGGCTTTTTAATGGCTAACTGGAGATCAGTTTCATAGACTTTCCTGACTGGGCTGGTTTCAAACTGTGATCTTCAAATATTAGCCTCTTGAGTAGTTAGAATTACAGGTATAAGCCACTGGCACTCCATTTGTCTTCTTTTTGATCATCAGTTTCTCCATGTGAAATGTTGAGTCAGTCAGTCTCACAACTAGCAAGTGGCAAATGGGAAATTTAAACCTAGGCTTGTATTTGTGGTCCTATTGCGTTCTTCTACCAGTTGAACCATTGTATATTTTCTCTAATAGAGTTACATGTAGAGTACCTTTCATCTCACTATTACGAGAATCAAATGCCCTTTACAAAACTCCACAAATAAAAATTAGGATAATTGTATCCTTCAAAATATTTCTCTTTCATAGTAATTACTTTACAAATATCATTAAGCACCTCCTACATTTTCTGGCATTTTTGTGAAATAATGCAGTAATAACCAATACTGCTAAATTACAGAGCCCCAGAACTTATGGCCTGGTGGAAAGACATAGACAACATGTGTAAAACAATGAGTATTCCCCATGAATGAAAGCTGTGATATAGCAGTGGAGAACATGATTAGCTACAGAATAAATTGATAGTAAGCATTTATTTATTTATTTATTTATATTTGTCAATTCTGAGGCTTGAACTGTAGGCCTGGACAATGTCTTTCAGCTCTTTTTTTTTAATTGTGAGAATACCGTACAGAAGGATTAAAATTATATGAGCAAGGTAATGAGTACATTTCTTATCAAGCATTGTTGCCTCCTCCTTTGTTTCCCCTTCCCATCCCTTCCAAACTGCCCCTTCCAAACCACCCCCCCCACCACTCCCTTGCATCAAAGTTGTAAAGTTTGGTTTTCCACATGACTCTTGTACATCTCATTGTTGCAATGGGTCCACCTATATCCCTATTTAAACAATTTGTTTTTCCTTCCCCTCCACAAATTAACATCAAATACAGTGAAAACAGGGGTTATACCATGGGGGTGGGACATACAAAGCAACAAGGAAATAATCTTATAAATATGTTAGAAACAATAGCAAGAAAGAAAAAACATTTGAATCCTTCTCTTGGGGTTCATTTTGCCTAACATCAACTTATCTGAATGTTTCTGCTTGTCTCAGACATATATTAGTTATGGCAAATAAGGGAAACCATGGGACCTATGTTTCTTTGGGCCTGGCTTACTTCACTTAATATAACTTTTTTCCAAGTCTTTCCATTTCCTAACAAATGGGGCAAGGTCATTCTTTCTGATGGAGGCATAGAATTCCATTGTGTACATATTCTTGTACATTTTCTTGATCCATTCATCTACTGAGGGGCATCTGGGTTGGTTCCATATCTTAGCTATGGTGAATAATGCTGCAATAAGCATAGTTGTGCTGGTAGTTTTAGTATAGTCTTGTTTGTGATCATTTGGGTAAATGCCCAAAAGTGGGATTGCTGGGTCATAGGGGAGCTCTATGTGGAGTCTTTTGAGGATCCTCCATACTACTTACCAAAGTGGTTGAACAAGTTTACACTCCCACCAACAATGCTAGGCTAATACTCTACCACTTGAGCCACAGAGCTAGTTTCTGCTTTTTGTGTGACTTAATTGGAGATAAAGAGTCTCACAGACTTTCTACCCTAGGCTGGCTTCCAACCGTGATCCTCAGATCTCTGCCTACTAAGTAGCTAGGGAACACATGAGCCGGAAGTGCCCATGTGTAAAGTGTTAATTTAGGCATTAAGAAAAGACCTCAAATGGTCAAGACTGTAGGAATGAGCAGAATAGGAGGCTCATGAAAACGGCTTAGGTAGGACAAAGAAAGAAAGAGGCAACAAGGAAACATATTTGGGAGAAATGCCATTTATCTCAAGTTCTAAGGAAAAAAGAAAAACAAAACCAATAAATAACCTACAAACAGGAAATGTTCATATACTTATTTTCAAGTAGAGATCGAATTTTGGAAATTCATATTCTATATTTAGGAGATCCCCTGAGGCTTTCTTTTTCTCTCCAGCAATCACTGGATCGTTACTTGTTTAGTGTTTGGGGCTTTCAAATAAGAAGCATTGATACAGGTGACTAAATGCCAGAGCTTCCAAAAGAGTGAAGTTGGGAATTTGAGGGGATTAGTTTTTTCCCACACTGAATCTAAGAAGACATGTTGCTAACAATATCTTAATTGAACAAACAGTGATATAACAGACACAATTTCTAATGTGTTGTTATGTTACCAACATGTTTCATATTGCCTGTCAGTTTGACACGAGGTGTGGCAAATACTGTGCTGAGAAGGATTCCAAGGTAGCTTCTTGTTTTAAATGGACAAAATACAGTGGGTTAATTATAAATCTCATAGACATGGCAGGAGGAGGAACAAATATTTGTTAGTCCTCTGTTGAGTCTTTTTTTTTCCCTCTGGGGTCCGGTAGTGGGGCCTGAACTCTGGGCCTGGGCGCTGTCCCTCAGCTCTTCAGCTCAAGGCTAGTGCTCTACCACTTGAGCCACAGCACCACTTCCGGCTTTTTTCTTTTTGCTTATGTGGTGCTGAGGAATCGAACCCAGGGCCTCATGCACGCAAGGCAAGCGCTCTACCACTGAGCCACCTTCCCAGCCCCTGTGTTGAATCTTATGTAGACTTCAATTCTCAGTCCTCATTATTCCCACATATCTCCATGTCATTAAATTCAAAGAGATTTCAATTTTCATTTTCTGTAGCACAAATTCTTATTTATTTATTGTGAAAATACTGTACAGAAGGGTTACAATTACATGGACAAGATAATGAGTACATTTCTTATCAAGCATTGTTGCTTCTTCCTTTGTTTCCCCTTCCCACCCCTCCCCATCCTCTCTCCCCCACACAATTCTCCTCCCCCCCACCAAAGTTGTAAAGTTCGTTTAGACATAACGACTTGTACGTCTCATTGTGCAATGGTCCACCTGTATCCCTATTTAAACGATTTGTTTTTTCCCTTCCCTTCCACAAATTATACCGACATCAAATACAGTGAAAGCAGGGGTTATACTGTGGGGGAGAGATAGACAAAGCAACAAAGAAATAATCTTATAATAATCTTATAAATGTGTAGCACAAATTCTAAGTGAACAGTAATTCATGGACTTTTATTTTCTTTACTTTTGGCAACACTGAGATTTAAACTAAGGAACTCAAATTTGCTTGGTTTTCTGCCATTCAACCAAGCCTCCAGTCCATAAAGAAGTACTGCTTATTGATTTTTCATAGATTAGTCAGTGCCAAGCTGGTTGGGAAAGTATATGAGGGTCTTAACAAATTGTTTGTTTAAATTCCTAACACTAGGTTAACATTGACTGTCTCTATCATTATCTTCTAGATTAAGCAGATAATCAGTGCATTGATATAAACATATAAATAAAATTTAACAAAGGTTTTTAAAAGAATTGGAAAAGACAAGCCTGAATGCTTTGTGTTAATCTTAAGAAAGTAAATAAGCATATTTACTCTTGAATGTTCTTATGAAAAAAATGCCTGATAAACTTAGATTACATATGTTCCATTAGCTTCATTATCATGTTATTATACATATATACCTCTGTGTGTGTGTGTGTGTGTGTGTGTATGTGTGTGTGTGTGTGTGTGTGTGTGTGCACATGCGCGCGCACATGTGTTTGAAAACCTTCATGGCAGTTAACCTCCCTTTATGTGGAGATCTATTATTTCCAATCTTACTTTCCCACCCTTTTAAGACTTCAGTGTCTGCCATGTGGTTTTTGTGAATCTTGAGCCTTTCTAACTAGAAAAGCTCAAGTGAGGCTCAATTGCATATAAATATAGAGTCCTTCTAAGTTTACTGAATATTTTGGGGCAAGTCACTCAGAGTCACAAGACTGCTTCTGTATTTGCAAGTCTGATACTCCTGAGCAGGCTTCTAAAAAATCTAGAAAGTGTCTGTGATAAACAAAACAAGACAAAACTAAACCAAATAAACCACCAAAATCCTGCATTTCCTTAGTTCAGTCACCTAGCAAATCTCTCTTCATTTTGTTTTTTGTTTTGTTTTCTTTCTTGTGTTTTTTCAGCAAAGAGGTAGAGAAACAGCATGATTCCATTCTTTTGTTTGCCTGGCACTGTTCAACTCATATTTTGGTATTCACATCCTAAAAGTGAAATTGTAAGCACCATACTAATATCCCAGTACTGTTTATTTTTTAATGGAAATTCTCATGGCTAAATGAGAATTTCTTTAATTTCTACAATTTCTTTATATATATTTATTGTAAAAGTGTTGTACAGAGGGGTTACAGTTGCATGAGTAGGTTAATGAGTACATTTCACAGTAAGCATTGTTACCTCTTCCTTTGTTTTCCCCCTACCATCACTTCCTTCCCCACCTCCCCAACTCCTCCCACCCCCACCACCCCTACAATTTCTTTAATTTCAAGATGAGAAAACTCAATTTCCTTTATACAAATCTGCTCAAGGTAGCTAAAAATTCCTGTGTTCTTATCTTTTCTAGAATGGTCATATACATGCAAAAATAAATTTAAAGGGTGTTTTAATTAAATAAAATATATTTGTTAAGAATACCTTCTCCATGAAAATGTTTCTTAATCACTTGTTTAAAATTTTAATTAGAACTAATGAGGTTGATAATTAGAGATGAATAAATTATCAAGGTATTCTAACTTAACATTTAACTTATGAGTACATCATTATAAATGCACAGCCTGTGTTTACAAGGTTAGAAGAGTTGATGATAAGGAGATATAATTCAAGAGAAAAGGCAATAGTTATAACAAAATATAGTGTAGGTGAAATCTTAATGTTTCATTTATTTTGTATGTTGTGATTTGAGAATTACAAAGAAATTAATCAACACTCTTGATTAATTTAGCATGCATTTTTCTCCACGTGAACAATAATGACTGCAACTATAAATAGTTTGTTATACTTAAGAGGCCCTTATATTTGGAGTGAATAATAAGGAGCTCTCAAAAGTTCTGTAATATGTAGATGACATAATTACCCTTATTTTTATAAATATAGCATCTGAAAGCATTGAGTTTCAGCAGCTCCCCAAAGGTATGTAGCTACAGTGGAATACCTATACTCACACCCATGTTGATTCAGTGTAAAGTGAACAAATAGACCTGTTTTCAAGTGCTAGCTTTGCCATCTAGTTTTTGTGCAAATCAGATGAGCTCTTTTACCTATTATTATTATTATATAGTTGAACAAATAGGTTTCAATTCCATAAGTCAGGTTATGAGTATAATTCCTATTGATTTTTCTCCAATTTTCTTCCTCCTATCCTTAACTTCATTATGTAGTTCAATTTTCATATAATGTTCATTTAATATAATGACTTCATTCACTCACTCCTTCCATTTACACTTTTTTGTACAGTTTTTACTGTAAAAATGCTGTACAAAGGGGTTACAGTTACATGAGCAAGGTAATGAGTACATTTTGTATTGAGCATTGTTACCTCCTCCTTTGTTGTTCCCCTACCATCCCTTCCCTCCCACCTCCACAACTACCCCTAGTTGTAAAATTCGTTTTCAACATGGTGTTTTGTACATCTCATTGTTACAATGGGTCAACCTGTATCCTTATTTAAGCATTTTGTTTTTTCCCTTCCCCTCCCTGAATTAGAGAAGTGTATATACAAGATGCAGGGCATCGACATCAAATACAGTGAAAACAGGGGTCAGAAAAAGGCCAAAAGCTATGTACATATGACCCTATAAGATGATGTTTAGTGAAATGAACCCCATGATAGAGACACAAATATCTTTTTCTCTTTCTTGCTATTGTTTCTAACGTATTTTTAATGTACCATGTGATTTTTTTTGTTGCTTTGTATGTTCCTTCCATTTACACTTTTTAAGATTAAGCTTCCTTTATTACAAAGTGGTTCTAACACTATCCCTAAGAGCACTATTTTTAAGCACTAAACACGGCCAAACACACAGTAGATTTCAGCAAGTGGTATCTATTGATGTTTAAAAGCTGCACCACTCTTGATATTGTGGTTATGTTATGTTGACCCTTTGGTTAGTGCCTTAGGAACAAGGAATATGAAATCATGTCAGAATTTATCTGCCTAGTTGTTTATAGTTATATTTAGCTTGAAGTACATGGTTCATTTGCTTAACCATCTAACTAAAACTTTGGATATATTTTGTAATTAAAATTAAAACAGACTGTTTAGGCATTATTGATGATATGCCTGGTAGATTTAATTGGCAATAAAGCCATAATTCTTGTACCTAGCATGGAGTCTTTTCAAGACTGAGTTTTAATTTTAACCTAAAAGCAACATAGTTTAATCACTGAGAGCTCAGTTATTTGAAGCACTCTGCTGTTTTAAGAATAGTTGAAAGATGTTAGAAATAATTGTTTAGGCTTCTCTAATAATATTTTCTTTTATGAAAGCTATGTTGAGGTTTAATTTACATACAAGGCAGTTAAGCGTACAGCTTAATGTCTTTTAGTAAATTTATACAGCTGATGAACACAATGTCATTTTAGAATATTTCTATCAACCCAAGGAGATCCCTGATGAACATTGGCAGTCATTTATATTCCCACCCCAGCCTCAGGCAATCACTAATCAATTTTCTGTCTCTATAGATGAAGTTTTCTTCATTTTCATATAAATGAAATCATATAATATATACCCCTTTTCATTCTAATAACAGTATTTATTACAGTTTCCCAAAAGATAAATGAAAACTGTATTTTAGAAGTCTCTTCTAAATAATGTTATATAAAAGAGAAAATTCTAGAATGCACAAGTTCCTTAAAGTCTTTTAATCTTTCCTAGAATAAGTCAAGATATAACAAAAATGTATTAAAAATCTTAAATATCTCATTTGAGGTTGTATATTAGACTTACATTTCTTAGCAACATAATCCAAAAACACTAGTTGTATTAAATCACTAAAACAAGAATACAGCAAAAATGAAATAAAAAGCCTATAAAAACCATAAGTTGAAAAATACCAGTATATATTTATTCCCAATATTGAGCTGGAGGCTCAGATACTAAGGAGCATGTGGAATCTAAGATTTCATTGAGAGAGTCTGTGATATCAAAGTGAACCAATTGAAGTAGAAAAAGACTCAGAATAAATACTTAGGTCCTCATGACTTCTTGTAAGTTGGAAAAAGATGAATTAGAGTAAAACTAAGAGCATTAATATATCATTTAAATAGTTGGCTGCTTGTCTTTTCCCAGAAGTAGATTAAAATACAAATTTATAAACTTGTAATGAATTGACTACATGAGTTGCCTGATTTTCCTTGCCAAATACTAATGAGGAGATATAAACCTGATACACTGAAATGGGATTTTGATGACAGGGAAGCGTAAGTCACAAAAACAACAACAAGCAAAGCATATTAAGCAGAGAGTTGGAGTGGTAAAATGGAAAATATCCATTTTGGGGAAATGAGAGCTGTCAAACAAAGCTAAGTTTCTGGTCTTCCCTTCTGAAATTCTCACTTTAACTGTGCTCATAGAGAATTGAGAGAATGTTATCTGCTATGATATGATTTCAGTATTCTGGAAGGCCCTTATATATACATTTAGGGAAAGTATTCATTTCCAAAGAAAAATAATTTTTCAGATGGAGTCATTACTTTGGGAACCAATGTATGTTTGCAACATTTCTATAGATCTGTCAGTATAACTCTTTGAAACTAGTTATTTTGTAAAATGTCTATAATATTTTAAATTGCATCTTCTTGTTCAATTTCAGTTGGATATTTTCAGTGTTTTTACCAGAGCTATGTATAAGACAGATCTTTGCCTTTTTTCCCCTTGGTGCCTTAGATGGAAACTAGAATATTTTTTCTATGACTTGTTGATGCAGGGAAAAATTATTGATCTTTTCTGGTTGCTCTTTTCTTGGTTGGAAGAGCTACCAAACATCATTGCAAAAAGGGTCAAGAACTGTGGCAATTTTACAATCAATAACAACTTACTACAAAGAACTAAGAGTGCTATGTGTAGCTGGCTTGCTCATTTTGCAATAGTTGGGGATTTGATTCCTAAAGTAGTCATTGACTTTACTTTTTCTCTCCTAGTTTAAAATGGATATATGTCCATTTTACAAATGGCTAAGATAACTTTTTCCTGTTTATATGATTTGTATTACCTATGATGATAGGAATGATTTAAGAATGTCTGGTCCCACCATTAGTATCTGGAAGGTTCTGTAAGTTTTAATGAATGAAAATAAAGGCTCTAAAGTACTATAAAGGAGAAAATGAAATCATTACTGTATGAAACTAATATTTTGTTTAGAAAATACCAGTCATTGAATAAAAACACTTGACAGAGTTCAATTTATCAATTCAACAAAAACATAGCCACACAAAATAAAGCTTTATTTCTGAACTAGAAATTATTACAGAGAAGTAATCTTAATTTGTATGTGCCTTTTGCTAAAATTATATTTACCAAATATTTTTGCTAAAATCTTTTCTAAAAGTATAAATCTTAAAAATCTTGCTAAAATATCTTTAAATTTTTCTTGTTGAAATCAAAGAAAAGTTGAATAAATGGGATTGCATGTATTGCAGAGTCTCTGCATGGCAAAGGACATAGCTAGCAAGATGAACAGAAAACCCACTTATTGGGAGGAGATCTTCACTAGTCATACATCGCACAAGGGTCTCATATCTAAAATATACTTAGTAAACCGCCCAACAACAAATGCTCAAAGAAACAACTGCCCAATAAATAACTGGGCTAAAGACTTAAAGAGAAACTTCTCCGAAGAGGAAATGAGAATGGCCAACAGACACAGGAAGAAATGCTCAACTTCTCTAGCCATAAAAGAAATGCAAATCAAAACAACATTGAGATTCTACCTCATCCCAGTTAGAATGGCTATAATCAAGAAATCTAATCACAACAGAGGCTGGAGGGGATGTGGCCAAAAGGTAACTCTACTGCATTGTTGGTGGGAGTGTAAATTTGTTCAACCACTTTGGAAACCAATATGGAGGTTTCTAAAAAGACTCCACATAAAGCTCCCCTATGACCCAGCAATCCCACTTTTGGGCATTTACCCAAACAATCACAAACAAGACCATACTAAAGCTACCAGCACAACTATGTTTATCGCAGCATTATTTACCATAACTAAGATATGGAACCAAACCAGATGCCCCTCAGTAGATGAATAGATCAAGCAAATGTGGTATATTTATATATATGTGTGTATATATATATATATATATCACAAATATATATGGAGGCATAGAATTCCATTATATATATATATATACACCATATATATATATATACACCATATATATATATATACACTATATATATATACACATATATAATGGAATTCTATGCCTCCATCAGAAAGAATGGCATTGCTCCATTTGTTAGGAAATGGAAAGACATGGAAAAAATTATATTAAGTGAAGTAAGCCAGGCCCAAGACACATAAGTCCCATGGTTTCCCTTATTTGCAGTAACTAGTACATGTGTAGGGCAAGCAGAAACGGTCAAAAGCTATGTACATATGACCATATAAGATGACGTTAAGTGAAATGAACCCCAAAATAGGGACACAAATATCTTTTTTTCTTTCTTGCTATTGTTTCTAATGTATATATGATGTACCATGTGATATTTTTGTTGCTTTGTATGTCCTTCCCCCATGGTTTAACCCTTGTTTTCAGTGTATTTGATTCCGGTACCCTGCATCTTGTATATACATTTTCCTAATTTGGAGAGGGGAAGGGAAATAAGAAAATCCTGAAACTAGGAAAAATTTTTCTTGTTGAAGAAAATTTACTATAAAATAAATATAATGAAATTATAAGCAAAATATCAAAGGAATAGTTCTGATTACTTAAAGTGTTATCATAAATGATTAAGAATAATAATTTTTAAAAATTAGAATAAGCAGTATAAGTTGAATTATTGGATATAATAAGTTATAATAAATATACTATTACTGGTGGTACATAATAAAAATATTTTAAAAATATGCTCATGTACACAATTGAGTATGTATGAAATATAAATACTTTTGAATAGAGAATAATTTCTGCAATGACTACCCTTCCCTTAATTCACAATGCTTGTCTTTGAGCATGTACTTCTCCTTCTCCCTCCCTCCATCTTTTCTTCCCTTCCTACTTTTCCTATCTTTTTGGTGCTGGTCCTGGGGCTTTAACTCAGGGTGTGTGCACTGTCTCAGAGCTTTTTGCTGAAGTCAAGCATTCTACTACATGAGCCACAGCTCCAGTTTCATTTTTTTTTCTGGTTAATTGGAGATGTCTCACAGATTTTCTTGCCCTGGCTGGTTTCAAACCACAGTCCTCAGATCTCAGCCTCCTGAATAGTGAGCATTACAAAAGTGAGTCACCCCAGTGCCTAGCTCAAGCATGCCACTTCCTGATCTTTATATCTTTTCTTTTCTTTTTTTTTCTTCATGCATTTTTATGTTATTACAGAGGTGATGTATAGAGATGTTACAGTTACATAAGTGAGGTAATGAGTACATTTCTTTCTGGACACTGTCACCTCAATTCTTCTCTCTCCCAGTTTTGCTTCTGTCCTTACCCACAAGTTGTACAGTTCATTTTCAGCATAGTGTACAGTGAATGTAACTGCTGCATTTGTTTACCCTTTGTTTCTCCATTTCTGTGCCCCGCCTTGCTCTCCAAAGACAGATAAATGAATAAACATGACAAAAAGAAAACAGAAATGAAGAAAAAAACCTTTAGTTTCCATCTCTTGGAGTCCAGTTCAATAAATATATTTTACCCAGTCATCTGCAAGTAGACATTGCACCTTTGTGTTCCTCTCATAAGCATATCCTCTTTTGGTGTCACTGTCAGTGAATGCCTAGAGACCTGTACAATTTATCCTGCCAGTGTATTGTAGATATAGCTTCTGCATGAGAGAAAAATGTCTCTGAGTTTAGCTTATCTCACTTAACTTGATTTGTTTTAGGTCCATCCATCTTCCTGCAAATGGCATGTTATTATTCTAATGGTTGGGTAAAATTAAATTTTGTACAGGTCCCATAGTTTTTTGATCCGTTCATCTATTGTAGGACATTTGAGTTGTTATCACTATCTTCTTAATTGTTTTTTTCTGTCTTTTCTGATTTTTTAAGTTTTGAAGTTTTTCAAGGCTCAGTTCTCATATTTTTTTCTATTTGTATTAACTCACAAGATGGTTGTCTGTACAATTTTTCTCTCAGAGGTTTCATGGACACCTCAAACTCCACATGGCCTTCATGAAACTATTTTATTGATCAAACATGTGATCACTTTGAGCAAATATTTTCTTCTTCAAGTAATAAGCAACATCATTTACCTAATTGTTGAGGCAAAAATTCATTCTCCAAAGTGGTTGAACAAGTTTACACTCCCACCAACAATGTAGTAAAGTTCCCTATTGGCCACATTCCCCTCCAGCATCTTTTGTTATTAGAGTTCTTGATTCTAGTCATTCTAACTGGGGTGAGGTGGTATCTCAATGTTGTTTTGATTTGCATTTCTTTTATGGCTAGAGAGGTTGAACATTTCTTCATGTGTCTATTGGCCATTCCTATTTCCTCTTCAGAGAAGTTTCTTCTTAAGTCTTTAGCCCACTTATTTATCAGGCAGTTGATTCATTGAAGATTTGTTGTGAGATTTAGTTTTCTGAGTTCTAAGTATATTTTCGATATGAGACCCTTGTGCAATGTATAACTAGTGAAGATCTTCTCCTAGTTCCTGGATTTTTCTGTTGATCTTGCTAGCTATGATTTTTGCCACTCAGAAACTCTGCAATTTCATGCAATCTCGTTTGTCCAACGTTTCTTTGATATGTTGTTTCTGGGTCTTTATTAAGAAAATTTCAGCCTGTGCCAAGGAGCCCTAGAGATTCTCCTATTCCTTCTTGTAATGTTTTCAGGATGTCTGCTTTGACGTTCAACCACTTTGGAAAGCAGTATGGAGGTTCCTCAAGAGACTCTACATAGAGCTCCCCTATGACCCAGCAATCCCACTTTTGGACATTTACCCAAATGATCACAAACAAGGCTTTACTAAAGTTACCAGCACAGCTATATTTATCACAGCATTATTTACCATAGCTAAGATATGGAACCAATCCAGATGACCCTCAATAGATGAATGTATCAAGAAAATGTGATATATATAATGGAATTGAATGGCATTGCTCCATTTGTTAGGAAATGGAAAGACTTAGAAAAAATTATATTAAGTGAAGTAAGCCAGGCCCAAAGAAACATAGGTCCCATGGTTTCCCTTATTTTCAATAACTAGTATAAGTCGTGGACAAGCAGAAAAGATCAAAAGCTATGTGTATATGACATTATAAGATGATGTTAAGTGAAATGAACCCCAAGTTAGGGACACAACTTGTTTTTTTTCTTTCTTGCTATTGTTTTTAATGTATTTAAAATGTACTATGTGTTTTTATTTGTTTCTTTTGTATGTTCTTCCCCCACGGTATAACCCATCTTCACTTTATTTTATGTCGGTGCCCTGCATTTTTCTAGTTTAGGAAGGGGAAGGGAAATAACAAAATACTGAACCAAGAATACAGGATGACCCATTGTAACACTATGTAAAAAATGAACTTTACAACATGGGGATGGAGGAGAGTTGGGGGAGAGGGAAGGGATGGTAGTGGAAAAAAAGGATAAGGTAACAATGATCAATAGGAAATGTACTCATTACTTTACCCATGTAACTGTAACCCCTCTGCACACTATTTTTACAATAAAAACATTAAAAAAATCAACTTCTCATTACATCTCACATCTGTTCTAACCTATTGACAGTCCTGTTGCCTCAATGTTCAACCTAAACATATTGCTTCAACTATTACTCTGATCCCATAAATCACTCTGTTCCAGTCATACCACTCCCTTGAGCACACTGTTTCTCTGTTGTTTTTCCCTGTTTTATGACATATTCTTCTGGAAAAAATAATCTTTCTCAGACATTTTAAAGCTTGGTCTCTCACTTCTTATGGGTTTCTGCAAAAGTTCACTCCTTTTATAGTGTTTCCTGATCACTGTAACTAAAATAGCACACAAATTCCAGAGTCTGTCTCTTTGCCATATTTGTCTTTCTTCATGGATGATATATATATATATATATATATATATATATATATATATATATTAACAATTTTCTGTAGTTAGGACACATAGCTTCTAAATTGTTAAATGAATAACTTGGTGTTCTCAACATATATGTACTTACTCAAGGGAAGTGGTTGTAGCAAATTGTGGTTTACATTGTTGAAATTTTCGTAAGAAGAGAAAAGAAAGAACTGTGTATTATCAAGGTTAATTCAGTAGATGATATGGGCAACTGTGATCAATTGAGAGTGAAGTAAGAAATGAGGAAATAAAAATACATATGTAGGCATTCACACCCAGTGAAACCAAAGTAGGATACGCTTAGGGAAGAAACACACAGGCACAGTCAGTGTCTGTGTTCCTGTGATCATATAAAATAATATTTATTGAAATGAACTCCAGGAAATGGTAACAAGAGATTTTTTTTCTTTTTTTGTTTATTTTTGTTTTTGGATTGTTGTTTATCTGTCTTTGGGAGGATAAAGGGAGCACAAAAATGGAGGGGCAAAGGATTAACAAATGCAACAGTGGTACTTACTAGAAACTATGTTGAAAATGAACTATACAACTTGTGGGTAAGGATGGAAGGGAAAAACTGTGAGAGAGCAAAGGAAATGTATTCATTATGACTTATGTAACTTAACCTCTCTGTACAATATCTTTGTAATTACTATTAAATGAGCATACAAAACTTTATATAATCCTTGAGAAATTTGTCTGCCAAGTAGAGAAATAGGGTTCTAGTTTGAGGAGAATGTGATGATAGAGGAGATCCAAATATATTGTTCATGCCTCCT
The DNA here is from genome assembly GCF_000151885.1 of Dipodomys ordii. Lineage (NCBI taxonomy): Eukaryota > Metazoa > Chordata > Mammalia > Rodentia > Heteromyidae > Dipodomys > Dipodomys ordii. The sequence continues at coordinate 9,329,111 of NW_012267265.1, read as the reverse complement.
TCTTTGCCTAGACATAGGCAAACCTACAAAATGGATATATAGGAAAACATAGAAACAAACTTTTTGTTTGCCAAGAAAGCAACTTTCACATTGAAGCTTCTCTGTTAATCTTGTTACTTTGTTTTCTCTCTTTCTTCCTTCCACTTCCCCTCCTCAGTCTCCTTCCTCTCCCTCTTCCTCTTCCCTTCCTTCATTCTAATTTCTTCACTTCATTTTGTTGAATGGTACTCTAACTTCACAGTGTGGGACATTGGCATTATTAGCTTTTTAAAGCAGCTTTCTGTGTCTCATACCAGAGTTTCTAACTTTACATGGTCAGCAGCAATGCTATCTAATAATATGCATTTCTTTTCATCTTGTTAGAAGATGCTGATTTTGCTGATCATGAATGACAAATTTTGAGAACCACAGTCTTCTTGTGACAAGTTTATGTTTTAGCAGTCACTTAGAACAGGAAAGGGAAACCATGGGACCTATGTTTCTTTGGGCCTGGCTTACTTCATTTAATATAATTTTTTCCAAATCTTTCCATTTCCTAACAAATGAGTCAATGTCATTCTTTCTGATGGAGGCATAGAATTCCATTGTGTATATAGACCACATTTTCTTGATCCATTCATCTACTGAGGGGCATCTGGGTTGGTTCCAGGTCTTAGCTATGGTAAATAAAGCTGCAATAAACATAGTTGTGCTGGTAACTTTAGTGTGGTCTTGTTTGTAAACATTTGGGTAAATGCCCAAAAGTGGGATTGCTGGGTCATAGGGAGCTCTATGTCGAGTCTTTTGAGGAACCTCCATACTACTTTCCAAAGTGGTTGAACAAGTTTATTTAAATGTTTTTTTTTCTTTCATGCATTTGTTTCTAACGCAATTATAAGATTATGTCTTTGTTGCTTTGTATGTCCCTCTTCCACAGTATAACCCCTGCTTTCACTGTATTTGATGTTGGTATAATTTGTGGAGGGGAAGGGGAAAAACAAGTCATTTAAATAAGGATACAGGTGGAACTGTTGCAACAATGAGAAGTACAAGTTGTCATGTCGAAAACAAACTTTACAACTTTGGTGGTGGGGGAGGATTGGGTGGGGGAGCGGGGGGAGTGGAGAGGGGGGGAGGCTGGGAAGGGATGGGATGGGTAAACAAAGGAGGAGGCTACAATGCTTGATAAGAAATGTACTCATTATCTTGCCCATGTAATTGTAACCCCTCTGTACAGTATTTTAACAATAAAAAAAAAGAACAGGAAAGGGAAGAATGCTCATTAGTCATCATACTTGAATGCTGTACTAGATAATACTATGAGGATAAGTTCAAAGACTTTGGTGACGTACTAACTCCAAATATGTCTGCATTCTTTAGTTCTAGAAGTTTATCCAGAAGGTATTTGTTCCTTTCACTTACAAATCCTTTTCCTTTAAAATGAAAGTTTTGTAAAGTCTAAGATTTTGTCTCCCTACCTACTCTTTACTTTCCCTCATTGCCAGCTACTTCATCCAATCACTTATCAAATTCTGATGTCTGCTTCCAGTGTTTTTCTGAACAGTGCTTCTCCAGTGTTCAGCATTCACAGAAATCACTTGAAGACCTTACAAAAATGAGGATTCTGCTCTAATGTTTCTAAGGTCCTGTTTTATACATCAAACACAAAACACATTTTACACACAAACACAATCAAACTCCCAGATCAAACAACAGACTACTAACTCTTGATATCAACTCCTGTAGAGGAGATAGTGGTCCTCAAGTTGTAGTCTCTGGAACCAGTTTCATCTTTTTCTATAAAGTTTTTTGTTATTGTACTCCCATTAAAATCTTGCAAAGAAAATGTTGTCTTGGTTTATTCAGCATGGCTCCTAAATATTTACCATGTTGTCCTTACATTCCCTATTGAAATATAGTATAGCTAAAATAAGAAAATAGGAGATATAATTCACTGTAAAAAGGTAAAATAGTTATATAAACCAGAGTTTTTGTTTTTTCAGATCATATTAAAACTAACAGACAAAAGTTTCCAAGAAGATCAGTGTGTTGTTTGTTGTAAGAGAGCTTCTCTTTGGAATTCAGATTTCTCATTTTAACTCTTCTGTATGCATTTTGAGATAATGAAAGTACAGCTCTGCGCTACCATATAGTGACACTTATCTAGAACAGCTCATTTGCTTTGATGTTTCTGAGGCTCCATGTCTCTAGGAAAGCATCAAGTAGTAATCAAATTCCTAACCCTAAAAACCCAATCCCACTCTGAAACATGATGTTAGAGGGGGTGCTGTTTGTCCCCACTCTACAGACAAGGAAATGAATCCTATAACTAAAATATGAGCTAGATGATGTACAGTGTATTGTAAGCAAGTGTAGAACTCTCTATGATTGTGTCCATCAAAAATGGTTATTGTTTTAAAAATCAAGAGTAAATTGAGTATAAACATAATCACAGAAGCAGAAAGGACACAGATTAGCTGATATGTTAAATTGACATCCTTTAAAGTAGATAAATTGGTACTTGTATAAAAGATAAATGCTACTGAGCTATTTTTTAAATTATTACCACTAAAACAAAAGTATTTTATGTGGGCAGATAACACAAGGTAAACATACATTTATTATTATTTTTTATCTGGAGATCACAATGTTGTATTTGCTCATTGCACTTAAACCACATCCTGCATGTTTTGGATTTTAGAGACTTTAAGTTTAAGGGCAGCTCTTTTTATCTGATACTTGCTCTCAGGGTTTGTTTTGATTTTTTTTCTGGCCTGATACATAAGAATTTTGAGTTCTTTAAAGATCCTTTGAGACTTAGGAGCAAAGGAAGAAGAGGATTAAGATGACCTTATTTTAATTTAATATTTATTAAACACATAAGTTATTTTAGAGCTATTGGAAAACATCAAACTAGAGTAGAGTCAAAGCAATTGGTTTTGCCTGTTAGATTTTCAAAAGTACTGATGTCCTACCAGTCTTGTCCCCTTGCTTTTACAAATGAAGCAGTTGAGCCCCAAAGAGTTTAATTATTTGTGGTCACATCTGGCTAAGAGCAAAACTGGGAGATGTTTTCACTATAGGAAAATGCCAGTTGTAATAGCTGTGTCTCCAAGAATGATAAACACTGAATTCTATACTAGAATATAAGAACACTATAGGCAGGGATGGTGTTTTATTAACCTGTGTGGCAAGTACACAGTAACAATGAACACTTTCCCAATATATAAACCTTTGAACCACTGACATGCTGGTCGGGTTTGTTTCACTCTCTCAGACACACCATCTTTGGTAGGAAATACTTCATGTGAAGACAGGGCTTTTCTGTTTCCTGTTGTGTGTGATTTCACTGGCAGTAACTGCTCTTTTTTTTTTTTTTTTGTCGGCCGTGGGGCTTGAACTCTGGGCCTGGGTGCTGTCCCTCAGCTCTTGAGCTCAAGGCGAGCACTCTACCACTTGAGCTACAGCGCCACTTCCAGTAACTGCTCTTGTATAACAAGAAACATCTACCTCTAGTGTTTTAGTCTTAAATGTCAATGTAGTGCTACCAGTGCAATTATTCTTTCATGACCATTCAATTGCCTGTCTCAACACAATCACTTACTGTATTGTGTCACTCAAAGAGCAGTTAAGTCCACACAGGACCAGAAATTTATATCACAAATATACCCTCTAATAATAGTTTTAGAAATCGATTAATTAAAAAATTAAAAATAATTGCTCTGAGAGACGTTACAGCTAAGTTTGAATTATAATTATATTTGATTCAAAACTGAGAATCCTGAAACCTACAAAGATAACAGCCTTCATGCCCAGAACTCTCAGATAATAGCACAGGCAGTGGAGAAAGCTTTTTTTATACTTTTTATTTATTTTTAAAATTATATTTTTATTATCCTTATGTAGTTGTACATATTATCATTCAACATGTTTATGATCTTCCCCATTTCCCATGAACCCTCTTTTTAAAATGGAGCTTTCTCCTTAAAACTCAAAGTAGGACCAAGATTAAACTAAGCTAAAACCACATGAAAAATGCCATTCTGACTGTTCTTGCTTTAATCAGAGGATGATAAAATTCAAGGACTTTATCTCATTTTACCCCAAACTCTCTTATTAATTGTGTTTACTAGTCTAATGATAAGAAGTTTTGTCAAGAAGAAAGGCCAGAATTATTTCTAAAATCAAGAAACAAGGGCAAATCCATTATTCCAGCTTAAGAAGTGTATTAGGGAAAAAAAACTGGATGATCTCAAGTACTTCTTGCTAGGTTCATATCTTAAACCTGTTTATCATTTCTTCTTTGAGGCAGAATGGAAGAAAAGTGATAGGCTGGAAGAAATGGAAGACTTGGGTTGGGTCTCCCTCTAAATTATTTGTATGTATATGTAACACATACTGTATGATATATATAATATAATATATACTATTTCTTGCACATATATTTGCTATTTCTTGAACATATATGTTACTTATATATATCTTGAACATATATATTTCTTAAATATTTATATACTTGCTTTGTCTTGAACAGTTCACATTATTTCTTGTGTGTGTGTGTGTGTGTGTGTGTGTGTGTGTGTGTGTGTGTGTACTCTAGCTCCACTACTTGCAACATGGGTGAACTTGGTAGTTATTAACTAGTTCTATCATAGACATTGAGTACTAGTTGACATTGCTTTCTTTTATTGTTTTTTTTTGGGGGGGGTCTGGTCGTGGGGCCTATCTCTGGGCCTGGGCACTGTCCCTCAGCTCTTCAGCTCAAGGTTGGCACTCTACCACTTGAGCCACAGAGTCACTTCTGGCTTTTTTCTTTTTGCTTATGTGGTGCTAAGGAATTGAACCCAGGGCCTCAGGCATGCAAGGCAAGCGCTCTACCACTGAGCCACCATCCCAGCCCTCTTTTATTGTTTTACTGATGGATCCCTTCAACTTTTTTTTTAGTTTCAGGATGGCAGAAAATGAACTAATGAAAAACTCACAGGAGTTGACATTTTGGCTTTTCATTCTAGTTCTCTCAATTAACCTGGGCAAAATACTTCTTTTGAAGTCATGGTTCTCTACTCAGTAAAATGGGCTTAATGATGTCAAAATCATCACTACAGTTCTCAGGGTATAGCAGCAAGTACTGCAATCATTGCTTCCAAGTAGAGTTAGTGTTCACTAGCCCAAAATTCCCTTATACTCTGTAGAGATGGAATATGCTCAGTAAATTTGACCTTAGTACCATGAATTTAAATATATGTAAGTTAAATGCCAAATGTGATCTGCAATGTGCGTAAATAGAAATCGTTACTTTTTTGCTTATATTTGTTGCAACAGTTACTTTATCATAAAGGGTTGGAGCAAAACTTCATCTTATTCTCTTCAACAAGCTTTCTATTCTATTCACCTACAGTTCTATTGATAGTTCCACCTGCTCAGCCCCACTGGCTTCTCCATTATGACCTTTTAATCTCTTAAGAGGGACACAAGTGATTTTTTTTTCATTCTTGCTATTGTTTCTAATGTATTTATAAGGTACCATGTGATTTTTTTTTGTTGTTTTGTATGTTCCTCCCCCATGGTATAACCCCTGCTTTTACTGTATTTGATGTTGATATAATTTGGGGAGGGGAAGGGAAAAAACAAAATGTTTAAATGGGGATACAGGTTGACTCATTGTAGCAATGAGATGTACATGTGGATACTATGTATGTGGAGGGGTGGCCGTGTAGTTGTAGAGGTGTGGGGGAAGGGATAGTAGGGAAAACAGCAAAGGAGGAGGCAACAATGCTTGATAAGAAATGTACTTATTACCTTGCTCATGTAACTGTATAGTATTCTCACAATAAAAAATGTATTTAAGAAAAAAGAGGTGTCAAACAAAAAATCGGACTCACCTTTTGTTGGAAAAAATGCTCAATAACTTCTTCCTATTTTATTTAGATTAATTTAAAACCATATTCAGAATCTCCTTGACCTACAGAATTGGCCTCTTTCTTGATGTCTCTATAACCCAGCCACATTGACCTTCTTTTGATTTCTTGAAATATAAGCTCTTTCTTGCCTTAGAGACATTGAGTTTATGGTCCCTTTTTTCTGGGCTGTTCTTGCTTTGTACCTTCCCATGACTATTCAAGTTTCACATGAAACATTTTATTCTTAGAAAGATCTGATTCAACACCCTTCTCTGTTGCACGAATTCCTCTTACTATCAGTTCTATTGTTCTCATAACACAGTATTTCTATGTGCAGCTATTTATTTCTATATCTGTGGTCTTCTGTTCACAGCAGCTAAAAATTAAATAGAAGAACAAAAAGACAATGAACAAATAAGATATATCATATGGCTATAGAGGGAAAATTGAGCCCTGCAGGGGAGCAGAGATTGGTACAATGAAGGAAAGGAAGTTAATTCCAGGTTTCCAAATGAAGAGCTTGTAGTTTCTTTTCTTTCCTTCTTTCTTTCTTTCTTTCTTTCTTTCTTTCTTTCTTTCTTTCTTTCTTTCTTTCTTTCTTTCTTTCTTTCTTTCTTTGTCTTTCTGTCTTTCTTTCTTGTCGGTTGTGGGGCTTGAACTCTGAGCCTGGGCACTATCCCTGTGAGCGCTCTACTGCTTGAGCTACAATGCTACTTCTTCTTTGGTTTCTTTACTAGAGTATGTACTTCATGAAATCAAGATCTTATTTTGATAGGTATCTTATCTCTAGCACCTAAGACAGCATATGACACATAATTATCTCTCACTAAGCATTAAATAATCACACACACCCCCAAAGCATAACTTGACTTCTTTTATTCAGATGCTAATATTAAAATATGTAGATTTTTTTGTGCTAATCCTGAAGCTTGAACTCAGGGGCCAACTGCTGTCCCTGAGCTTTTTTCTTCTCAAAGCTAGTGTGCTACCACTTAAGACATAGCTCTACTTCCAGCTCTTTGCTAGTTAATTTGAGATAAGAGTTGCATGGATTTTCCTTCCTAGCATGGCTTCAATCCTCAATCCTCAGAGCTCAGCCTCCTGGATAGCTAGGATTATAGGTGTGAGTCACTCATTCCTTTCAAAATATGTGTTAAAAAAACTCAGAATGTTAGAGAAAAAGTGAAGAGAAACTTCGAGGCTGAGAACTTACAGTCAGAAAGAATTAGAAATAATTTACCACACATTTATTTTTAAAGAATTATAAAACCTATACATTGTGTTATTATATCAACTTGTAGCCTTGCCATACAAGCTTATGTGATCATGAACTAGATCAGAGAAGTTCTAATCTCCCTCAGGGTATTGGGCTGAATTAAGCACTGTTAATTAATGTTAAGAAAATTAATGTCAATGATAAGCCTTTATTGTAAATGCCCACTACTGGTTACTAAACTTTCAAATAAGTTTTAAGATGTTAAGGGCTTGGTTGACTACTGGTCCTTTGATAGACAGTTGTTAGATCCTTTCTCTAGTGGCTGGCTGGCTTGAATGGGAGTTATCAAATAGGCAGTCCCACTTTTGATGGCCAGACTGTAATCATGGCAGTCCAGATGCACTTAACACTTCAAGTCTGACTAAAGGAATCTCAAGTGCAAAGACTATTGCAACCATAGTGCTGCTGAAGCCACAAATTACAAATCAAGGAGGATCTACCTAAGTCACAGACACCCCAGGCAACTTGAACTGGCACTGAACACTCAACTTTGGGAAACTCTAGGTGGCTCTGCTGACTCTGCAGCTGGTTGGTTTTGTTTGTTTACTTCTTGGTTTTTGTTTTTGTAGGGTTTTTGTTTTTGGTGCTGGTCCTGGAACTCAGGGTCTAGGCTCAGTCCCTGAATTTCCTTTGCTCTAGTCTAGTACTACATGAGCCACAGCTCCACTTCTGGCTTTTTGGGTACTATAGTGGAGATAGAGTCTATAGACTTTCTTACATGAGCTAGTTTTGAACTGTTGAGCCTCATATCTCAGCCTCTTGAGTAGCTAGAATTACAGGGATGAACCACCAGCTCCCAGCATGCTATTTTCAACCCAAGAAGGATGAAGAACACTTCTCCTATGATTTTGGGCTTGATGCAATGAAAGACATACAGTAAGTCTTTATGTGAGACTTGTAATTGGTCTGCATATAAGGTTGTGCTTACAATTCAAGGTACCTAGAAAGTGAGGAGGTGTAGTAGCTTCCAGGAACAAAAGCAGCTGGGACAATGAAGAACTATGGAAGCATAGAGAAAGAGATGGTTAACAAACTAAGACTGTAGATGGTGAAGATTTTAGAGTTAAAAATGCAAAGCTTAGCTGGGAGCTAATGGCTCACGCCTGTAATCCTAGCTACTCAGGGGCTGAGATCTGAGGATTGCAGTTCAAAACCAGCCCAGGCAGGAAGGTCCGTGAGACTCTTATCTCCAATAAACCACCAGAAAACCAGAAGTGGTACTGTGGCTCGAGTGGTAGAGTGTTAACCTTGAGGTAAAAAGCTGAGGGACAGCACCCAGACTCAGAGTTCAAGTCCCACAACGGAAAAAAAAAAATTGAGAAGCTTATGCCCGTGATTGCTGGGAGAATTTTCTGGAGCTGCCAAGCCTTAGGAGCCAAGGATCCAAGGTTAAATCTGGAAAACTACATTAATTGGCACTGATTTCCATTCCTACTAGCTACTCTTAGAAGCTGAAGATTATAATAGCTTCTAAGTTGGGCCACTGGCATTAAAAATTCAGATAACCTACAACTATAGTATCTGGGTTTTAAAGTTTGGAATGTTAAGAATCAAATTCTTCAGCCTCCAATCATAAGCCTCTAAATCTGTCAGTCAGACCATAAGCCTATGATACTGAAGGGCGTAGCACAGCCAACACAAAGAGAACTTTTCCTTGTCTACTTGCTATTTCCAGCTGAGCAGGGAGAAAGGGTAGCAAGCCAGGTTGTTAATGGTTTTAACTCACATCCAGTCTGGTTAATTCACTAAATTCTTCTCTGGCTTGATTATATTGCCTATTATTTGTTTTAGGATGTTATTATTCCATGGAGATAACCAAATTTTTCAGACTATTTTGTTTCTGATTGTTACTTTTTTAGGTTTCCTTTGTGCCTGAAGCTTGTTGCCGCAAACCAACAGTCTGAAAAGTCCTATTTCCCTGACAGTCCTATTTTCCAAATGCCTATTTCCCTGATAGCTAGAATGTATGTACAGTGTTTTAATCCTTGTGCTATTAGGTTCCAAGACTGTTTCTATTTCTCCAAAGCAATCACATTCTCTTTGTAAGGTGCATGTCTATTAATGCAAATAGAAAAAAAAATGTGGATCAAAATCATTTTTGGTCAGAAAAAAATTCCACTTCATTCTTAGTGTCCAAACTGAGAATTGATTCTCTTTTCCTGACTCCCTCCTCACAAACATAGCATTATAGTTAGGTCATAGACTCAGATCCGAGTACTACCACAAACTGTTCTAAATAACTTAGTTTGGCTGTTTGAGGCCCCTTTCCACCCTAGTCTCTAATCAGGGAGCCTGCTTCAAAGAAAGTATTGTAGATTATTATGGCTCTGATCCTACCCAGATGAGATTTGGCTGTGTAAAGCTCCAACTCCTCACTTGTTCAACCACTTTGGAAAACAGTATGGAGGTTCCTCAAAGGACTCCACATAGAGCTCCCCTATGACCCAACAATCCCACTTTTGGCATTTACCCAAATGTTCACAAACAAGATCACACTAAAGCTACCAGCACAACTATGTTGATTGCAGCATTATTTACTATAGCTGAGATATGGAACCAACCTAGATGCCCCTCAGTAGATGAATGGATCAAGAAAATGTGGTATATATTCAATGGAATTCTATGCCTCCATTAGAAAGAATGACATTGCCCCATTTGTTAGGAAATGGAAAGACTTGAAAAATATTATATTAAGTGAAGCAAGCCAGGCCCAAAGAAACATAGGTCCCATGGTTTCCCTTATTTGCAATATCTAGTATATGTCTGAATCAAGCAGAAAAGGTCAGATAAGTTGATGTTAGGGAAATGAACCCTAAGATATGTATTCAAATGTTTTTTTTTCTTTCATGCGATTGTTTCTAACACATTTATAAGATTATTTCTTTGTTACTTTGTATGTCCCTCCCACAGTATAAGCCCTGCTTCCACTGTATTTGATGTGGGTATAATTTGTGGAGGGGAAGGGGAAAAACAAATCGTTTAACTAGGGATACAGGTGGACCCATTGCAACAATGAGATGTACAAGTCGTTATGTTGAAAATGAACTTTACATCTTTGGTGCAGGGGCAGGGGGGTAGGATCGGGTGGGGGGGCAGGGGGAGGATGGGAAGGGATGGGAAGGGGGAAACAAAGGAGGAGGCTACAATGCTTGATAAGAAATGTACTCATTATCTTGCCCATGTAATTGTAACCCCTCTGTACAGTATTTTCACAATAAAAAAAAGATTGCCTGCAACTGTTTCCGAAATAAATCTGTGCTCTTCTCAATCTATACAACTCTGTTTTTAAGTTCTAATAAACTGTCTTCTTGGAAATAGGGTAAGGGAGAGGCTAACAGCTGGAATGGTGTCAGTTTTATTACTACTAGCCCCAGGTTCATGTAATATCCCTCACCGTGACCCTGCAAGCTATCTGTTAGTCCCTGTGTAAATAAGCATGTGTTGCCATAGTTTCCTTTTGGAATACTGACTAATATACTAACCAAATGACCTTAGGCTGTTACTCTCCTTTTACTTCAGTTTTTGTAAAATGAGATTAGTAATAGCACCTATATTATGAGTCATGGGAGTTTGGATTAAATGAGAGGAAATCCTAAGATATAGCAAAACCTCAATAAATGAAGCTTTCAGTGCTATTCATCATGTTCTACTGTGCATGACAGATTATATGACACATGATTAAATAAATACATCCCTAGAAGATTAGTTTGTCAGCTTTTGTGTAATTGCCTCCAAAAATACGGTTGCTTATTTACCTGCCATAAAACTAGGTGACAGGAGACATGTTAATAATACAAAGTTAGAGATATGGTTTGTAGTCTGAAAGGACCTCAAGCATTACATAAGTGTAGCAAATACAAAAACAACAGTAGTTTTAGACATGTGTTAAAGGATTCTAAGTCAGAAACATTGAGAAGACCAAGATGCTGGTGAAAGAATTCCCCTTAATGAAGTCAGTGCTAAGCTAGAAAGAATCAAGTGCAAGTAAATGAAGAAGACAGTGAACAACCAAGCAATTGTCTCAAAGAAAATAAGTGAGAGGCTATGGATGCATTAAGACATTGGAGGTTGTGCAGGAAATGTTATGGTAGATTAATACTTTGGTGCATAGAAAATAAAGGGAGTGAAAAAACCAAGACAACTAACCTCATAGGGAGTTTAAAAGCTTTTTTTTTTTTTTTTGGTGACAATCCTAAGGCCTGAATACAGAGCTTGTATGCTTTCTATGACCTTTTGCTCCAGGTACAGTCTACCACTTGTGCCATAACTCCACTTCCAGCTTTGTGCTAGTTAATTGGAAATAAGAGTCTAATGAACTTTCCTGCCTTGGGCTATCTTAGAACCATGATCTTTAGATCTCAGCCTTCTGAGCAGTGGGATTACAGGCATGAGGCACCAGTGCCCACAAAAAAAATCTTTAAAAGAAACCTAATTATGGGACTGGGGGGGGGAGGGGAGAGGCTGGGAAGGGATGTGAAGGGTAAACAAAGGAGGAGGCTGCAATGCTTGGTAAAAATGTATGCATTATCCTGCCCATGTAATTGTAACCCCTCTGTACAGTATGTTCACAAATAAAATTAAATAAATAATAATAATAATAAAAGAAACCTAATTATTTTAACCAGAATACTTTGACCTTTCTGATTCTACAGACTGTGGCCAATAGTTCAATGTTGTTAAAATTGTAAGCAATGAATAATTATGTACCACAAAATTAGGATGTAATTCTATGGGAAGAATGGAAGGGAAATGATTTGAAAAGACAAGTAGAAAGAAATTATCATTTTCCACAATAAGAAGTAAAATCAAAGTATGAAGAGATTTCAGTAGTAGTATATCATTCAGGAACAGCTGAAGAGTAAAATGAGGTCTTCAGTGAAATATATCTTAAAATTTTGGAGAAGAGAAAAAAGTAACACCATAGTTCTTGATAAGTTTATTTTTAACTCAAGAGCAAGCAAACTTATTTTAAGATAATATAAGTATGTAAGACATAAAATTTTACAATTATAATTTAGAATAAGAACAATTAATTGTGATTTAGATTAAATGAATTTATTGTATATAATGATTCTGAGGAGTATCAAATATTATTTATCATACAAGCTTTCTATAAAAGCATACTGCTAAGATTTGATGGATAGCATAACCTTGGCAAAGTATAGATTTTAGAAGGCAAATTGAAAATAATAACACATATGTGTTTAAGACATTACTTACAGTAGTATTTGAATCTTGGAAAATATGTGAATATATTGCTGAATAATATGAATGTAAATATCAGGAGAAACAAATCTCCTGTGCAAAGGAGATTGCTTGAAAGAGCTCGGTTGTCCTCAATTGTCAATTCAGTGTCAGATTATGGACACTTTACAATTACAAAGAAGTTGAATTTCAGCACTTTCCTGCTAAGAAAACCAGAAACCAGAGTTCAATAGACAAATCAGGAAAAAATTAAAGATAGCTAGGATAAGGACTGAATGGTTTGAAGAAAATTAGTTATAAAGTTTTGCAGGAAAGTAATGCCTTGAAATAAGACATTAGAAATGTTCATAGACAATGAATGTATAGCTTCTTATATCATTTGAAACGAGATGGTAAATACTGGAATGAAGAAAGAAGAAAATTGAAAGCACTAAGATTCAAGTGGTATGATTTGTCAAGAAGGCTCAGCTGGTATTTATTCCATATTAGAAAATGCTTTATTAAATGTAATACAAGGATGAATTTGGGCATTTTGTCAATTATCAGAATATCATGGAAGGTATTAGATGTGAACATATGTTTTTACATATAGACCTGCCCAAATATTGGGCTGTTAGATTAATTATTTTTTGGTTATAACTTTGAACTTTCTTCCTGGCTTTTCTTCCCTTTTGTTCTGTTCTTTCTCTTTGTCTTCTTTAGTTCTTGCATTTTTCTTTACATTTCAAAAACTTGAAAATGCTTGGGGAAAATGCTTATTTTATCACACAGATATTTCTGTCATAGAATACGCTCTGGGTGGGGTCAGCTTTTGTCAAAGCAAGCACATAACAAGTATGGTTGCTCAAAAATGAGCTACAACTAATCTACTTCAATAGTCAAGGTTAAGACAAACACAAATGTTTATGCATCCATTTGAAATGGAAAGTGTAAGGTCCGCTCCTGGATGGCAAGCAGATTCTACTCTCCTTGCAGCAAAGTCTCCACCCAGTACCTGCGTTACCTAGGCAACTGGCACACCTGGAAGAGGTCACATCTGCATCCACTGAGTAATCTTTGATTATTCCCTCCCCATCTATCCCTTTGCCACCTGCCTCCTCAAGTTTCCTAGTTCCAGTTTCCTGCAAATACATTGCATATTATGACTGAGTTTACCGGCAGTTTTTTTTAAACCATTTGTTATCTCCCTCTCCTTTTCCCCTCTCCCTCACATCAGACAGCTTCCTGGTATTAAATTTGTTAAGCTAACTGTTAATTTTCAAAGAAGTCACACTGCAGAATCCCATCCATGTGGGTCAGTTTGATTGTGTCTGTATGCCTATGACCCTGTGTTTTCATATGTTTATATTTGAGGTTTAACTTACCCACATGAGAGAAAACATCTGCTCTTTTGCAAATTGACCATAATGTTCCCTTTAGTTAACATATGCCTTTCTCTTATTTATCAATATGCTTTTAAGTCACTTTTGTGAACAAATTTGCATCTAAACTTTTAATTGTGGACATGGTCACCTATGAGATGTAACAGGAAATAGGTAAGCACATGATTTGGTTTAGCATTTTAAAATTTCCTTATGGCATGATCATTGGCTCAGCAATGTTACTACATTGCATATCATAGACAATATGGATATTCTCTATTGGAGTTGTGCATTGTGTATATTACACAAATATCATGATACAAGATAGCCCTAGCTTATAGACCCATGAAAAATCAGCTTCAGCAGAGACTTAAAGTCCCTGAGCATTAAACAATAAATATTTGAAGCACCAAAAAAATAAAATCCATTCATAGTATGCTCATTCTTCTGACACAAAAGGTCAAATCTGACACACGTTCTCTATAGAAGTCTTACTTGGAAAGAACTCTTACAAGCGTGCCATAGCCTCACTTTTTTTTGGGGGGGGGTCTGGTCATGGGGCCTGAACTCTGGGCCTGGGTGCTATCCCTCAGCTTTTCAGCTCAAGGCTAGTGCTCTACCATTTGAGCCACAGCACCACTTCCGTTTTTTCTTTTTGCTTATGTGGTGCTGAGGAATCGAACCCAGGGCCTCATGCATGCAAGGCAAGCGCTCTACCACTGAGCCACCTTCCCAGCTCAGTTTCGCTTTTTTATGAATGGCATAGTGCTGTCCTAACATGCAAAGTTGCTTACAACAGGACTAGTGATTACTGAGTCATGGATTCATGTTCTCTCTTTCATACAAGTACGACTAATTCAGGAATGATGGACAATGAAGTTATTATGTTTTTATTTAATTAATTTATTTATTGTCGGTTATGGGGCCTGAACTCTGGGCCTTGGTGCTGTCCCTCAGCTCTTCAGCTTAGGGATAGCACTCTACCACTTAAGCCATAGCGCCACTTCCAGCTTTTTCTGTTACGTGATGCTGAGGAATCGAACCCAGGGCCTCATGCATACAAGGCAAGCACTCTACTACTGAGCCACCTTCCCAACCCAAATGTTTTTAAATGGTTAACAGGAACAGAAAATTATGTTTTTCTGTTAGATGTTAAAATATGTCCTCAGGATTGTTCTTTAGTTACTTCTCCAGATGAAGAGTTTCAGGTAGTTCCTTTTACAGGTTTCCTTTCATCTGCAAATAAATTCTCCTTTTGTTTTAAAAGAAAATGCTATATCCTCAATGAATATATCAAAGATGCACATTTTGAAGACTAATGATGTATTTTTCCATTAAGATATCTTTGTAACATAAATATACATCAATGCCACAGGCTCATTGTTACCAAAATTTATAGGATATAATTCACTTGAGAATTAATATTCAGTTTCTGTGACTTATTCCTAGAGATTCTGATTTAAAAGCACAACAAAAATCTTAGAATTAACATTTTAATACATATTCATCTAATCCCACAGTTCCATTTTGAAAAATAATCCCATCAACTGCAAATGGTGGGGTTTAGAAGTGGCTTTTGTGAGAAGTTTAAGAAGTCCTGATACCTCTTTACAGATTCAGTACATGGCTGAAGTCCCCAACGGTACAGGTTTTTGAAATGATACAGGTGATTCTGATTGGAAGTAGATTGAGAACTACTACTAAATGGAATTAACTTCTAGTTACTTCATATAATTCTAAGCTTTCATATCATTTCTAGGAACTGTCATGGTGTTTTCCTTAGCAGAAACACCAGTTTTCCTTTTTTTCTCTCTTTTTTTTTTTAATTTTCTTGTTAAGGTAATGTGCAGAGGGATTACAGTTACATAAGTAAGGTAGTGAGTCCATTTCTTGTCAAACTTGTTACTCCCTCCTTCATTTTTCTATCACTTTCCCTTCTCTCAAGTTATACAGATTATTCTTACCACCATTCTTAAATTTTATTTTTTTCACATCCTTGCAACAAGAACAGTCTCCTATAGATGCTTGCAGCTGAAGTTTTAACCCAATAAGTAATTAGCTCAGTTAAGTAATTTACTTTACTATGCAGTCTGCTTTCAATTACACAAATTTTGGACAAAAGTATTAAATTAAACAGATACTTTTTTTCTCCTCTTCTTTCTCTTTGTCTTTTCTACTCTTCCAAATGCCCCCATGTCAGGAAACCCAGGAACCATCTTTCTCAGCTCTAGGCAAGGACATCATGCTCCTCTTTATCTCTGTGATTGCAAAAGTACAGAAACATGCAGAACAAGATATGCAGCTCTGAGGATAAATGTCAGTATGTAGAAACACAAGCACAGCCAAGGCCACTGTCTGCTCCAAACTCCCGCTTCAGCATGAACATCAGGAGCCCACCTTCCATGGAGTTTCCACCGAAGCGAGAGAATTAAGGGAAGGGGTGGGTCAAAACTGGGTTAAAATATTGAAGGGATAACGCAGATCAAGATGCATTATATACAAAACCGTTCTGTTAAATAGAAAAAAAAGCACTATATATCCTAATACTTAAGAACAAGGAGAGAAGGGTAGGTTGGGAAAAGTGGGTAAGAATGTTGAAAGGGGTCCCTTTGATCAAGATGCACTGTATTCATAAACGGCTTTGTTGAATGGAAACTCCTTTATACAACTACTTAAAAGAAAACAAGACTATTTAAACATAGAAAACCCCAAACATCCTCCCTGCTTTGAGCATGACCACAGCTGTGTGGAATGAGGCTTTCGTCTTCTCCATTTTGCCAGGCAAAGTAAAACTTCATTTCCTTTGTGTAAAACACCACTCTCATTATTTATAAATTGACATCAAATACAGAGGACTGAATTTTTATATCATACTCACTAATACGTGTGAATTTCTATTTCTTTCGACAGTAACTACTTTAATAGCTAAGCGTTGGTACTTCATAGAGAGTTTGAGTTGGATTTTACAAAGGATCAGTGATATGGTAGGATCTTTTCCCCCAGGGGTTTATTGTCAATTTAGATGTATTCTTTACAGAAAGGTTCATGTTCTTTGTCTATTTTTGATCAAGTATGTTGTTTTCTTCTTGTGGTTGTTGAATGATAAGAATCCACTACATATTTTTAGTTTTGGGCCATGTACTCAGTTTCTTTAGTTTTCTTCTATCTAGTTGTCCTATTAATTGCTGAAAGTAGGGTATTTGAGTTTCTAATTATTGTTGTGGAACTGCTCAGTTCTCCCTTTAATTCTATGCATTTTTACCTCACAGATGTTGATGTTATGGTTATATATACATAAATATTTTAAAGTATCATATCTGCTTGCTATAATGAAACTGAAAAGTCTTTCCTTATAATATTTTCTAATTTGAACTAATTTTGCTTTTACATTTTGACAACATCTGCCTTTCAATTGGAATATTTATAGTCTAATTAGACCTGAAGTAATTGTGAGATGGAAGGACATTTTTTTCTGTCATTTTAATGTTTGTTTTTATTTACCATTTAGCATTTTATTCCCTCATTGCCTGTGTTAATGTCTTCTTTTGTGTTTAGCTGGTATTTTGAGGCCAGTGTTTCACTCTCATTTTATTTGTATTTAGTTTATACATCTTTTTGATGATTACTATGATGACTGTCTAATTGTACTTCATATCAGTATGGCTTAAATAACATACAAAATATTCCAGCATAAAGTTTTCATATAGTGTTCATAAGGGTTCTTGGGTTCTTATAATCATGTCTTTCATCAAACTTGGGAGGACATTTTGGCATTTAGTTTTTCAAATAACCTATGTCTTGCTCTCTCTCTTTCTGTTTCCTTCAATGCACTTCAGTTGCTTCATGATATTCTACAGGTCCTTCTAGCTCTGTTTGCTTTTATTCTGTGGTTTTTCTTTTTTTTTTTTAAATTTAATTTTATTTTATCTGTGAACATGCTGTACAGAGGGGTTACAATTACATGGGCAGGATAATGCATACATTTCTTACCAAGCATTGCTGCCTCCTCCTTTGTTTACCCTTCACATCC
>NW_012267265.1:9287142-9309788 GCF_000151885.1 Dipodomys ordii | reverse complement strand
TTTGCTATTCGGGGTCTTTTATTGTTCCATATGAATTTTTGGATTGCCTCTTCTATTTCCTTGAAGAATGAGGTTGGAATTTTGATAGGTATCCCTTTGAATTTGTAGATAGCCTTGGGAAGTATTACCTCTGTGGTTTTTCTTTCATTATTGTTTGATAATTTCCATTGTACTTAGTTTGCTAATGCACTTTTCTGCCTGCTTAATCTTGCCTTTCAATTCTCTAGTGAATTTTTTTTTGTATTTTTAGCATTAAATGTTTTTCAGGTTCTTTTCAATCTCTTTAATGATGAATCCATTTTGTACAAAAAATATAACTTCCTTAATATCCTCAATGTCATTCAAGGTACAGTTAAAAATTATTTATTGTAAAGATGCTATACAGAGGGGTTAGAGTTACATGAGTAAGGCAATGAGTACATTTCTTGTTGAGCATTGTTACCCCTTCCCTTGTTGTTCTCCCACTATCCCTTCCCTCCCACCTCCCTCACACTCCCAACCACCTCCCCGCCCCCCCCCCAGTATATTGAGCTCCATTATACTGTCTTGTGGTTATCATTGTTGCAATGGGTCATTCCATTCATGGTACTTTTATGGCATTCGTTTGAAAGTTTTTGTTTTTGTTGTGTTTCTTCGTAGATTTGTCCTCTGGTTATTATTTGAAGACCTTCCTTCCTGCCTGCCTGCCTGTTTTCCTTTCTCCCTTCTTCCCTTCCCCTTCTCTTCCATCCTTCCTTCCTTCTTTCCTTTGTTCTTTCCTTTTACGACTCTCCCTTTTCCCTCCTTCTTCACCCCCTCCTCATGTCCCTTTTTCTTTCTTTTTACCCTGAATCAGTTGTCCTTTTCTGGTTTTATTTCTCCAGTATCTCCTGAAATTTTGTTGAAAAGCAGACATTTGAAACTAATGATGTGGTAAATCTGGAAATTAGATTCTCCCTCTTCCCTGGAGGTTTTCTGCCTTTTTGTTGCATTTTTATTTAGCGTTCCTCAATTTTGTTGCTGCTGTTGTTTTAACTTACATCCATGTGAGGAAAAGCTTGAACTATAAACTTAAACCTCCTCACCCACAGTGATCCCCCTCCCCCACCAGCCAACACATTTTCCCCTTTTATATACATTGTTGTTTTTGAATGTTATAATCTTTAATATTTGCTTCCAAAATGGCAAAGAGATAATGGAACAAAATTAATTACTGCAGTCACTTTCGAGGCTTGCAACAGTGCTAGCGCACATAGGTGCAACCATGGCTGACCATCTCCATGTGTGTACCTCTGTGAGTAGAAACAACACCCAGTGATCAGGATACAGATTCTCAACACTTGTTGGACAGGTCCTTTTCCCTACTCCATCTCATGAAAGTTGTATGCCAATTGTTGCCTGAACACATGCCCAACTATATGCCTTGTGGCTGAAGCAGGGTGAAGGGATGCTCAGTTATTGTTAAGAGCTGAAACTGTCAACATTCCAACATGTCTTTGGAAAGTTGTGAGCCTCATTGTATTCCAAGATTCAAAAAATAATTATACCACACAGATTCTGCCTTGTGCCTGCTGAATTCTGAGCATCTGCTTAGTGCCTATATTTTGCCTTATCATTTGTAATGTTGAACCCAGTGACTATCAAACAAATCACAATGTTTTTTATCCACAAAGTTTCATGATAATGAAAATAAAAGTCATTTTCCTCCTGATATTTTATTATGAATATTTAAAAGCATGAAGAAAAGTGGGCAGAATTACAGTAAACAAAATTACAGGATGGTTTCTACATTCTATCAGTAATATTCTTGTAATCAACAAATACTAATTCTGTAACTTCTTAGCTGGGTAATCTTGGGCAAGTTTCCTTTACTATTTCTGAATTTTGGTTTCCTTATAGAGAAAAGACAGATAATCATAGAATTTACTTCATTTCTGCAATGTTTACATGATACAGTCTATGCAGAATACTTAATCCAACACCACACACAAGATATAACATTGATAATTAGTATTTACTGACTGAACAAATGAAGGCATAACAAAGATATTAAAGATGTTTCTACAAGAAATTTGGTAGCCGTCTTTTAGCTTTTGGCTATAGAACATTGTCTCTATTTAAGGAAAAATATACCGAAGAACAGAATCATGTAGATATTTTTGATGTTGATTGCAGAATCAATGTTTCTACAAAAGAATTGACCAATCCAGTTACTATTCTTGTTACACATAGTGAAAGATGAGTTCCAGCATATTCTTTGGATTTTTTTCATCAAAATAATAAAAAGACAATATGGAGAAATACTGTCGTTTCTGATTTATCAATAGGGAACATGTCTCTAGGCTTGAGCTGCAATTTTCTGTTGCAGCATCGAGGGAAGGATCAAACTCGGGTGAAGAGCTTGGAACAATCTCTCCAACACGAAATATGTCCTAAGCCCCTCTTGTTCTCTAGTGGTTCCATTCCTATCCCAAGGAGGCTCAGGATGTGTGTTTAAGGTTAGGGCAAGGGAGGTGCTAAGTAGGTCCAGGTGGAATTCTTTAAAGCACACTGGCTCTTCTCCAGCCCCAGGTCTTACTCACATACTTGCAACAGCTGCATTGCTGCTTAAACCACAGCTGGTGTGTTCTCTTTTGTCCAAGAATAGTTGGACCATTCCTAAAACTCGATGTAAGTGATTTTAAAGACCATCAGAAAGATGGACTTTGCTAATGAAAAAAAATGGGGAGGGGGACAAAAACAAGATTTCAATATGCTTGAATCTCTAAACCATATAAATTCAGTTAATTCAGTTTGTGGGTTAATTCAGTTTTCTCACAGGATGTTAGGGTATCATCAAAAATTCGCACTGCATAATATTCTAGAAAACAATGTTAGAGTGTTAGAGAATTGCATTCTGTTTTAATGCCAACTCTGTTCTGATCTTATGGCCTTTAGTTACATCTTGTCACGTTTATTTAGGTTCAATATTTTTCTTCACTTACATGCTCAGACAGATCATATCCAGTCCCCAAATACGATGAATTGAATAATCCATCTTATAATCAGTATTTTGTTTAATGAGTCAGCATTCATCCAAAGCAGTGAATGTTCTAAGCAGGTTTCTTAACAATGCTAATCCTTATACTTGAAAATATTTAAAATAAGTTATTTTCATAATATAATGAATGTTATTCTATATAATCTCATTGATCTATTATAAGCCAAAGTCATCTTTTCTGTATTATTTTAAAAAATAATATTTCAACCTTGAATTCATGGAACTTTTTTTTTTTAAATAGGGCTTTGTTGTCAATTCCAAGAAATGCAATTCTGAAAAGTTTTCAAATGTTAGTGAAGGCTTTTCAGGTTACTTCAATGCACCTGCTTGATCAGGCCTTCAACCAAGTATTTTTATTGGCAAATACACAGTTGATGCATAAATAAGAAGTTGGAGCTCAAGAAAGTGGAGTAAGAAGTGCAATGCCTTAAAGTCTTTGTGCAAAAGTTTGCATGTGGTTTCTACCAAACTTTTGCAAAATGAATTTCAGCAAATCCAAGGTTTGGGATAGAGAAGATGCCTGCACACAAAGATCTTTTCACACACTGCTCCCTCCGTCAGAAGTGCTTTTCTACTAGCTTTTTTGGCAATCCAGTAGGCTCTCAGAAGGTTCCTTGGTAAACTTTCAGGTGTGTGTATATATGTGTGTTTTTCTGTGTGTGTGTGTGTGTGTGTATGCGTGTGTATGCATGCCTGTGTATGTAATGAGCCAATGGATGCTTACCCACCTACCCCCAGTGAAAATGTTTGCCCTTGGGTGAACAATCCCGCACTGTGAATGTTCTGCAGGTGTCTCAGGGTGTCAGCTGGCCTCT
This sequence comes from Dipodomys ordii, assembly GCF_000151885.1. Taxonomy (NCBI): domain Eukaryota; kingdom Metazoa; phylum Chordata; class Mammalia; order Rodentia; family Heteromyidae; genus Dipodomys; species Dipodomys ordii. Next base: position 9,305,954 of record NW_012267265.1, on the reverse strand, counting down.
GTTTATTATTCGTGCACTGTGTACAGGGAGGCCTAGCGGGCCATCAGTAACAACTCTCTGCAAATGGGTCAAGGAAATGAAAATAAAGCCCGTACAGCAGGAACTTTTAGGGTCTCGGGTTTTGTTGGCAGATTCTGCCCAAGTTCCTCTTTAGGTGCTACTTTAAAATTGCTACTTGTTTGTCTTGGCTGAGACTTCACATGGAGAGGCACTGTAAGATTTGCAAAAGGGAGGGGGAGGGGTGGCCCAGCTGGAAGCAGGTGTGCTGCTTTTTGCTTTCTCCTTGCTACCAGAACACATCTCCTGCTTGGTTTTGAAACATTTCTCTTCAGAAGCTTGTTTGTATGACTGTGTTTTCCCAAAATAGGTGAGTTTTTTTTTTTTTTTGGAAGGGCATGTTACATTCAAAGGAATTAGGACTTATTTGAATGATTCTGAACTAGTTTTGTTTTTCACTCTATTTCTCCTCCTCACGACACACAAATATATTTTAAAATGGAATCCTTTTCACCCCCAGCTTATGTTTCCAGGGCTGTAAAAATAAGAATGAAGCTTATTTATTGAGCTTGCTGTGTTGTATGAATGATTTTCCCATGGGTTTACTTCATAGGTTCCTTCATAGTAAAGTACTGATCACGTTTAATGTCTTAGTCAAAATATTCCAAAGCAGAATTTTGCTGATGGAATTTCTAATTTATTGAAATCTACACAATTATTTGGTGACAAATCAGTTCCATGGTTGTCACTGTCATCTTTCTGACAGCCCCTCAAATTTTCTTGACCTTGTTCACAAAACTTTACCAGGGGATCTAGTAAAATCTGATATAGCTCAGCATTGCTAATCTGGGAAGCTTTTAACTGGTTCTCAGTGTTAAAAAAAACAAAAAAAAAACCTGCTCTGCATTTAAGTATGCACAATGAAATAACTTCTCAAATGACTATTGTGAAAGTGCTTTATTAATTCTTAAAATTCTGCAATCAGTCATAAGGCAGTTTCATTCATTGCATATTCACCGAACCATTTGTGTGTTCTGGAATATGTGCTATATCCACAAGGTCGTAGGGATGAGGAGGTTCTGACCTTCTAGCCCCATGTCTCCCCACCACCACCATACTGCTTGTAGCTAGCTACTACAGGATCAAAACAGGACTCAGAGCACATAACTCTTCTGCAGAAAATGCCTGCAGTCACCTCAAAGGACACCCTGAGTCCTTACCCCCTCTGTACCCTCCTATTGCTTCCCTCTCTTATCCTCATGCTACTCCACAACATGATTTCTTGCTGTTCCTCCGACCTAGTGAGCATCTGCCTTGTCTTCCTGTTGGATCAATGCCTCCCTCTTAGTTGTTTTGCCTTTCTTCTTTCCTTCTCATCAAACTCTGTTTTTACCAACTTCTAGTTTTGTCTCATCTCGACTTCATTTCAGTTTGCCAAAGACAGAGATTTTGGTGTTTTAGTGTCTCTCTTGTGTTTCCTGTCTCTAGAACTTCCCTTCAGAAAGTAAAACTTCAATAAAGTAGTTACTGAAAGTATGAAAGAAATAGTGTAGTCTTAAATTAGAAATAGATTATATAGTAAATAATATTGCCATATATAGCTGAAAACATTTCTTAAAATGTAAACTTAACTAACCAGAAAATGTACATGATATTAGAGGAATATTCTGAAGTCACGAAACACAATATTTGTTCAAGATGTCTTATATTACTGATCATTCTTTCAGTTGCTGTGGGATGGCCATTTTAATTTGTAGGTAATTTTTAAAAAATCACCTCTCAGACTCTGGAAACCAGAACTGACAACAAAAGCAATGAAACAAAACTAAACAGAAAACAGTTGGGGGCTCTGCCACCTGCACTCACCTGAGGAGACTTTGGCCTTTATGAGTAGTTTTGGGTATATTTTTGTTGTTATTTGCTTGTTTTAAACTTAATTTTTATTGTAAAACTGATGTACAGAGGGGTTACAATTACATAAGTCAGGTAATGAGTACATTTTTTTCATTTTCTTCTACTTCCCCCCTCACAACTCCCCACCCAAGTTTGTAAAGTTCATTTCCAACATAGTGTCTAGTTAGTATCACCGTTAAATTGGTTCACCCTTTGAGTACTTTTGTAGTGAAGCTCTTCAAAAGTACTTCTGTGATACTTATTCAGCCTGCAGATAAAGTTTGTTTTTATTCTGTGAATTCTTCCTTGCTTCTTACACAATATATTGCCCATTTAAGGCATTCATAAATTCTGGATTGCTTCTGCTCCTACCAGAGAATTTGTTGCTCAAGTTCTCTTGCCACTCATTAAAGGAATTTGGTACACAATGACTTTCATTTAAACCTAAATCACAGCAAACTGCATCTCTCCTGTTATCCTTACATTACATATATCCATTGTTCTTTCTAGTCATTACTTTTCCTCCAGTTACACTCACACACTTAAAATTCACAGCACAGCAGACAGAGTCTTCCCTCACAAGCCATTCTCTGAGGGAGAAATATTCTTAGTTTACCTCTTCTCAATGTGCTTCAGTCATTGAGGTACTTCTGAGTCGATTTACGCTTAAGGATAATTTGAATGATTTTAGAACCATTTTGAAGTAAATAGCATGTTTCCATTGTGCCAGGTGACATTAACATGACAACTATTTTTAGTGCCTGTGTCTAGCTGTTATTTAGCTGATGGGAGTTTCCCTTGCTTTTTCATTCTTCCCTTTGGGAAAATCATTGTATGTCTACCCTCCACTTTTGATAGGTGAAGGTAGTTAAATAAAAAATTAGTTAGCCAGACACCAGTGGCTCATGCCTGTAATCCTAGCTACTCAGGAGGCTGAGATCTGAGGATCGAGTTTCAAAACCTGCCCTGGAAAGAAAGTAGGTGAAACTCTTATCTCCAATTACCCATCAGAAAACAGGAAGTGGTGCTGTGATGAAATACTAGAGCACTAGCCTTTCTCAAAAAAGCCCAGGAATAGCTCCAGTCCCCAAGACCCACTAAATAAATAAATGAATGAATAAATAAATAATCTATCTTTATGTTCCTTTGAAAGAAGCTAAGACACTTAAATGAACAGCATAGCCTGAGTAACTAAGTGCAAAGAATGTTTTGAAACTAAAATATTTTTCTTATTCTAACTACAGCACAGATCTTGTCACACTGAGGTACACAATGAAAACTAATAAGACAGAGACAAGGACACATCAAATAATTTAGTAAGCAAAAAGTGTTTCATAGAGTGGATGAAAGGATAGCTTATTCAATTAAAAGTCTTAGAGGAAAAGAATGTAATTGGGAACTAAACAAATAAATAACAAAATAATTACCTTCTAAATCTAAAATAGATTGTCTGAAATATAAAATAACTCAAAAATCACTAGTAAGAATACCTCTTCATCTCTATGAGTTTCACATCCATTGACTCAGTCAGCCAAGACTGATAAGATTTTTTTTAATATCAAAAATAAAAAAATAAAAGTAATCCAGAAGTGATTTAAAGGAAATGGGAGGGCCAGTCACAAGTGTCTCACACCTGTAATTCTGTCTCCTCAGGGAGCTAGATCTGAGGATTCTGGTTTGAAGCCAGACCTGGCAGGAATGTTTGTGAGATTGTTAGCTCCAAATAAACACCCAAAAAATTCCAGAAGTAAAACTGTGGCTCAAGTAGAAGAGCATCAGGCTTGAGGAAAAAGCTAAGGGACAGTGCCCAGATCATGTGTTCAAGCCCTAGTACCAGCATACACACACATACATACACACACACCACACACACACACACACACACACACACACACACACACACACCTAGACAAACCCTATACTAAACTAAACTAAAACATAGGGGAAGATGTTCTTGGGCTGTGTGGAAATTTGACTTCCTTTTACAGAAGGGATATATCTGAAGAGCCACAGGACGAGGATGTGTGCATCCATGATTTAATTTCCTATGGATATTGAGGCATAGTTATCAGTCATTTGAAGAAACTTGGGATCATGGTGAACATACTTAGCTTGCCAGCAAAGTCATAGTGGGAATACGTCTACCAGAAATAACTTTTTGTAAACTTTAAGAAACAAATAAAAAATTGGAAGAAAAACAAGCTGGGTATTGGCGGTTCACATCTGTAAATGCTAACTACTCAGGAAGCTGAGATCTGAGAATAGAAGATCCAAGATACCCTGGGCAGCAAATTCTGAGACTCATCTCTCCAATTATGACTGAAGTGGTGGAGCAGTAGCTTTGAGTAAAAACACTCAGGGACAGCACCCAGGCTCTGAGTTCAGATCTCAGGACCAACACCAAAAGAAGAAAAAAAAAAAGAAGAAGAATATTTTAAATCTATATACAGAAATGTCTTTTTTAGTGAGTATTAATTTTCAGGACTAGTTGTAGTGTCTCCTAGCTCTTATTGTATAACAATCAGATTTGGCCTAAATGAAAGTGATTGATGGTTTCTGTTTTCATAAGGGTTCCAATCTAATGAAATGATATAAGACATTAAACAAAGGAATTTAATGTGTATTTTTGTATCTAGACCAGGATAGTAGATTAATTACATTTGAAATATCTATATTAATAATGTAAAGCCAATTAATTTTATTTTGTATTTTTATATCAAAGTGAAATCAAATATGAACTTTTGGTTTACTAAAGTATTTTTCACATTTTCTTATTAAACATCCATTACTATGATGGGGAATGAAGAAACAGATTCACATGAACACAATACATGCATGCAACACTCAATGTTTGCTGAGAAATACAACTAACATGAAGACTGAGTTATCTGTCTTTGCTGACCAGTACATTTTATTCTAAGCTGAACAGCCCCTCTTGTGAAACAAATTGATAGAAGAAAACTTTTTAAAATATTTTTTGTTACAAAGATACTGTACAGAGGGGTTATAGTTACATGAATAAGGTAATGAGTACATTTCCTATTGAACATTGTTACCTCCTCCTTTGTTTTTCCCCTATCATCCCTTCCTTCCCCACCTCTCCAACTCCTCCCTTCCCCACCCCCAAGTTTTAAAGTTCATTTTCAACTAGTGTCTTGTACATCTCATTGTTAACAATGGGTCACTCATGATGGGAAAAGATACTGTTTTCAAATTGAGGTGGTCCCATTCTACCATTTTGTCTAGTTGGTGATTTTTTGAATTGCTAAAGAAGAAATTCTGTTAAATTCTCTTTTCAAGACCTAGGGTAGATTCTACATTTACTTTTGTATTTCTGAAAGTTGGTTCTAGATTAAGAACCTCACCCACCCACAGTTATAAATTAAGTGCTAGTGTGAATTGCTTTGGAGAAAATTTTGTATATATGTTATATGAATTTTTAATTCAAGAGGATATATATTCTCCATTTGTTAAACAGCTGCTCAGATTTTGCTGTAGACTATGTGCTCACTAGTATTTTAAGATGATCTCTCAAATGCAGCATTATGATTCAGTAATATGTTATCTTTTTCTGAGTTAAACTGTTTTGGATCAAGTTATCTTTGGAGAGTAGCTGACATGATGTCACAAGTGGGAAAGTTCACACCTCTCTCTATCTGATAGATCACAGCCAAAATGCAGGTGCACTAAAAATACTATGTGAAATTCCCTTTAGATCGTGTGTATAAGGTGCACATGAAACATAGATATATTTTATTGGGGTCCCATGCTACAGATATGTCAACATACATATGTAAGTATTCTAAAATGTAAGAAAGAAAATCAGAAATCAGGAACACTCTGATCCTTAGCAGAAGGGTTATTCAGCCTGTATCTTTACACACATCTTTTATTTTTGTTTTTCCATCTTTAGTTTTTTGTTTGCTGAATTAGAAATAACTTTCATCTTCCAGTTTATTAGTTCAGTCTTCAAATATACATAAGGTGTTTTCTGCTCCATATTCTGAATGTGAAGTTTTATTTAGACCACTACACATATTAGTTGGATTCTAGAACACTTGGGCTACTTTTAAGCACAAGTTTAAATAGCTGGAATGGATATTTACAAAAGCATCTGAATGTCAAAATAAGTATGTTGTCATCAAAAGTCTAGGAGCAAGATGGTAGAACATGACACACAAGGACTGCTTCTGACAACGTGAGATCTCTCCTACAAGAATTACTAGCTCTAGGTCCAAAGGCTTCAGCCACAATGTGGATATGTTACCACTACATTATCTCTTCACTCATTAAGACAATGAAATTTCAGTTCTGACCTGCACCAGCAAACAGATGTAACAGGTATTTCTATGAATCCAGACAACCAAAACTTAGACTACTACTCTAGTTGCCACAGAAAAGCTAAGTGCCTCCTTTGGTGTACCAGTGAGCAGGCACTAAGACGAAGTGAAGCTTGCACTCACATACCCATTGTATTCCAATGCCATACACTGAATATCCATGAAGAAAGTGGCTAAGTCCCACACAAAACAAGTGAAAGAGGACTTGGAGAAATACAGAGTTTTCTGTTCATACATGCATTAGAGTGGGTGATGGAGTTGGGACAGAGTGGAGCAAAAGCATATATCTAGAGCATTTACTACATCTTAGTTTTTAAAATAAAAATTTATTGTTATTATTATGATGTTGCACTATAATAATAAGTCAGGTAATGAGTATATTTCTATTTTTGGACAATGTCACCTCTTCCTTCACTTTCCCCATTTCCTTCCCATTTTCCTTCCCATGAGTTACATAGGTCATTTTCTACCACATCTTATATTTAATTTAGAAAACTCCTACTTATTTCTCACAGTAGACTGTGAAATTTTGTTTTACAGATGAATTATTTGTACCCCTCTTCAGTAAATTAGGTGCCAATTCAAAGTTTTTCTGTTTTTGCTATTGGAAATTGTTTTTTATCATGGATTTGGCACATTTGATTTACATGTTTATATTTGGATTCAATAAGTTCACTTCACCTTTGGGGAATGTAATGGATGATTGCAGTGCCCAACTTCTGGCAATTTCTTTGTGCATGTGTATGTGTGTGTGTGTGTATGTGTGTGTGTGTGTGTGTGTCTACTGAAGATGAATGGATGAAAGTCATGTCTTCTAGATTTTACATCCCTTCAAGGCACAGTTATGATGTCAGTCAGAAATTTCAATGTATATTTTATCCTGCGAGCACATTTTGCTAATTAATTTTTTCACCCCCTAATTATCCTTATGGAGATAAGAAGTTATGTCAAGTTTTGCTGTGCTTATTTTTCTAGTGTCAGTATTCACTTGAGAATTCTTCTCAGCCAAACTTTAATATCTTGAGACCAAAAAATTAATTTTAAATTAATAGCTGCATTAAAGTAAAAATAATTAAATTTGCTAAATACTCTAAGGAAGTGCTCTAAATCATATGCTCAGAGTGCAAAGTAGTTATAGACATTAAAATTACTCCCACATTACAAAAGTCTCAGGGTAAAGAATCCTATGAACAGAGCTCACTGGGGAGCTGATTTCTTGCATATTTTTCTTTGGAATGTGTGTTCTGGCTCAAGTATCCACCTTTCATTGAAACTATCCAAAGACCTTCAAAATCTACTATAAACATGGGGAAAAAAATCTCTTATGAGTTTTCTAATGACATGATGACATTTGTGTCCATCTGTGCTTAATACCAAGTGCCAACATAAGGCATACTTCCAGAGCATGGATACAGGCACGTGCTTGTCACAAGTTTGGGGGATTGCTGAGCAACACGTGTGAATGTCTCAACAAACATTTTCAAAGCAAAGGACATCATTAGCTCACTTTTTAGGGCAAGTGATGAAGTGCAATAGAGTTCAACCTGTTCAAACATACTTTACAAACTTTAAGTGTGATCCACTCCAAGCTTTGGGAAAGAGTAATGACAGAAGACATAAAAAGAAAAAAAATCATATTAAATAAGACTTTCCTGTACCCTTGAGAATTAGCTAACTTATAAGTAATCACAGAAGGTAGGAGTATAAAAAGTGGGTATCTTAACTTTTTAAAATGTATATTGTTAAGTGGGAAAGAGCAAAATCAATAAATGTTATCTACCTGGAATTAATAGTAAATACATATAAACTGATAAAACATAAAACCTTTGAAAATATTCCTTCAGAATCTGAAGTTATTACTATTTTGTGGTTACTGAGTAAAAGATTATACCAAAGTTTTGTTTTCATTGAAATGTTGACCTATAATTTATACTTAAACTTCTGCCAATGATATAAATGTAGTATTTTCTTGTTTGTCTTAAAATAGTTGTTATGGCTACTCACACATATATTTTTCCTCAAAAACAGGTGTTTAAATGAACGCATTTCTTAAACTTCTGAACTCTATGTGAATTAAGTCAAAGTATTCATTCCTGAGAGTTCTGTCTTGTTTGGTACAGATACAGTTGATGATCCATTGGTTTTATTCATAAGCCCAAAAGGCTTACTACTTGGACAGGATACCTACCTCCAATAATTATATAAAGAAACTTAGAAAATGATGTGTCTTCTGTAAATACATATGGAGAATTACTTTGACCCATTGTTTAATTTCCCATATACAAGTCTCCTTGATTTTTATGAAAATTCTTTTGAGGAATTTAATATCATTTTATGAATAAATATCTAAGTTCCAGAAAAATTCCTTCATTCTTGGAAATTTGCCTTTCATAAATCTAGTTGTTGAGTGATAGAATACTGCCCTTAAATTTACTGTGGTAAAGACTCAAAGTGTTTCTTATTGCAACAACATTCTCCACTTGTGTAATGCAAACTTCCCCTTAATGCGAGTATACAGTTTATATACATGTGAATATTTGGGCACGCATGTAGAAAAGAATGTACATATCTGATAAGCTCTTTGTTTTAATATGAAAGTTAAAGTACTTTGAAGATTTAAAGAAGCACATTTTCCTCTAATTTAATATTTTCTGAAAGTTTACTGAAACTTCCTATGAAATGTTGATACTCTCTCACAGAAATGTCCCTAGATGTCAATGAATATGCTTATTTTAGTCATATCACTAGTCTCACACATGAAATATGAAACTAACATATATTACAATGAATTGTATAACAATTTCTTGCATGTTTCACAATATCTTTAACCTAGGCTGTGGGATAAATTGACATGAAAATTATTTATGTAAATTATGATCAACTGATGGACTTTCTCTCAGTTTTCTATATAAATGCCCCATTTTCTAGACAAAACTATCCATCAGTGGGACTAGTTTGCCTTACTTGGGTAACAGTGAAATTATTGGTGCTAATTTTACTATGTTGATGGTCTGCACTAGATTACAGAGTCCAGGTTACATTACAGGGCAGGAAAGCTTTTCAAGCCCTTTGTGGTACTTTGACAATACTAGATGGTTCAATATTACTTACTAAATAAATGAATGGAAAAAAATGAAAGCTACTTATATTGGATTTTAGGGTGTTCTACACAATTTGAGACTTCTTTTTCATCTTTGGAGTCATCTCTTTTGGGATCCCTTAGGAAATATCAGTGTAAGAGAAAGGACACAACATGCAATGTTATCTTCTGCATGCAAATCTATATCCTAAAACTTGCCACCCTGTACTCGAATAGAGCTGTCTACCCTACTGTTAGTCTCACTGGAGACAGGGCCTGTGTCTGCAAGAAAAGCAGTGACACATAATAGGCAATCACAAATCCAGCAATGACTCACTGATCAACTTATCCTCCTTGGCACATACTTTTCACCATTGTTATAAACTTACTTTTAGAATTTTAGAATATATGAATGCATTCCTCTCTGTCTCATTAAAAAGGAACAATCTCCCACTACAGAAACTTTCTGGTTTTGTCTTTTTTGCTTCTCTTTATTGAAAAATCCTTTCTCAAGATTATACCTTCTGTTATATCACATTTAGAAAAAGTTTTTAATTCTGTAATATGCTCACTTAATTACATATTTGTATGAATACCTGTCTCCTTCCATGTTTTCCCACTATGTTTCAGTATGATTTGATGTCTGGTGTTCTTATTGTACATTTCTGGATTTGAGTTTTCAGTTGATGTAAGATTAAATTCATGGTCACAAGTGTCAGATGCCTTATCTTCAATCACTGAATTCCTTTGCAACTGAATCTTCTGAGATGTAATCCTGCCAATCCACACCCCATTCCCAGTAGTCCTTTAAACACAAAACAGATACCACCACCTCTGTGGTAGATCACTTCTCTTAGTGACCACAAACATGTGAATCAGCCAGTCATTGCCAAAGGGAACTTCTGTAGCTAAACTTTAGAGTAAAACTAACCAGACCACCAGAGATCAAATACATGACCCTTGACTATTGTACTTAAATGTACTAATTTTTTTTAATTAAGTGAAATATTCACTAATACATCAGCCAAATGAAGTGGTAAATTCAGATTAACATGTTTTTAAACAGGCAAATACTTTCATTTGTTAAATACAAAGCTAATATGAGAAGGTAATCATTATTATAACTGATTACAATTTAAACAGCTATGTCATGTTTTAAAGAATAGTGATAGTGTGATAGCCACATATTATATATAACATATGCATATATTAAATATACATCTATATATACATTATATATATATATATATATACTATATAGGTCTGTGTGTATGTGTGTATATCCTTTCAGAATGCATGCTGGGTCAATGTATCATGACAACACTGAAAAGGTGGAAAATCATTTTAAATATGCAATTCATGTATGAGAGTGTCTTGGTAAAAGATTATTGCAATTTAGGTAACTAGTATGTCATTATTTCAGTTTCTTTCTATATTACTCTAATTTAAGAACTAATTATTTTGGGCATGAGTGGCTCACTCCTGTAATCTTAGCTACTCAGGATCAAGGTGCAAAGCCAAACCAAGCAGGAAAGTCCATGAGACTCATATCTCCAATTAACTTCCAAAAAATTGGAAGTGGACCTGTGGTTCAAAGTGGTAAAGCACTAGCCTTGAGTAGAAAAGCTCAGAAAAGACTCAGGCCCTGAGTTGAAGTAATAGTACACACACACACACACACACAGAATTATTTGGACATATCAATTGTCTTATTTTATGTATATTGCAAAAATATATGCGTTTAAGTTTTCCCTTCTTACAAAGAATATATTCTCACTGTGGAAGTAAGACATATGTATGCATAAAGGAAAGAAGACAAGAAGATAATAGCCAAGTGAATGGATCAGGCAGCCTGCTTTGGTGGAGGTTCAGAGCAGGAGCGATCGTCATGATGATTTTCCACACAGGTAGGAATTGAAATGAGTTTTTCAGGATAGAACTATGATCATGTAGTTCCTATAGCCTCTCATAACAAATCACCACAAACTAGGTGTTTTCAAACAAAATAAGTTGGTTGTCTTACAGTTATGACATTTGGAAGTCTAAAATAAAAGTGTGGACAGAGGTGGTTCATTACAGAGGATTTATATCAGACATTCTTCTAGCTTTTTTCCCCTAGCTTCTGCTAGAAATCCTTGGTGTTCACTGGCCTAGAAGTCCTTCATAGCCATCTCTTCCATTCTCACCTCTTCGTGTCCTGTCATGCTCATCTTCTTAGAATGGAAATAAATGCTCAATGGATATATGGTCCTATAGAAGCCCAGGGAAACTTCATCTCAAGATTAGTTTTTGCGATTGTTTGTAACACATTTACAAGATGATTTCTTTGTTGCTTTGTATGTCCCTCCCCCCATGATATAACCCCTGTTTTCACTGTAATTGATGTTGCTATACCTTGTGGAGGGGAAGGGAAAAAACAAGTTGTTTAAATAGGGATACGGGTGGACCCATTGCAACAATGAGATGTACAAGTCATTATGTCGAAAAACGAACTTTACAACTTTGTTGAGGGTGAGGGGGGTGGGGGAAGGAGGAAGGGGGTGGGGGGAGGGATTGGAAGGGGAAACAAAGGAGGAGGCAAAAGTTTGATAAGAAATGTACTAATTACCTTGCCCATGTAATTGTAATCCCTCTGTACGGTATTTTCACAATAAAAAAAAGATTATTAACTAATTATGTGTGCAAAGACAACACTTGTCTTTGCAGAGATTTAGCATTGCCATGACTTTTGTGTAAGGGGAGCTACTCAGTCTTCTATACATGGGTAGGATACCATTCTTCTGGGTGCAAAGACCTCTGAATTCCTTCAGAGGCTGGGTTAGATACATTGCCAAATGTGAAGCCTAAATTCCTACACAGCATAATCAACATAAAAGAAGGAAAATTCTAAGAATAATGTAAACATGGCTTGCAAGATAATACATTTCAATGAGAAAAGAAATTAACTAGAGTATGTATGTCTTCCAATAACAGTCAAATAGTTATCAATTGTTGAGTGCTTACTCATGAGCTATTGTTATGAGCATTTTAAATGCATTCTTATTATGTTAAAATTTCATGAAAATACTGAACATTAGGAATAATTATTATACCTACTTTAAGGGTGAAAAAAATTAAGCCTGATCATTATTAACTACTTAGCAGTGAGATGCTAAACTTCAAACTGGAACCAACTGAACTCAGGTGACTACAGGGGATTCTAAACACCATTGATGCTGCATTATCAGTGGGGAAACAGCTAGAAAAGATGATGGCAGCAGCTTTGGAGGTTTGTAAAAGCAGTATAAAGGGCATCTATTCTCTGTTCTGTAAGAATGAGAGTCATTAAATTTTTGAGAGAACATGTAATATAATGGAAACAGTGTAAGGAAGTTTGAATCACTGCAAGTGATCAAGTTGGAATGAAGAACAGAGCTTTTGTGAAGGTTGCAGGAGGATTTAGTAGTTTTGTAACAAATCTTCAAGAGATGATAAGGACCCAGGGTGGTGGGGATTATGCTCATTTCAAACACAGTAGAGGGAGTAATTCTGCCTGTGTCCAGATCATCTTCTCTCCTCCCTGCTTTCTCTTGAAGATATTTAAGGATGTTTGTAAACAGTTAAGAGGATGAAACATGATCATGGAAGACTTGTATGGGGTTATCCTTTGGAAAATTTTATTTTCTTGAAAGTTTCACTAGTTTTCTTTAGATTGAAACAATGCAGTTCTCCTGCTCACACCCCAAAGAATTTAGCTATAATACACTATCAACAAAATTATGAGTGATCCCTTCCTGTATAATTATAGGGTGTGCCACAGTACAGATGTCTCCATGAGAAGCAGGAGTAGCCTGCAATTAGTGAGAAGAGTTCTGCTGCAAATGTGGTTAGAGGCAAAAGGTTTACTCTAAATTTGACAGTTGCATCTATAAATACTTTGTTGGCTTCTTTTCTTTTATTTAATTTATTTTTTTGTCTTTCTCAAGGACATCTTTGCTTCATCTGAATACTTTTGGCAAAACAGCTTTGGAGCTATGGATGCCATATGTAAAAGTTGTTTTTGCTTTGGACCAGTTTTTCTCCCCCCCAAAAAAAAGGTCTGAATAATCCATTATGAAAATGTCCCTGCATTTTCTTTGCATCTGGAAGGTATGCATCTGAATTTATAATGCTTTTGTGAGGCATAAGCCCGTGGTTAGTTCATCTGATTGTAAATCATGTGACTATGTACCGTGACCACATTAAAACCGAACCACAAATAAAAAGGGAGAATGAATTCTAACCTATAATTGTGGCTCTCAGAATCAAGACCTTCACAGGCATTTAGTCCTAAATGTGTCACATGTACGAGATGCTTGAAAAAAAATCACATTAGTTAATGTCTAACATGTGCAGCAAATGGATAGTAGGTTAGCAGCTTTAAAAGTACTTGCATTATGGAAAGACAGAGAAAATCACAATATACACGGGCTTATGCAGTATGGCTGACTATGTAACACACACTAAAATCAGAGACCTCTACTTCGTGAAATTCAATACATCTCCTGCATGTCAGAATTAAGAAAGTATTTTAGGGCATTTTGGGGTCATACATTTGAATTCTAAATTAAGTTCAACATTCCTTCTTGAAATTATAGTGTTATTCTGGAGGGAAATAAGTTACTGATCAACACCACATCACTGTGTTTGGTATTTCAGGTTTGACTCCCGTAGTTTTTGCACGCTAATGTGCTCACAAAAGTCATCCAGGGTAGCAGAATATCATCTTCCATGAATTCCAGATTTCTTTTTCATATACAATTCTCATCAAAAGCCAAAAGAGCTCTGAAAATGTCAAACTGGGTACCTATACACCTTAGAAAAAATACTTCAAGCTAAATTAATTGATTTAGCTCAATATATCACTATCAGAATTCAAAGATTAAATATGTAAGTTTATAAATTTGTGTGTGTGTGTGTGTGTGTGTGTGTGTGTACTGGGGACTGAACTCAGGGCTTAAATACTGTCCCTTAGGTTTTTTCAACCAAGCTTAGTGCTCTATCTGCTTCCATTTTTTTTTGTTTGTTAACTGGAGATAAGAGTTTCCTGGACATTTCTGCCTGTGCTGCCATTGAACCAAAGTCTTCAGACCTCAGCCTCCTGAGTAAGTAGGATTACATTTGTGAGCTACAGGCACAGAGCTGATTTATGAACTTTTGAATATTTGCATATTAAACGTTAACTTATGTAAAATAGTTTAAGGTTAATCTCCAAAAGTAAAAGTGCTAACTGTGACTGAAGAGTGAAAAGGAAGAGATTTTTAAGGCCTCTCAATTTTTTTGTTTTACCAATTTGTTAATGAAGATGCCATCTATTAAGACTAAGAATTCAAGATTGGCCAAACATTCTCTTATTTACCATCTCAATGACCTCATTTGGCTCTCCTGTGTACACTTAATGGTTATTCTCTGGCGACCAACCTTAACTTTCATTTTATCTAACTCTAGGCATTTGAGTGATTTTATACTTATTCCTCAGGCGTTTTGTATTACCTTCTGCTGCTGAGAATAATGTCCCTTAATTGCTATCCTGATTTCTTGGCCCATACCCATTTCTTTAGTCATCCCAGCATATCTAAAACAAAACTAATTCTTTTCCATTCCAAAATAGGTTCTATCTTGCTTTTTATATTAATAAAATAGACAAACAACCATATAGATTTGTCCATGTCAGAGACAAGGTATTATTCTTGGGTCTTTCTGTGCTATCATACTCACTTCAAATGAACCAATCATGTCCATTCATCTAAACTATCCTTCTTTCATTCCATGATATCTTCATGATCACACTAGTGTAAATCCTCTTCATTACATGGACTACTTCAATAGCTCAATTTATTTGCTCTCCATCTGTTCATCGTTTTTCAATAATTGAAAATGCCATCAGAATGAAACAAGCATGTTTTGTTTGTTATGCTATTGCTTTGCCTAACATATTTTCTTATTTATAGCAAGAAATCACTTATCATGGTAGACAAAAATCTATGTAGCTATTGAGTACTTAAAGTATAGCTAATCTGTGTTTTAATGTGGTGCTAGTATTAAATACACATGAGATTTTGACAAATCAGAATCAAATAGATAAAATGTCAAATTAATTATATTTTGACTCTTATAAATGATAACATTTTTAGAGAATGATGAAAATATGATATAACAAAAGAAGCAAACTACTCTTCCCATTTAGGAAAAACATCTCATGGGATACATTGATCTATTATTACTATTTAGAACTCTAGAGTATATCTAAGACTCTCAATTACCTGGTAAAGAACAAATAGTAAAATGTACCTAACTCTGTTTATTTCACCACCTAGCACACAAAGATGTGTGCTCATCTTCATCTCCTAGCCAGTCCAGTAGACCAATTTGTATGTATTCCTGAAGCAAAATGCATAAAAGGATCATATCCTCCAGATGTCAGGGTTTTGTTTTCTGATACTGATTGCTGGTTTGGATCACAGGTCTTAAGTTATTAGTGGCACTTTTACCTCCTTCCATTACTGAGTTGCTTTCTTCTCCCCTTCTGAAGTGACTTCCAGGAGACTTAAAGGGTCAGTTCTAACCTCTTCACTGCTCCATTCTTCTCACCCCTGCCTCAATTCCTGAAACCTGCCCCCACACCCCTTGTACTCCCCCCACATCTCCTGCTTAAGGAACAGACATTAAAGGCTTGGACATTGAAAACTACTTTCATGTATGGCAAATGTTAGAAAATAACCACACATACCTAGGGAAGAACATAAACTCAGAAAAGACCCAAGAAAACTCTGAGTCTACACCTTAAACTGATCATTGACACAAATAATTCCTAACAATAAAACAATATAAAATAATACAAATAATAATAAACAACAGAGAAACTTGGGGAAAAAGACAATTTCAAGAGTTAAACCCATTGGTAGATTAAATGTTCAGTTTAAAAAAGTTACAAAGTACAGACTCTCTCTCTCTTTCTTTCTCTCTCTCTTTCTTTCTTTCTTTCTTTCTTTCTTTCTTTCTCTCTCTCTCTCACACACACACACACAAACACACACAGAAAAGTCACTCCAACATAGAAATATGTCCCCCAAAAAAGAGCTTGGGGAAGATCTACTAGATTAGAATCCTTCAAATCAGCTGTTAAAAAAGCTCAAAGAACTGAAGAAAGATGAAACAAAAGTCAGAAAAAGATATGTAAATAATGTGTAAAAGTCAACTAAGAGAAAAAATAAACTAAAAAGAAGCCAATAAAGAGAGTACAGAGTTTAGGATTATATCTAATATATAAATATCATTAGAGCGATTTATAAGGATATTTGAGTAGGCGAAAAAGCTAAGTAGAAGGGATTCATGGCTCAAATAGATCATTTGATTAACAAGTACTGTCAAAAAATAAGGATGAAAATTTTAAGATACTCCCATATAAACAAAGCAGGAGTAATTATAACTAAACCTTCCTTTAAGAAATTCTTGAAGGAATACAGAAAAGCCATTGCTTTTTGAAGGCTAATTTTATACCCTGCTACTTTGCCAAAGTTTCTGCTATCTATAAATTCAATGTGATATCTATCAATATTCCAACCTCATTCTTCAAGGAAATAGAAGAGGCAATCCAAAAATTCATATGGAACAATAAAAGACCCTGAATAACAAAAACGATCCTTAACAGAAAGAACAGTGCTGGAAAAATATCAATACCAAATTTCAAAATCTGCAACAAAACCATAGTAATCAAAACAGCTTGGTACTGGCACAAGAAGAGATCACCGGACCAATGGAATAGAATTGAAAACCCAGAAATGAACCCACAGACCTATGGCCACCTAATCTTCGATAAGCGAGCTAAAAAATAGAATGGAAGAAAAACAGCCTCTTCATAAATGGTGCTAGCAAAATTGGTTAATCACTTGTAGAAAACTAAAGCTTAAAGAGAAACTTCTCTGAAGAGGAAAGAATGGCCAATAGACACATGAAGAAATTCTCAACCTTTCTAGCCATAAAAGAAATGCAAATCAAAACAACATTGAGATTCCACCTCACCCCAGTTAGAATGGCTATAATCAAGAAATATAATAACAACAGATCCTGGAGGGGATGTGGCCAGAAGGGAACCCTACTGCATTGTTGGTGGGAGTGTAAACTTGTTCAACCACTTTGGAGGTTCCTCAAAAGACTCCTCATAGAGCTCCCCTGTGACCCAGCAATCCCACTTTTGGGCATTTATCACAAACAAGACCATACTAAAGCTACCAGTACAACAAGGTTTATTGCAGCATTATTTACCATAGCTAAGATATGGAACCAACCCAGATGCCCCTCATAGATGAATGGATCAAGAAAATGTGGTATATATATGTATATATATTCATATATATACATATATATATATATATATATATATATATATATATATATATGAATTCTATGCCTCCCTCAGAAAGAATGACATCGCCCTATTTGTTAGAAAATGGAAAGACTTGGAAAAAATAATATTAAGTGAAGTAAGCCAGGCCCTAAAAAACATAGGTCCAAGGTTTCCCTTATTTGCAATAACTAGTATATGTCTGGGATAAGTAGAAAAGGTCAAAAGCTATATACATATGACCAGATAAGATGATGTTAAGCGAAATGAACTTCAAGGTAGGGACACAAGTGGTTTTCTTTCTTGCTATTGTTTCTAACATATTTATAAGGTACCATGTGATTTTTTTTGTTGCTTTGTAGGTTCCTCCTCCACGGTATAACCCCTGTTTCACTGTATTAGATGTTGGTATAATTTGGAGAGGGGAAGGAAAAAACAAAATGTTTAAACAGAGATACAGGTGGACCCATTGTAACAATGAGATGTAGAAGACACTATGTTAAAAACTAACTTTACAATTTAGGTGTGTGTGGGGGGAGTGTAGTTGTGGAGGTGGGAGAAAAGGGATAGTAGGGGAGAAACAAAGGAGGAGGCAACAATGCTTGATAAGAAATGTACTCATTTCCTTGCTTATGTAACTGTAACCCCCTGTACAGTATTTTCACAATAAAAAACTTATTTAGAAAAAGAAATTTTATTTATTTATTTATTTATTTTGTGAGAATACCATACAGAGGAGTAACAATTACATGGGCAAGATAATGAGTACATTTCTAAATTCTTGAAAGAATTGTCCAGGATGAAATGAAGCAATACAAATGTGCTAGCTTGAAACTATACAACGACAAAAAACCTTCATTTTTACCTTTAAAAGTGAAATGTGCAATTACAAAAACTGGTAAAAAATGAATTTTTACTCCATTTTTAACATGATTTGAAGCATAATTTATTGAAATGTTATTGGTTTAAAAGCTAACATTATTGTACATTTGTTTTATACTTACATTTTTGTTAATGTGATTTAAAAGACCATACATTTATAAGAATTATTAGTTTGCGGGGCACTGGTGGCTCATGCCTGTAATCCTAGCTACTCAGGAGGCTGAGATCTGAGGATCGCGGTTCAAAGCCAGCCCGGGCA
>NW_012267265.1:9278651-9285757 GCF_000151885.1 Dipodomys ordii | reverse complement strand
AGGAGGAGGCTGCAATGCTTGGTAAGAAATGTACGCATTATCCTGCCCATGCAATTGTAACCCCTCTGTACAGTATGTTCACAAATAAAATTAAATTAAATTAAAAAAAAGATACTAAAATAAAATAACTGGACATCTCATTGTTGAAATGAACTTTACAACTTTGCGGGGAGGGTGGGAGGAGTTGGGGAGGTGAGGAGAAAAAAGATGGTATGGGAAAAACAAAGGAGGGGGTAACAATGCTCCATAGGAAATGGACGCTTTACTTTGCTCATGTAACTGTAACCCTTCCGTACAGTATCTTTACAATAAAAATACATAAATAAATAAAACAAAATTCCTGTTTTAGCAGAAAAAAATAACTGGAAAAAAGATACTCAGTTCATTATGACTTGGATATAAAGTGTCCACTCAAATGACTTAAAAAATTTTTTTTCTTTTATTGTAAAGATGCTGTACAGTGGGGTTACAGTTACATAAGTAAGATAATAAACACTTTTCTTCTTGAACATTGTTGCCTCTTCCTTTATTTTTCTCCTACTATCCCTCCTCTCCCTGTGCCCCCCCAAAGTTGTAAAGATTTTTCTAGCATGATGTCTTGTATCATTGTTGCAATGGGTCATCCTGTGTCCTTGTTTCAGCATCAAATGAGTTTTTAAAATTTATTTTATTGTAATGGTGATGTACAGAGGAGCTACAGTTACATAAGTCAGGTATTGGGTACATTTCTTTTTGAACACTGTCACCTCTTCCCCTGGTCTTTCCTAGTTTTTTTCCCCCCTTTGATGCCCTCCTCATACAGGCTATATATGTCATTTTCAACATACTGTCTAGTTAGTATCAGTGCTGCAATACAGGCTACATATGTCATTTTCAACATACTGTCTAATTAGTATCAGTGCTGCATTTGTTCACCCTTTGTCCCATTTCTGGGCTCCTCTCCACCTTCCTCAAAACAAATAAATTGACATACAAAACTAAAGGTACAGAAATCAAATTACTCATTCTGAGAGCTTGACCTCCAGGCAATAGCAATGTTAAAAGGTGAAAGAAAATATGATGTGTGTGTGTGTGTGTGTGTGTGTGTGTGTGTGTGTAATGGAATTCTATGCTTCCATCAGAAGACTGATACCACCACATTTGTAAGGAAATGTAAGGACTTGGAAAAAATCATATTAAGTGAAGTAAGACAGACCCAAAGAAACATAGGTCCTATGGTCTTCCTTATTTGCAATAATTAGTATACATCTAGGATAATCTTAGCAGATGAGCAGAACAGCTCAATAGCTATGTATATATGACCATATCAGATGATGCTAAGTGAAATGAAGACAGGGATACAAGAGGTTTTTGTTGTGCTCAGTGTACTACATGATTTCTCTCTCTCTTTCTGTGTGCGTGTGTGTGTGTTTCCCCTTATGGTTTATCTCTTGTTGTCACAGTTCAATTTTGGTACACTGGATATTGTAATGCATTTATCTGAACGAGGGAAGGGGAACAACAAAATGGTGAGACAAAGGACAAATGGGGAACCTATACAATAGCGATACTACTCACAAGACAACCTATTGGAAATGATGTGTACAACTTGGGGGTGGGGAATTGGGAGGGGATAAGGAAAGAGGGAGAAAAATGAGGGAAAGAGTAACAAATTAAACAATAAATGTAATCATTATCTTTCTTGTGTAACTGAAACCTCTTTGTACATCACCTTGACAATAAAATGATGTTAAGTTTTCATTAAAAAGGTGGTTAGATCAAGAGTGATCTACATCATTAAGTTCATGGGAGGTAACACCTAAGTTCAGTCGGCAGTAACACCTAACTGGAAGAAGTGGGTAAGTGGAGGCATATATAGGAAGGGTTCGCCTTGTGCCTGAGCTCTCCCTTCTCTTTTCTCTTTCCTTCCACCACTATCTTCTGCCTTGCCCTGGGCTTAAGAGCAATGGAGCCATTACTTCATGGACTGAAACCCATGAAACGATGAGTGAAAATCAGTCTTTCCTTCTATTAATTGTTTATTTCAGGTGTTTTGATATTGTACGTCCAGGTTCTTTGCTGCACTATCCCTAATAGCTTAGATGCCCTACAATAGATGAGTGGACCCAAAAAATGTGGTTCTTTTACAAAATGGAATTTTACACAGCCATTAGAAATAATGATATCATGTCATCTGTAGGGAAATGGATGGGACCTGGACCAAGTCAGGTTAAGTGAGGTAAGCCAAGCTCAAAAATGCAAAGGAACGCATGTTCTCTTTCATATGTGGAAGCTAGATCTAAAATAAAGGGGGACATGGTAGATTATATGGGACTCTAGTCATTCACATACAAAGTGGAATACTTTTAGGGGGAGAATACAAAGGTGCAATGTCTATGTGCATCTGATCATATAAAATAACATTTATTGAAATGAACTCCCAGGAAATGAAAACAAGTGTTTTATTTCTCTGTTGTATTTGTTTTCTTTTCTTTTTGTGTAGTGTGTTTGTTCCTCTGTTCTGGGGAGGGTAAGGGGAGCACAGAAATGGATTCAATGAGTGAACCAATGAAGCAGTGGTACACACTAGACACTATGCTGGAAATGAACTATACAACTTGTGGGTGGGTAGCAGAGGGAAAAACTTGGAGAGAGCCAGGGAAGGGGTGACATTATCCATAAAAAATGTACTTATTACCTGACAAATCAATTAAACATACGTAGAAATAAAAAGGTAAGGCAATGGTTAGCTCATTTGCCTTTCTGCTCCTCCACAACTTTTGTTCTAACTTGTTAGCCTTCTAGTCCACATGAGGATACAGAAAAGCAGTCCAAATCAAACATCAAATATCTAAACTTTCAAGATCCACTGCATGAAATATAAATTTCTTAATTTTATAACTTACTGTCTGTGATTTTTTTCGGTATTAGCACACATAGACATAGATACCATCAAATTGTATACTTAATTAAGATAGCAAACTTCAGGTTATCTTACCCTAATAAAAATTGGAAAAAATAAGCTGGGCACTGGTGGCTCATACCTACAATCTTAGCTATTCAGGAAGCTGAAATCTGAGGATTGTGGTTAGAAGCCAGCCCCGAAAGGAAAGTCCATGAGACTCTTATCTTCAATAAACCGCCAGAAACCCAGAAGTGGCACTGTGGCTCAAGTGATAGACCACTATCCTTGAGCTGAAGAGCTAGCTGAGGGACAGTGCCCAGGCCTAGAGTTCAAAGCCCCATGACCAACAAAAAAAGAAAGAAAAAAAAAGAAAGAAAAGGAAAATGTTTTAGAAATTTTGAGTTAAATAAAAGGAATTTTACATATTATTTATTAAATGCAATCTACTATGTATAATTAAAACTAGCATTTGCTATTTTTCTCTTTTTTCTTTGTCTGAGACTGGGACTTCAAATTGGTGCCTGGATCCATTTTCACTCATTAGCTAGCGCTCTACAAACTGAGCCCCACGTCCAACTTCTATTTTCCTTTATTTTTTTTTAAAACATACCTACTAGGAAATTTTAAATTACATATCTACCCTGAGTTATATTACTATTAGATAGTAACTCTAAAATAAATGCAAACTTCCTCATTTTAACTTTTATCTTAAATGAGGTTGGTCAGGATTATGATTTTTTATCACCCTGTTGTCCATGAAATGAAGCTCTCATGCTCTCATATAGCTTCCTGTGTATGTGTGTGTGTGTGTGTATGTGCCCATACATACATGTATTGGTCTTGGGGCTTGAACAAGGCATTTAACAAGGCAGAAAGGAAGAAAAAAAATGTTTCCAAATTATCTCCTTAAGGGATTAAGAACATCAGTATAAAAGAGTTGCTAATATTTATATAAACCAATAATACAAATGCCATAATACAGATATCAATTATATTATGAAATATATGGCTTATAAAATTTTTAATTGTGAATTTTTTCTAAATTAATGAATTTATTATAATTGAGTTGGCACTAAATTCATATGTCACAGGAAGGCCATGTAAAATATGATATAATCTTTTCATGAGGAAGTATGAAGAAAAGAAAGGAAAGAAGTCAAGGTTGGTGGGGCTCATGTCAAATACCGACATATTTTCCAGAACTACTTGTACATGTCCTAGGTTTCAAATATCAAAGATTGTTTTTGATGGCAGAAAGAGTAGAGGGTATCTGGGACCGTTCTAAGATGGTGTAGGAAACCTCCAATGTGCTCAAAGGTGACCACCAATGAACCAACATCATGGCAATTAATAATGAAGTCACATTGAAAGCATGCATCAGAAAACCCGTAATTCTATTATTCTTTTAAGATGAAACATGATCGAATGAGAGTAAAAGTGAAAAACAAACAAAAAGCTAATCATCTATACCACAACTCAAAATACCCACTTCTAAAAACATGTTTTATGAGTAAAACCAGGCCTCAAATATCCTAAAAACTTCTGTCCTGGTGCTTTTTAAATATATTTAAAGTTAGTTATCACCCCATTCCTGCAGTCCAGGAATTAATCTCACTCGTTCATAAAGTGAGTGAGAAGCTTGAGATAAGGATGTGTTTCAGTATTTGAATTAAAGTGATGGCTAAAATAATTATTTTTAAACATCTTTTAGAGTGATTCATTTTGAAGTTTTGGATCATGTTTTAAAAATGTTAGTGTTTTGTTCTCTATGCTAATTTGTAACTTCCTGCTCTAACAAAAAAATGGCTTTAAAGAAACAAAAACCATTCATCTACTGAGGGGCATCTGGGTTGGTGAATGGATCAAGAAAATGTGGTATATATATATATATTCAATGGAATTCTATGTCTGCATCAGAAAGAATAACATTGCCCAATTTGTTAGGAAATAGAAAGACTTGGAAAAAATTATATTAAGTGAAGTAAGCCAGGCCTAAAGAAACATAGGTCCCATGGATTCCTTTACTTGCAATAACTAGTTTAGGACAAGCAGAAAAGGTCAAAAGCCATGTATATATGACCCTATAAGATGATGTTAAGTGAAATGAATCCCAAGATAGGGACACAAATGGTTTTAGCTTTCTTGCTGTTGTTTTTAATGTTCTTAAAATGAAATATGTGATTTTTTTGTTTCTTTTGTATGTTCTTCCCCCATGGTATAACTCCTGTTTTCAATGTATTTGATTCCAGTGCCCTGCATCTTGTATATACATTTTTTTTTTAATTTGGGGAGGGAAAGGGAAAAAACAAACTGCTTAAATAGGGATACAGGTTGACCCATTGTAACAATGAGATGTACAAGACACCATGTTGAAAATGAACTTTACAACTTTGGCAGGGGGTGGCAGTTGGGGAGGTGGGGGAGGAAAGAATGGTAGGGGAAAAACAAAGGAGGAGGCAACAATGCTAGGTAAAAAATGTACTCCTTACCTTACTCATGTAACTGTAACCCCTCTGTACAGTATTTTTACAATACAACAATGAAGAAGAAAAAAAAAAGGAAACAAAACCATGTTTCTCTGACATGAAAAATTGCTTGCAAAATATCATCTTGAATTAGTTGAAAATAAATAAAATAAGTAAGGATTACATTTCTAGTGAACTTCACAGGAGCTTAAATGTGGGAAAACAGAGTGCTTTGGGCAAAATGGGTCACTATTTCACTGAACTACCCCCCTTGTGAGCACTAGAAGCTCTCCTTTGTGAAAGAGGATTTGCCTGTTTTCCAATTTTATCAGTGGTCTGCTTTGTTCTCCATTGTCCTTCTCAGATGTTATCATAATAGTATGGAATTTGAGAAACATCCACTTTCAATCTACAGGGACAATTAACTCACTTGTCATGATATCTTCTGCTAACCGTCCATCAGAAGGAGCAATAGAAAAAAGAACAATTTGTAAAGTTGTCTTAAAACACAAATTTTATTTTTTCTCATAGACGTGAATTTAATTGGAAGTCTGTCTTCATATTTCTATCATAGTATTTCTAATTAAGATTAACAACTTGTTTTCTAGTAAAGATAGGCCATTCATTTTTTACTCTACCTGAATTTTATTTCATAGATGATACTTTTGGAGTACAATAATAAAAAAATTATATGCATTTAAAAATAAAAATCCATGAATGGTGTCTGTTTCATTCGGTAACAGGCACTTTTTTGGGAATTGACCTTTGCTCCCTGTTCTGCCTCTCACAGTCCTTTCCCCAAAAAGGGGGTTGTTTATATTGACAGAACATAGCTTGTTTTTGTAACCCTTTCATAGTAACTTTACTGAAGCAGCTTTAAATACATGATCAAGTGAATAGATTCTCCTAATATGAAAGGCTTACCTGAAATTCAGTCAACTCTAGACTGTACACAAGATTGGTCCCAAGTCTGCTTCCCAAGGGTTAAAATAATCTCTTATTCTGCACTTTATGTGCTTATCTCAAAAGTAATGACAAAAATAAACCAAATGAATAATGAAGGGTTACTCATTCCTGTAATCCCAGCTACTCAGGATGTTGAAATTTGGTGAGTTGCAGTTTGAAGTTAGCACAGGCAGAAAAGTCAATATTCCATCTCCAAAATAACCAGCAAAAAATTGGACTAGAGGTATGGTTCAAGTGGTAGACTGCCAGTTATTCAGATGAGAGGTTGTGAATTCAAACAGTACCAGCAAATAAATAAATCCTGTGAACAATATCTATATGAATATATGTCAAAGAGCCTGAAACATAACAAATGCTAATGATATTTCTATTTTTTATTTACAGATGGCAAAAATCACTGAGCACCTATCAAGCTATAGTGACAGTAATTTATCAGAATAGTAATGAAACCAAACTATAATTCTATATCAGAAAATGTTCCATTAGCAGTTATGTTTGTCCAAATTAATAAGTTTATCTACAGTAGATAGATTGGGGTCCAACTGAAATTGATAATGCTTTCTAAAATATTTTACTTCAAATATTCACCAGAATACTGAGTCAATTTCTTTTTGTTATTATCCATTTTAGTATAAGATGAAGCTGTTTACAAAGGTGGGCTCAGCATGGATTGGGAGAAGATCTTTACTAGCCATTCAACGGACAAGGGTCTCATATCTAAAATATACTTGGAACTCAAAAAATTAAACCCCCCAACAACAAATCCGCAAAGAAACAACTGCCCAATAAAT
>NW_012267265.1:9270503-9277591 GCF_000151885.1 Dipodomys ordii | reverse complement strand
AAGAAATGTACGCATTATCCTGCCCATGCAATTGTAACCCCTCTGTACAGTATGTTCACAAATAAAATAAAATAAAATTAAAAAACAAAAAAACAAAGGTGTGCTCAGTATTCAGGATTGAGGTGGTAAGAATAACCCAGATGAAGTCCTTAGCCATGGTAGTCTCATACACCTTACTTCTTAACTATTACTAGTCAGAATAGAGGCAACTCTATATATTTAGGTATATAATAGTGATTACTTATATTTCCTAGAATTGGGGATTTTTTAAATTACATAGTCTGTCCATATGTAAAATCTCCATATGGAAATAGAACCTCATCCTGTATGTAAACTATTATTCAAGAGCCCTATTTCAGCAACCCTCAATGACTGGGCACTGTTCTAATGAGGTTAGATAGAGGAGATGAAAAAATAATCGATGTTTGTGTTAAGTCAACCACACTTATTTTAAAGGGTAATGCATTCCAATGAAAACCAAGTCTTTGTAAAATTGAAGAACATATTGTCTCACCCAAAACCACTTTTACTACACAAAGACTTTCCACTGCTACAGAAAATTATGTTTCAGAGCCCTGTTATATATTTCCTGTTTCCTCTATATACTAGATTTTCTCCGGATTCCCTTGTCCCACCCATATCGTTATATCTATATATCTAATATGATTAGAAAACCCATATGCAGATACACACACATACATATATAATATACTATTTGCTAAGTACTTAAGATATATTAGCCAATGAGCCTACACACTATGAACTTTATCACTACAGGCTCTTCTGTGAAAATGTCTGTGTGCATGCACACACACATACACATACCACAAATAAATGTGACACCTACGTAAACAAATGTAATTTAATTTCTCTAACCAGATGTGATTAGGATTACTTTTTAATCCTAAGTGGATATGATAAAAAAAAAAAAAACAGGCTTCACAGGTTGAAGTAAGGAGGTCAAGTCTGGCCAGGGCCATATTGGCCACATTGTGGTGTATAGGTCTGGCATCTTGTCTTCATGCTGGGAGAAAGAAACCCGCCCCCTCCCATCACCTGCCTCCCAGGTAATGGGCATGCCCAGATCCTTGGAGGCAGGGGCAGGCAATTGTTGGATAGGTTACTTAATCTGTCAGTCTAGTGTCCTGGACTGGGAATTTCCTGAGGATCTGCCCCCTGGGCTGACCTACTTAGGCTGGGATCAGCTTAGCCACTGGACTCCATGCCATGTGTGTCTCTGCTGTGTCTTGGTTCCTGGCTTGTCTCCAGTCATCATGGAGTCCCAATTCACCTCTCCATTGGAGCTGAGTTGGCTTGTTGGTATTGTTCTTGTTATTTCTTTCCTCTTTAGCATGTTTCCTAGCTGGATTATGTGTATTTGTGTGCTGCAGGCCTTTGTAACAACTGGCGGCCTGCAGCCTGTAAACTGTAAAGACTCCAATATTCTATACTTTAAAATGTGGCTTCTGGGATGATTTACCTGACAACATATGGCACCCAACGTGGGGCCCCAGTGCCAAGTAGGGCGTCAGGTTCCTTGAAGCCACTGGTGTATGTTCTCGGTGGGCTGCCATGAGATGGAAACCACTAAAGGGGATACACACCCCATGGGAAGTTCTAGGGCCCTGTGGTCTTTGCTTCACTCTGACATCAACACCAGACTGAAAATCCAAACATCTTTTTGGAGTCACTTAGAAATCTTTCCGGAAGTAAGTCCCTGTTTCTCTGTCATGTTCTCTGTCCTAGATTGTGTTTGTATGTTTTTCTGAAACCTGGGGACTGGTCCATCTGGAACTTGAAGAGGTAGGGGAGCAGACTTCCTCTTTACCCCATCCTTCTTCCTTTCGACTGACAAATCTGAGAGATTCTGGTGGTGCTGAGTGGGAAGTGGCTCACTTGGCAGACTCTGGTACTGTGGAGAGTTTTGCAGCTTCTGTGACTCTGATACAGTAGGGAGTTCTGGATATGGTTATGTTGGGGGGTCCATTCATGGTGGGAGAGGCTTTTTCCATGTGTGTCTTGGTCTTGTGTCTCTTCTTGTGTTTGGTTTGGTGTCTTTATAGGGGAAATCAAAGCCTGCTATGTGCTGTATCCCCCTTCTGCAAGCAAGCATTTGGGAGAGTGCAGTCAGCTGAGGGCCTGGTTCAAACAGCTAGCTAATCTTAGCAGTTTAAATTCAGTGCTCCTGGCTAAAATTGGCAAAAAAAAAAAAAAATTCAAGCAGCCTGGTGGGCTGAGAGATTAGCTTCAGGTAACCTATCCCTTCTTCCAGTTGATGGTATTCAAAAGGTCAGTTGATGTGTAAAATTCTCTACACAATTGTAATAAAACTAGAGTCAAGTACTGGGTGGGTCAAATTTGGGCACCAAGGAACCCCCCACACTCAGCATTCTTCAATAGAAATATTTGATATGCTATTATGCCTTGGTAGAACAAGCTAGCCCTAGAAAAATTAGACCAGCAAAGTAATTTGTTAAAATTTTGTCTTAATCTTGGGCATGGAGAATAAGAGTGGCAAAAAGATCTCTTGCCACTACAATTCAGGAAAATGGATGGCTGATATTCATTTTACACATTTTAAGATCTTTGTGCACAAAAATGTACATATGAACTTGTTAAGATAAAAACTGTCCTTATGATGTTAAAAAATGTGTTAAGTTTAAACTGCAAAAAAGGTCAGCAAGTTTAGACATTACTAAAAAGTTTAAAAGGGCTATTGCATTTGTGTTAAGGAACTTTAGTTAAAAGATTTAGTAAGGATTCTATAATTTGGAAACCAAAAATCTGCTGTTTTGATGCACAAGGCTGTTTATATTGTAATCAAGTTATCTGGCTTAGCAAAACGCATTGGAAACTTACGATTTATTTCCCACCACTGCTAAAATTTGGGAGTGAGTGCTAGAATTTGGATGTAAAGTTTTGTTTACCACTGTTAAAGACATTGCTTCTTCTGTGTGTCTAAACTGTTTGTTTTCTCAGTCAGAGATTAAAAAGAACAGGAAAATTTAGGATAAGCCTGTGTGCTTATTTTCAGGGATGTGCTTATCTTGAGGGGTAAAGGGTACTCTGGAAAAGGTGCAGCTCAGCAGCTCCATGCATGGTGGGACAGGTCCTGGGGGAGTTCATGTATGGTGGAAGAGGGTAAGCGGGCACAAAGCAGTTCATCTAACCCTACAGAGTCAAATTGGGTGTATGCCCATTCTGGGATGGGCAATTGGCCCATCTTCATCCTGTCTCTTTTCCGTGCAGATGGACACTGGAAACCTGTTGGTAAAAATTGGTATTGAAATATTTCTAAAACTGGCCCTTAGGGTGTATTTAAATACAAAAAGTTTTAAAGCAGAGTTTAAAAGAGTTTATGTGATGTAATTTGATTTCTGTGCTATTTTTACAATTGGATATATTTTTAAAAGGACAAAAAGATACTAAGTCTAGATTCTTAGTACAGTATTAGTGTTTGTAATTCTTGCATTAAGAAAACTACTGATCTCCTAACTGTAACTCAGACTAAAACAAAACAAAACATGGCCATTTTAAAAACCTTTGGTTGAGAGGTCGTCTTCCAATGGGGCATTTCAATGCAAATTAATGTGCCTTTAGGAAAAAGGATTAGAAATGGGGTTCTCATTGTAAAAATTGTGAAGTACAAAGGGAGAGCCTGGCCTCCCGGACAAAGGTTAAAATTAAAATTGTCCTAAAAGTTTCTTTAAACATTCAAAAAAAGAAAAGAGCAGCAAGATAAACCCCAACCCAATAGATGGAGAGAAATAATTAAAATTGAATCAGAATTAAATGAATTACAATCCAAAAAACATAGAAAAAATCAACAAAATAAAGAGTTGACAGACCCTTTGCAAATCTTATTAGAAAAAGAAGAGAACACACCCAAATAAATAAACTCAGAGATGAGAATGGAAACAGCATGACAGAAACAACCAAGATTCAGAACATAATAAGGGAATACTTCTCAAACCATTATGCTAATAAGTTTGAGAACTTGGCAGAAATGGGCCTTTTCCTAGCAAATATCGACATGCTAAAACTAAACTAAGATGAGTTAAACCATCTTAACAGGCCTATATCAAGCATTAAAATAGAAACAGCAATAAGAGACCTCCCATCTAAGAAAAGTCTAGGACCAGATGATTTTACAGCAGAATTCTACAAAGCCTTCAATGAAGAACTCATACCAATACTCCTCCAACTCCTCAATGAAATTGAAAGAGAAAGTTCACTACTGAACTCATTCTATGAAGCCATCATAGCCCTCATCCCAAAACCAGGCAGGTACCTATCAAAGAAAGAGAATTATAGACCCATTTCTTTGATGAACATTATGAAAAACTTCTCAACAAAATTTTGGCCAGTCGACTTCAACAATTCATCCAAAAAATCATACACCACAATCAAACAGGATTCATTTCAGGGATGCAAAATTCAATATACGCAAATCAATTAATATAATCCATCACATCAACAAGAGTAAGGATAAGAACCACATGGTTATCTCCATAGATGCAGAAAAAGCATTTGACAAGATCCAACACCCCTTTATGATGAAGGCTCTGGAAAAATTAGGAATCCAGGGAACATTCCTCAATACAATAAAAGCTGTATATGACAAACCTTCAGCCAGCATTATACTTAATGGTGAAAAACTAAAGCCATTTCCTCTTAACTCAGGAATGAGACAAGGATGTCCACTCTCTCCACTTCTCTTCAATCTAGTAGTAGAATTTCTAGATACAGCAATAAGACAAAATGCAAAAATAAAAGGGATCCAATTGGGGAAAGATGAGGTAAAGCTCTCTCTCTTTGCAGATCACATGATCTTGTATTTAAAGAATCCCATAGACTCCACTCCCAAATTACTCAAGCTGATTCAAAACTTTGGCAAAGTAGCAGGGTATAAAACTAACCCTCAAAAATCAATGGCTTTTCTATATATCAATAAGAAGAAATGCGTGGCTGAAAGCAGGAAAGCAACTCCTTTTGTAATAGCTCCACTAAAAATATAATACCTAGGAATTAACTTAACCAAAGAAGTGAAGGATCTCTATGATGAAAACTTTAAAAACCTGAAAAGGAAATCAAAACAGAACTTAGAAAGTGGCAAAACCTCCCATGCTCCTGGATTGGAAGGCTCAACATCATGAAAATGTCAATACTTCCCAACGCCATCTACAATTCAATATGATACCTATTAATATTCCAACCTCATTCTTCAAAGAAATAGAAGAGGCAATCCAAAAATTCATATGGAACAATAAAAGACCCCAAATAGCAAAAACAATCCTTAACACCAACAACAGTACTGGAGGAATATCAATACCACATTTCAAACTACTACAAAGCCACAGTAATCAAAACAGCTTGGTACTAGCACAAGAACAGACCTCAGGACCAATGGAATAGAATTGAAAACACAGAAATGAACCTACAGACCTATAGCCATCTAATCTTCGATAAGGGAGCTAAAAAAGTAGAATGGAAGAAAGACAGCCTCTTCAGTTAATGGTGTTGGCCAAATTGGTTAACTACTTGTAGAAAACTAAAGCTAGATCCTTATATATTTACCTTACACCTGAATCAACTCCAAATGGACCAAAGACCTTGGAGTCAAGTAGACATTCTGAAAACATTACAGGATGGAATAGGAGAAACCCTAGGTCTCCTTGGCACAAGCTGAAATTTTCTTACTAGAGAGCCAGAAACACAACAAATCAAAGAAAGATTGGACAAATGCGATTGCATGAAGCTGCAGAGCTTCTGCATGGCAAAAGACATAGCTAGCAAGATTAATAGAAAGCCCCTGCATTGGGAGAAGATCTTCACTAGTCATACAACGGACAAGGTTCTCATATCTAAACTATACTTGAAACTCAAAAAATTAAATCCCCCAACAACAAATCCTCAAAGAAACAACTGCCAATAAATAAATGGGCTAAAGACTTAAAGAGACTTCTCTGAAGAGGAAATAAGAATGGCCAATAGACTCATGAAGAAATGCTCAACTTCTCTAGCCATAAAAGAAATGCAAATCAAAAAACATTGAGATACCACCTCACCCCAGTTAGAATGGCTATAATCCCCTCCAGCTTCTGGAGGGGATGTGGCCAGAAGGGAACCCTACTGCATTGTTGGTGGGAGTGTAACTTGTTCAACCACTTTGGAAAGTAGTATGGAGGTGGAAGGGAGGAGTATGGGAAAGGATGAGACGGGGAAACAAAGAGGGGGCAACAATGCTTGATAAGAAATGTACTCATTATCTTGCCCATGTATTGTAACTCCTCTGTATGGTATTCTCACAATAAAAAAATTTTTTTGAAAAAAAGATAGCAGTATGGAGGTTCCTCAAAAGACTCCACATAGAGCTCCCCTATGACCAGCAATCCCACTTTGGGGCATTTACCTGAATGATCACAAACCAGGCCATACTAAAGTTATCAGCACAACTATGTTTATCGCAGCATTATTTAGCATAATTAAGATATTGAACCAACCCAGATGCCCCTCAGTAGATGAATGGACCAAGAAAATATGGTATATATACACAATGGAATTCTTTGTCTCCATCAGAAAGAATGACATTGCTCCATTTGTAGGAAATGGAAAGACTTGGAAAAAATTACATTAAAATGAAGTAAGCCAGGCCCAAAGAAACATAGGTCCCATGGTTTCCCTTATTTGCAATAACTAGTATATGCCTGAGACAAGCAGAAACAGTCAGATAAGTTGATGTTAGGCAAAATGAACCCCAAGATAAGTATTCAAATGTTTTTTTCTTCCATGTGATTGTTTCTAACATATTTATAAGATGATTTCTTTCTTGCTTTGTATGTCCCTCCGCCACAGTATAACCCCTGCTCTCTCTGTATTTGATGTTGGTATAATTTGTGGATGGGAAGGGCAAAAACAAATTGCTTAAATAGGGATACAGGTGGACCCATTGCAACAATAACAAGATGTTATGTCGAAAAACGAACTTTACAACTTTGTCCAGGGGTGTGGGTGGAGGGTAAGCTGGGGGGGAGATGGGAAGGGATGGTAAGGGGAAACAAAGGAGGAGGCAACAATGCTTGATAAGA
>NW_012267265.1:9238182-9270453 GCF_000151885.1 Dipodomys ordii | reverse complement strand
GAAACAAAGGAGGAGGCAACAATGCTTGATAAGAAATGTACTCATTATCTTGCCCATGTAATTGTAACCCCTCTGTATGGTATTTTCACAATAAAAAAAAGAGAGAGAGAGAAAAAAACAAATCCAAAAAGGTAAATTAGGATTATGAAAATCATTAATTGCTATTGTAGTTTTCCCTCATAGGTTTTTTGTAACAGTTTCCAGCAGACTCACAAGTTTATCAGATGTTGGCTCTTCATAACTTCCAGGTAAGGGGCTGGGAAGCTAGCTCAGTTGGTAGAGCAGGAGGCCCAGGATTTGATTCCTGAACACCACATAAGCAGAAAAAACGCCAGAAGTGGTGCTGTGGCTCAAGTGGTAGAGTGCTAGCCTTGAGCTAAAAAGCTGAGGGACAGTGTTCAGGCCGAGTTCAAGCCCCATGACCACCAAAAAGGTTCCAGGTTAGACCATGCTTATGGAACTACTTCCAATGACCATATTTGTTGCTTTTGAGTAAAGTGGCCCTATGGATAAGATTCATTGATCTGAAAACTGGTTCTAAGCCAGCCTGGGCAGATAAAGGTCCCTGTGAGATTGTCATTGTTAATCCACCAGCAAAGTGCTGGAAAAGCAGAGTTGCTTTGGAGCTCAAAGTGGCAGAGTGCTAGACTTGAGCTGGAGAGCTGAAAGACAGCGCTCAAACCCTGAGTTCAAGTCCAGCAACCAACCAAGGAAAATGCCAAGGGTGCATTTATTCCAGCATGGAGAAATGCACTCCTGGGACCCTGGTAATGATGGAGCATCCTGAGGCAGTAAGCCACTGCTCGGACGGCAGAAGTGGTGTCAGATCTTAGAGTCATTTGTGCGTGGCCCTTCAAAAATTGGTCAGTGCCAGGAGGTTATGGGAAGATAGTCTGTAAGCATGCCTAATGTCCATGACTATCTACCTTGTAAAGGAACAGGAACTTGCTAGTCATCTGTGGTAATAGTAAAAAGCTAAGGTTGTAAAGTGTGGGGGATAGTTTAAAACCTCACCTCCCTTGTATTTGTTCAAACCTCTAATTGGCAGAAACGTTTGGGCTGACAGCAGCCACCTAAATTCATCTATTCAGGAAAGAAGGTTGTGGACCTGAGATTGTGTCCCCATTGAGATCTGTCTAAAGGCCTACACAGGTAACTTAGGCATGGTTAGGGTCACTAGAGATCTCGTTCCTAAGCTAGCCAGAAAGATGCTTTTGCACACTAGGTTGCTAAACACTGCTGTAGCCAGAGAAAAGGTCTGTGCATTTGTTAAAAGTTAAATGCTGTATATAAAAAAATAATTACTCCAGTTTGGAGTAATTGTTAGGTTTTTAAAAAGAGGTAGCCAAGTAAGAACCACACCATGCACGTGTATTCAGGTAAAGGGTAAATTTATTCAGTAGACCTGCTGGGACTAGGCCAGGTTGGCACTCCACAGGCCTGGCAAAAAGACCTGGGAAAGAGGTCATCTGACCCTGGGCTAGGCCTTATCTAGGGTAGGGACAGGGAAAGGTGTGACCACATAGAATTCAGATGTGACCTCAGCAGATGCAGATGTGACCTCTTCCAGGTGTGCCAGTTGCTTAGGTAACACAGGTATTGGGCAGAGACTTTGCTGTGAGGAGGGTGGAGTCTGCTCACCATCCAGGAGCAGACCTTACACTAATAACATTGCATCCTGGCAACCCATTGGTAAAATAGGCTAAGGTTATAGGTATTGAGACTAGGTGTCTCAATGCCCGAGTCAGCTTGAATAAGTTCTCTGGTTATTAAAAAGTTGTCACCTTGGTAAATTACCCAGGAGAAGCTAGTACCTAAAGTGCCTTAAAAACCAATAGGGCTCCAGAGTCAGTGTACAACCAGGAAGGAAGTGGGAAATTTCACTAAAGTCAGACATTAGGTTAAGCTTCTTTAACCAGTGTGTGCAGAAATGGCAGGGACCTCAGCAGGAGGTGTGACAATCTATGTGAGGCACTGCTGCTGCTGTCCAGTCCATCTCTTCTAATTTGAAGATTCCTGTGTGAGTAAAGTTCAAAAACAGCCTGGCAACATCTGAAGGAGACAACATCATCATCCTGACTACCTCCACCATGGTCAAAGTGAACTGGACTCCTGCAGCTGATACTTGGTGAAAGACTGTTTTGGATCTGCCTAATCTAAGACTTTGGTTGCAGGACATTCTTTTGTGGGACATAGATTTGTAAATCAGAATCTGCCTGACATGGAAAAGAAGGGCAAAGTCCCCTTACTATATGGGTACCAACCATATGGAGCCAATTTTTAAACTGCTGGAGACTCCATAAATTACAGGAGTAAACGGCCTAGGCAAAAATTTGGTTCTTTTACAGAGAAATCAATGATTTGATATCATGTACACAAGAAAAAAAGGAGAGGATGAAGTAAGGAGGTCAGGTCTGGCCACCACCATATTGGCCACATGGTGGATTATAGGTCTGGCATCTTGTCTTCATGCTGGGGGAAGGAAACCTGCCTCCCTTCCCCATCACCTGCCTCCCAGGTAATGGGCTTACCCGGATCCCTGGAGGCAAGGTCAGGCACTTGTCGGATAGGTTACTGAATCTGTCAGTCTAGTGTCTGGAACTGGGGATTTCCTGAGGATCTGCCCACTGCGCTGACCTATTTAGGGCCAGATCAGCCTAGCCACTGGAGTCCATGTCATGTGTGTCTCTGTGATCATGTCCTGTGTCCTGCCTCCTGGTTGGTCTCCAGTCATCATGGAGTCCCAATTCACCTCTCCATTGGAGCTGAATTGGCTTGTTGGTATTGTTCTTGTTATTTCTTTCCTCTTTAGCATGTTTCCTAGCTGGGTTGTGTTTATTTGCATGCTGCAAGCCTTTGTAATAACTGGCGGCCTGCAACCTGTTAACTGTATAATAAAGACTCCAATATTCTATATCTTAAAGTGTGGCTTCTGGGATGATTTACTTTACAACAAGGTAACATGTGCAACACAAGTTATGCAAATCCAAGTTAAGCTAATTACTAGTACAGTAAGTAAGCTCAGGCTTGTTTCTACCTGGTATCTAAACCTACACACTTTTATTTCCAGCATTGATTGCTTACTGAATGTCAAGCTTTGTGCTCAGGTACTAAAAGTACATATAAAGACAGAAAAGACCAAGTTATTTGCCTTCAAACATTTGCCAGTGAATTGGGGTTGCTGTAGCCTATGTTTTCATCTTTAATAAACATTGGAACGTTGCATCTAAAATATAATCCTTAGATTAGCTGCATCCACATCTTTAGGGACTTTTTAAGAAATGCAACTCTCAAGAATCTGTTACAGACCTACTGAATCAGAAACTCAGGAAGTAGGTCTCAGGAATCTCTATTTTATTTTTTAAATTTTTTTGTTGTCAAGGTGATGTATAGAGAGGTTACAGTTATATAGGTAATAAGTATATTTCTTGTCAAACTTGTTCCCCTTCCCTCATTTTTCTCCTACTATCCCTCCCTTTTCCAACTGCTCCCCCCCAAGTAGGAATCTATATTTTAAAAGGCATATGGGTGATTTTAGTAAACACTGACATTTGAGAATCATAAGCATACACATAAAAGAGCTAGGGACATGAACCAGAGGCAACATATAATTTCTCTTGGAGATGTGGTGAAAAAGTTTCTGAAGGAATTGATCCTGGAGCTGTGGCTGGGAGATTTACATTTTTTTTTTCAGATAGGAAGAAATAGAAAAATCTAAGTGCTAGATATTCCTAGAGATTGGAGAGCAGAGTCAAAGACTCTAGGGTAAAGCTAAAAATCTTGAATAGTTTAGGCCTTGTTTCATCAAGTGTTTAGAACAGGAGCTCTAATAAATGCAAATGACTAGGATGAAAAAGCCCTGGCAATGATGTTTCTGTAAAACTCGGGTTTCCTGTTACTAACCACTGTTCCTTTGAGTTTGCTCAGAATGTTCTCTGGGAGACACATTACTTTCCAAGAGGGAAATAATGGTAGAGAGTCAGAAGAAAGCCATGTACTCAGGTGCTTTGCAGAGGCCAGGGAATCCAACTGGGCTGTAACAAGGTTAACCAAAGGGAACTGTGAAGTAGAGTGAAAAAAAAACATGAGGGGTGGAAGGATAAGAAAAGGTATTTTAAGTATTTTAATCACATTTTAAATAAAGCTAAGGAATAGGCAACAAAAACATCAGCAATCACTGATGGGAGATTGAGATTGTCCATATGTGTGTACATATACATGTGCACATATATGTGCATAGTAACTAATTTCTATACACGTTCAGTGCACAGACCATGTGATAGGACAGTATCTGACCTGTTCTTGATATTGACAGAGACAAGAATCCTCACTGTACATTTCCATTGATTCCTTTCTGTATCTAATCAGCCTTCTGTTGTTTATACATTTGGGAATATCATATATAGTTTATAGTGACAATCTTATTGTTATTGAACAAGTGTGTCAGAAGAGCGAATTATTTTGCACAAATGGTACCAATTTTTGGAATAGTAAAGGACTGAACTTAAAGTAAATCATTAGCGTAATTTGGGAAACTCTGTGTTCCAGGAAGTGGCAGACTGGAAGAACTAATAGCAAGTGAGCAACCAAAAAACACTTTCGAACTCTGGGGCCTCTGGTGGCTGAGGCACAGCTACAAATTTAGCATCCTCTCATTTTAAGCATTCCAAAATATTTTAGTGATTGTCTTGATAGGCTTCCAGTAAAAAACAGCTGTCAAAATGTATCATATATTTGCAAACCTCCTACACAGCACTGTTACTATAATTGGTTGAGGTTTGCCTCTTTTATTTTTTCATTTGACTTTTAAAAAGTTGGAGAGAGCATAATTTAAGTTTGGTCAAACTTTTATTAATGCTCGCAGAATAACTAGAGTCCATAATTAGACTTTAGCTTTTAAAGCATTTCATATTTGAAAGTAACAAATCACCTATGTGGCAATTTGTCTTTATAGCTTTATTAATCTGAAATTCAAACTCCCTTGGGCTATTGAGTATACATAGACTTACAGATTACTACATTTTAATCTACTACATCAAATAGTCAATGTAATTTAGAGAGCAATGTTTTTATTGTCATTAATATCTCCCCTCCCTTACCTTCTTTCTACACTAAAATATGACTTAATTACACTAAGGTTAACTTTTAAAACCATGGCACAAAGCAGCCTGTAGTACCATAGTTATTTCTGCAGAAACAGTAGCCCACCAAAGAGGTCTATTTTATTCATCATAACCTAGCACTAGTGTGTTTAGAATTCAGAACAAGCTACTTACTGGCTAGATAGCACAAAAGACAATGACAATACCAAATTGCAACACTTGTAGAAAATATATGGAAGCATTTCTGACATAAAAAACATGAATAAGTACTTTAAAAATGTTCTGCTTGGCTCTAAATAGAGAATTTTATTGCCACATTCAAAAAATTTTACTTTACAAATATTGCTTTACTTCACTGAAATACTTTTGCTGTATTATAAAGCAGGGAACTTTCTATGTTGATGAAACCAATTATAGATTATTTTAATGAAAAAAACCTAATATCTGTGTAAACTAATCACTAAGAAAATACCATATGACTTTAAGAAATAACTGTAATCATGCCTAAATAGATTAAACTTCTATCCAGAGTTCATTCTGTCTAGTTAAACTACTGATCCTGTTTTCCATAAATCATATCGATTTTAATTAACTTATTTTTATTGCAATGGTGATCTACCAAGGAGGTATAGTTACGTAAGTCAGGTAATGAGTACATTTCTTTCTGAACAGGGTCCTCTCTCCCTCATTTTCTCCCAGTTTTTCCCTTCTTACCCACTCCCCCTTAAATTGTATAGTTCATCTTTAATAGAGTGTCTAGTTAGTATCATTGCTGCATTTGTTCACCTTTTGTCCTGAAAACACATAAATTTACTGTAAGGTATATTAAGTAGGTAGGTTTCATTAGGTCGTCGATGATGAGAACACCATGCGGTATTCAGGTAGAAAAAAGTTTATTTACCAAACTGCTGCCACTGCCGTGCATGGTGGAGAGTCATGGCTGAAAGGGGTGACTCACCCCTGGGTTGGGACTTAATCTAGGCCAAGGACAGGAAGAGATGTAGCAAGGTGGGGGGAAAGATGTGGCTACACTGGATCTGAATATGACCTCAGGGCCTGGGATCCTCCCTGATCCTATGGGAGGCATGATTAGGGGCTGCCCAGGATGTAAGGGGGAGAGATGATTGCTTCCAGGTGTGCCAGTTACCTAGGTAACAGATACTGGACAGAAACTTAGCCTAGCACAGAGCCTGCATGGCCCAGGGCAGACTTTATACTTATGTACAAGACAAATGGTACAAAAATCAAAAACTAACAGAAGAGAGTGAGAGTGAGAGAGAGATGGAGAAAGCAAGAGAGAGACAGAGAGAGAGGTAGAGAGAGAGAATAAAGCAAAATAACAGAAAACTTCTTGTTTCCATTTCTTGGAGTTTATTTCAATAACATAATTTTGTATGGTAATATGCAAATAGGTATTGAGCATTTGTGATCCTCTCTTAAGAATACATATCTATTTAGTTATTAAACAAATTTGTCTGCACAAGGACCTACAATTTTAAACTTCCAGAAATTGTAGTTAACAAAAAAAGGTCTTCAATACATGAATCTAGGAACAAGTAGCCTGAAACAATTAGACTGTGGTCCTAGAATATTATGATCCTAGAAATATAAAAGAAATGATTAGCACTAAAGATGCTCTGAAAGAATAATTCTGCATTTGATAAATAGAAAACACCTTAGTTCATAGACAGTGGTGAATTTGATACATTGGCATAAGGGGGTGATAGATAGCTATCCATGAAAGTCTAATCATAGTCTCTTCAATGAGTGGTTTCCGATTTCCATGTGCAAAACGAATGAGATAGGATGCTTATTTTTATAATATATATATATATATATGCTTCTATATAATAATATTAATATTTTGTATGCAAAAATCTAGTCAAAATGACTAAAAGACTTGAAACTATACAATTTCTAGAAGAATGCTCAGTGGAAATGTTCTTTAACATTGCCTAGGTAAAATTTTTGAATATCAAATCAAAAGATGAAACTATAGAAACCAAATCAAAAAAGGAATACTTTAAGTTAATGTGAAAGGATTTTTCATAGTAATAAAAACGTAGAAAACATGTAAAATAAAAAAGAAAACTATGAATTAGGAAAGCTATCTTCAAATCATGTATCTAATAAAAGCTTAATAACTAAAATGTGTGGGGAACTCATACAACTCAATAGTAGAAAAAAGTCAAATAATGAACAATGATTCTAAGCACACATTTTTCCAAACTGACCATTAATCACTGGGTAAATGTAAATTATAGCCACAATGAGAAATCACTTTACACTCATCAAGATAACTACTATCGAAAAATACAAGAGATAATGAAATCCTTACCTTCTCTGTGCCTCAGGGTTTTGTTGTTGTTTGTTTTTTGCCGGTCATGGAGTTTGAACTCTGGGCCTGGGTGCTGTCCCTCAGCTCTTCAGTTCAAGGCAGCACCCTACTACTTGAGCCACAGTGCCACTTCCGGCTTTTTCTGCTTATGTGGTGCTGAGGAATCGAACCCAGGGCCTCATGCATGCATGACAAGCGCTCTACCACTGAGCCACCTTCCCAGCCCCTGTACCTCATGGTCTTAGGGAAAATTTTCTACAGATAAAGTATTTGGATAAAGTCATACAAGTAAAAATATATGACTTTATCTATACATGTGAATAAAACTGCATAGAACCAAATACATATACAGTGATTAATTCAGTAAAATTGAGGAAATCCAAGTAAGAATGATGATCCATTACAACAATGTAAATATACTGGTTGTGATATTATGCAATATTTTTGTAGGATGGTGAAAACCTGCATAAGGACTATTATTTCTTGTAAGCCCATGTAAATCTACAATTATCTCAAAATATCCCAATTATCACAAAATAAGAAATGTGGAGGAAATGACTATGCTACATCTCACTGGTTTATGTGAAAGGGAAGACTGAATATGAATTTTGGGAGAGAAAAGTCATATACTAAGGCCTTTAATAGTTTGTACCAGCAGTGTCCTTTAAGTAGTAATAAATAGTAAACTAGTACTTGTAAGAAATAAAAGTTTAGCTTAATTGGTAGTGAAGACCATTTGTTTGTTCACTTCATAATGAGAGTCAGCTGAAGCATCAGCAAAGTCTAGAGCCAATAGTCAGAACAAATAAATTGCTGCTACCAGGGAGTGGATTCTCATTCTCACAGGGGAGTTCTAGGGGATGGTACAGATAGTCTTGCTCCTCTCCAAACTGGTGTGTTAAGCACAGTTTGCACAAGCCATTTCAAAATATCTGCATAGTACAACCAAAAAAATCTTGAGCTAGTCTCTATAGCAAAAATTGAAGTCCGGTGCCACTGGCTCATGTCTGTAATACCAACTACTCAGGAGGCTGAGATATAAGGATCATGGCTTGAAGTTAGCCCAGGAGAAAAGTCCCTTATCTCCGAATAACCAATCAAAAACTAGAAGTGGAGTTGTAGCTCAAAGTGGTAGAGTACTAGCCTTGAGCAAAAGAGGTCAGAGATGTGGCCCAGGCTCTGAGTTCAAGCCTGACAAGTAGGAAAAAGAATTGGAAAGAAAGAACTTTCAAAACATTGACTTGTAGATTTATAGACACAGTCTCGTTACTACAAATGAGTGAAATCATGTAGGCTATGTTTCTTTGGGTCTGGCTTACTTAACTTAATAAAATTTTTTTTCTCAAGCCTTTCCATTTCCTTATGAATGGGACAATGCCATTCTTTCTGATGGAAGCATAGAATTTCAGTGTGTGTGTGTGTGTGTGTGTGTGTGTGGTGTATACATACATGCATGCAAACACACACACACACACACACACACTATCTATATATATTTTTTTCTTGATCCATTTGTCCATTGAGGAGCATTTGGGTTGAACATGAGAGGGTTTGCTGGGTCATAGGGGAGCTCTATATTTAGTCTTTTGAGGAACTTCCATACTGTTTTCCAGAATGGTTGAATAAGTTTACATTCTCACCAACAGTGTATTAGTGCTCCCTTTTGGCCACATCCCCACCAACATCTGTTATTGTTAATTTTCTTGATAATAGCTAACTTGGATGAGGTGGAATCTCAATGTTATTTTGATTTGCATTTCTCTTAGAGACAGATGTTCAACATCTCTTCATGTGGCTACTGGCCATTTTTATATCTTCCTCAGAGAAATCTCTTTAAATCTTTGGCCCAGTTATTAATGGAATGGTTTTTTTTTGGAAGATTTGTTTTTTGGAGGGATTAATCTTTTGAGTCCTAAGTATATTTTCGATATGAGGCCCTTGTCTAATGCATAACTAGTAAAGATCTCCCATTCTGAGGTATTTCTATTTAACTTGCTTCTGTATGTCCTTTGTCATACAGAAACTGTTCGGTTTGATGCAATCCCATTTATCCAGTCTTTCTTTGATTTGTTGTGATTCTGGATTTTTACTTAGGAAATTTCAACCTGTGCCAAGGAGCCCTAGTGTGTCCCATCTCCCTTCCTGTGATATTTTCAGGGTATCTGGGCTTACATTGAGGTCTTTTGGAGTTAATTCTGGTGCAGAGTGATATATAAGGATCTAACTTCAGTTTTCTGCACATGTATAACCAATTCTGCCAGCACCATTTATTGAAGAGGTTGTCTTTTGTCCATCTTGTGTTTTTGATTCCCTTATCAAATATTAGGTGGCTATAAGTCTTGGGTTAATTTCTGGGTCTTTTTCCTAGTGGTCCTCAGGCCTATTCTTGTGTCATTACCAAGCTGTTTTTATTACTATGGCTTTGTAATAGAGTTTGAAGTTTGTTACTGATATTCTTCCAGCACCGTTCTTCCTGCTAAGGATTGATTTTGTTATTTGGATCTTCTGTTATTCCATATGAATTTCTGGATTGCTTCTATAATATCATTGAATAATATTGTTGGGATTTTGATGGGTATTGAATTGAATTTGTAGATATCTTTAGGCAGTATTGCCCAAAGGATAGTAAAAGAAAATAATTACTTGGACATGATTAATTAAACAGCACTCTAAGCATTCACACGGTGAGAACAAAAGAGGATATTCTTGGAAGAGGATAACAAGGGCTCAATAGCTATGTGCATATGATAATGCAAAATGATGCTTATGGAAATGAACTCCAAGAAGTGGAAACATGAGATTTTATACTATAATACTTGCAGTTTTTTTCATTTTCTTTTGTGTATTCCCTTTTTTCTTTTTTTTATTTCTGTACCCTTTGTCATATATATATGTGTCATATATATGTATATATATATTTATGTTTATCTGATTTGGGGAGGGGAAGGGAAACCACAGAAATTGTGGGACAAAGGGTAAATCAATTCACCATGACACTATGTTGGAAATAAACTATACAAAAAAAAATGGGAGGCTAAAAAAGGACCCTACTGCATTGTTGGTGGGAGTGTCAACTTGTTCAACCACCTTGGAAACCAGTATGGAGGTTCCTGAAAAGACTCCACATAGAGCTCCCCCATGACCCAGCAATCCCACTTTTGGGCATTTACCTGAACAATCACAAACAAGGCTATACTAAAGCTACCAGCTTTACTATGTTTATCACAGCATTATTTACCATAGCTAAGATATGGAACCAACCCAGATGCCCCTCAGTAGATGAATGGATCAAGAAAATGTGATATATATATACATATGTATATATATATATATACATATATATATATATATATATATATATATGAAGTCCATGCCTCCATCAGAAAGAATGAAACTGACCCA
This sequence comes from Dipodomys ordii, assembly GCF_000151885.1. Lineage (NCBI taxonomy): Eukaryota > Metazoa > Chordata > Mammalia > Rodentia > Heteromyidae > Dipodomys > Dipodomys ordii. Next base: position 9,259,611 of record NW_012267265.1, on the reverse strand, counting down.
TTAATTAGGAAATGGAAAGACTTGGAAATGTAGGTCCCATGGTTTTCCTTATTTGCAATAACTAGTACATGTCTATGACAAGCAGAAAAATTCAAAAGATATGTACATATGACTATATAACATGATGTTAAGTGAAATGAACCCCAAGATAGAGACACAAGTGGTTTTATCTTTCTTGCTGTTGCTTTTAATGTACTTATAAGGTACCATGTGATTTTTTTTGTTTCTTTTGTATGTTCTTCCCCCATGGTATAACCCCTGTTCTCACGGTATTTGATTCTGGTGCTCTCCATCTTGTATATACATTTTTTCTAATTTGGGGAGGGGAAGGTAAATAACAAAATGCTGAAATAAGGTTACAGGATGACCCATTGTAACAACGACATGTACAAGACACTATGTTGAAAATGATCTTTACAACTTAAAGGGGGGTGGGGAGGGAGAAGTTGAGGAGGGAGGGAAGGGATGGTAGGGGGAAAACAAAGGAGGAGGTAACAATGCTCGATAGGAAATGTACTCATTCCCTTACTTGTGTAACTGTAACCCTTCTGTACAGTATTTTTACAATAAAATATATACAAAACCCCCAACAATTTGGGAGGCTATGGGGGGGCTCGGGAGGGGAAAAACTGGGTGAAAATGCAGGAGGGGGGTAACACTATTCAAAAGGAAATGTACTCATTACCTGAGTTATGTAACTGTAACCGCTCCGTACATCACCTTTACAATAATTTTAAAAAATGAATTCTGAACCTCCATAAGCAGATTGAAATTTCAAAAGCTAGAGTTGTTAGCTTTAATTTTTTTTCTGTGTGGAAACACCTAGGACTTAGGCAATGGGAAGTATTTCTAGAGATGACTTTTTAATTGAAATTTGAGCAACTGTAACAGATAGAAGTAAATTTCTCTGTTTAAAGTTCGTCTTTTCTGTCATAGAAATGTTTCAATATATAAAGTAACTATATAATAGCACAATGAATTTCCTGCATTCATGAGCAAGTTTCAAAAATTATCAACATGGCAGATCTTGGTTTATCTATCCATCTAGACATGAGTTGCACTGAATTATGTTAAAAGAAATTATATTTCAATCTGTGCATTGTATCTCTCCATCATCCCAATGGACTTGGGTGACAGAGAAGTAGAAATTGTTTTTATAGTCCTATTTTTGTATCTGATTTTTTTAATTCCTTGATTTCAGTAAAAATAGAATCCATTACTGAGGCAGTGATTCCTTATTAGAAATCAGATAGGCTTTTGAGATTAAACGCATAAGCCATAACCTGAACAACCAACATTTGCATAAAGATACAGAGTGCTGTGAAACCTTGTAATTTATAATGGGGCTCCAATGTAATCTATAAACTCAAACTGTGAACAACAAAAACAACCACAAGACAAAACAGGAGACTGAGAGTTCTCTGGGGGCTAGAAACACACAAATAAAGGCCGAGAAACTAGGGTGATGTGACATTGTACAAACAGGAATATGGGTTTATGAACTCCTGGCAGTGGTTCTAAATATCATGTTATGTTTAAATTATCATGTGATGTCTAAATTATCATGTTATGTTTGTATAGTCTCTCTCCGGGATACCTATGCAAGTATTTCCTTGTACAGTAACCAGTTGCAAAAGCCTAAAGCATTTCATCCATTCCACCCTTCAATTATTTCCACTGTGTTGGAACTTGCACAGAAGTGTTTTGAGCCTGATGGCCACATCTTCATCCAGGGACAGAGGAAGGAGAAAGAGATGCAACTTTAGCCAGAACCATCATCTGCTCTACAAGATAATTTCTTTTAGAAAATGCCAATATCCTCAAATGGCATCAAATTGTCATATTTATTTTGTTCACTTGGTTGGTTCTCAAATTGAAATTCAAATCAGTTACTGGAATATTCCAATGTGTTAAAAATAATATCGAAGCAAACAAAGACTCATGCCTTTCTCACTTTATACAGCTATTTTGTTTATGAATTTTCATCCCAGACAAACATGTTTTATTTGGATGGCCAGTTGTTAAAAAGTATTCTCCAAACTTCTCCCAAACCTAAGATTTTAAAATCTTTATACAAACATATTTGAACTGATTTTTTTTTTAGTGTTCTAGTGCTTCTTTTAGGACTTTTTTTTTTAAGGTTGAGGATTTTAATAACTTTTAAAATCTTTGGGAGATGTCTTGATTTGCTAATAATATTTTTATGCTTTTAATACCTTTAAATAGATGTACAAAGGGGTTATAATTCAACATGTCAGTTTATGGATGTAATGCATCTTGATAAATATTAATATTACCCTTTCCTAACTGCCCCACATCTCCCCCAATCCTACCCATTCTCTCAATTTTTCTAATTTCACCTCCACATATATTTTGTACCCTACCCTGAAAACTAATTACAAGAGCTGACTCGTCGTTAATATGCAGGGTGGTCAAGGTCACACAATGCTTGAATAGAATTAGTGGAGCATTCTCATTTCACTTCTCAACCTGATTAACTGCATGACTTTAAAATTTCATCAACGATGCTTGATGTTATGTCTCATACCTGTAATTCTACCTACTCATGAGGCTGAGATCTGAAGATCTTAGTTTAAACCCAGCTCAGAAATGGCAAGTGAGACTCTTATCTCTCATTAACCAGCAAAAACGAGAAGTGTGGCTGTGACTCAAGTAGTAGAGTGCTAGAGTTCAAGGACAATGCCCAGGCCCCAAGTTCAAGCACACACACACACACACACACACGGTGTATTACAGGGAAAGAGAACTTATAATAAATCACAACATACAATGAAGACATAAATGAAATAAATACTATTGTTACAATTTAAATAATTCATTGTGATTAGTAAATTAATGTATGCTCACTGAAGAAAACCTGGTTAGAAGAATAATATAAGGAAAAATATTTGAGTTAGTAATTCTACTATGCTGAAATATTGCAATGTGTCTGAGGTATTACAAATGTGTTCTATTTTTATTAACACCTTAGTATTAATTAAAAATAAATTGTTGTAACATCTACTTAAATAGACATCTATTTAAATTAGAAACATGTTTGTAGAGGTTCATATGTAAGTTATAAATATAGATGTATGTATATTTATATCTTAGTTTTACAGTAAATATATCCCCATGCTATTACTTTGAAAAGTTTTTAATGGCTATACATTCTACAAACATTTACCTTATTTTTAAGTGAGTCTTTTGTTATTTTATTCCATTTTAATAATTATGACTCTGATGAATGTCCATGCACATAAGTATATGGAAAAGAATAATCAGACTGATGACTGTTACTATTCTAAGATGTTAAATATGTATTTGCCAAGTAGTTGTAGAAAGTGTTGAGAGTCCCTGCTGCCATCCATGATAGGATGAGTGTTCATTCAAATCACTGGTTCCAAACACTGTTCATGAAATGATTGCCAAATCAACTTAGGAGTTATTTAGTTATCTCAATATATATTTATTCACTTGAATATGAGTTTGGGTACTTTTCACATAATTTATTAACCGTTTTTAAAGTTTTGCCAAATGGTTGCTTAATGTATTTTTTATAAAAACATATTTTTTGGCTTTTAAATTTTATTTTATTGTAAAGATGCCGTACAGAGGGGTTACAGTTACATGAGTAAAGTAATGAGCACATTTCTTGTCAAGAATCGTTACTCCCTCCTTTGCTGTTCTGCCACTGTCCCCTCCCTTCCCCACCTCCCCCACCCCTGAAGTTGTAAAGTTTATTTCCAATATAGTGTCTTGTGGGTATCATCGTTGCAATGGGTCATCCCGTGTCCTTGTTTCAGCGTTTTGTTATTCCCCTTCCTCTCCCCAAACTGGACCAATGAATATACAAGATGCAGGGTACCAATATCAATACAATGACAACAAGAGATATACCATAGGGGTAAGAACATACAAAGGAAACAAAATAGTCACATAATACATTAAAAACAACAACAAAGAAGAACTGCTTGTGTCCATATCTTGTCGTTCATTTCACTTAGTATCATCTTATATGTGATATGTACATAGCTTTTGAGCTTTTCTGCTCATATGATAAAATTATCCTAGACATATACTAATTATTGCAAATGAGAGAAACTATGGGGAAAAAGAACAATAAAGAAAAAGAATGAACTGTATAGAAGGTCTAATGAGAGCCTGTTTTTGCCAAAAGTTGGAGTACATGTTAATATGCTTCATTATACATAGCACTTTGCACTAAGTTTTTGGGATCTTGAGATCCCCTGTAAAGAGTATCTTCTACATATTCTAGATTTTACAGCAGAGGGAGATCAAGTGACCTGCTTTTCTTTGGGTCTGGCTTACTTCACTTAATATAATTTTTTCAAGTCTTTCCATTTTTTGGTGAATGGAACAATGTTATTCTTTCTGATGGAAGCATAGAATTCCATTGCGTTTATGTACCACAATTTCTTGATCCGTTTATCTACCTAGGGGCATTTGGGTTGGTTCCATATCTTGGCTATGGTAAATAATGCTGTGATGATCATCTTCATACTGGTGGGTTTAGTGTGGGCATTTGGGTAGATTCCCAGAAATGTGATTGCTGGGTCATAGGGGAGTTCTATGTGTAGTTTTTTGAAGAGCTCCACACTGCTTTCAAGAGTCGTTGAAGAAGCACTCCAAAAGTTCATATGGAACAACAAAAAACCCTAAATAGCAAAAACAATTCTTAGCAGGAAGAACAATTCTGGAAGAATTTCAATCAAAACAGCTTGGTACTGGCACAAGAACTAGCCTGAGGACCAATGGCATAGATTTGAAGACTCAGAAATGAACCCGCAGACCTACAGCCACCTAATCTTTAACAAGGGAGCCAAAAAATAGGATGGAAGAAAGACAGCCTCTTCGATAAATGGTGCAGGCAGAATTGGCTACACCCGTGTAGGAAACTAAAGTTAGACCTGCACCAGAATCAACTCCAAATGGGTCAAAGACCTCAAGGTAAAAGCAAATACCTTGAAAATATTACAAGAAGAAATAGGAGAAGCACTAGGGCTCTTTGGCACAGGCCAAAACTTTCTTAGTAAAGGTCCAGGAACACAACAAATCAAGGAAAGGGTGGATAAATGGGATAGCATTAAACTCCAAAATATAGTAAACTTGAGGCATGTCATTAAAATTTATAAAATTTGAGCTAAAATATAACTATAGCTAAAAATAGCTATTCAAATACATAATCAAATACTAACTGGCTAAATAGTCTAATGCTTCTAATTACATTATTAATATATTTCAAATAGCTAATAAAAGATTATTCAAAGAAAATTTTCCATTTCAGTGCACGCATGCATGCATGCCCGTGTGTGTGTGTGTGTGTGTGTGTGTGTGTTTGTGTGTGTTTGTGTGTGTGTGTGTGTGTGCGCGCGCGCACGTGCATGTGTGTGGTGTATACCATTACTGGAGATTGAATTCAGAACCTGGGCGCTCTCTTTTAGCTTTTTCCACTCATGACTGGAACTCTAGCACTTAAGCCACAGTTTCTTTTTTTGGCTTTTTGCTGTTTAACTAGAGATAAGAGACAAAGATTTTCCTATTCAGGCTGGCTTTTACCTGGGATCATCATATCTCAGACTCCAGAGTAGCTAGGATAACGTTTTTAAAAAGACAAATTCATAGCTTTTGACCTTTTCTACTTGTCCCAGACATATACTAGTTATTGCAAATAAGGGAAACCATGAGACCTATGTTTCTTTGGGCCTGGCTTACTTCAATTAATATAATTTTTTCCAAGTCTTTCCATTTCCTAACGAATGAGGCAATGTTGTTCTTTCTGATAGAGGCATAGAATTCCATTGTATATATATATGCCACATTTTCTTGATCCATTCATTTACTGAGGGCCATCTGGGTTGGTTCCATATCTTAGCTATAAGATGAAGTTAAGTGAAATGAACCCCAGGATAGGAACACAAGTGGTTTTTTTCTTTCTTGCTATTGTTTCTAGCATATTTATAAAGTATCATACAATATTTTTGTTGCTTTGTACATTCCTCTCCCTCTGTTTTTACTGTATTTGATGTTGGTATAATTTGGAGAGGGAAATGGAAAAAATGTTTAAATAGGGATACAGGTTGACCCATTGTAACAATGAAATGTACAGGACACTATGTTGAAAATGAACTTTACAACTTCGGTGTGGGGGGTAGCTGTGGAGGTGGGAGGGAAGGGATCATAGGGGAAAAACAAAGGAGGAGGCAGCAATGCTTGATAAGAAATGTATTCATTACCTTGCTCATGTAACTGTAACCCTTCTGTATAGTATTTTTACAATAAAAACTTATTAAAAAAAGAAAAATTCAGGGAAGCTATGATGATAATTGTCACACTTTATGGTCCATATTTATAATTTAAAGTAAAATAAAATAAAATTTAAATTACCATTCCCAAACCATGATAGACTAAGAATGGTCCTTAGATAGCAGGTAGATTTTCCCCTTCACCACTAGGAGAATGTAGGCCACTTCTCCAGCCATTATGTGGACCATGAAAATTAGCCTATACCCTCCAAGTAAGATAGGTTAATAGTATGAACCCTCTTAACTCAAAAGTATCATCTTCTGTCTGGTTGGTATCCATAACCTCAGACCAATAGGTAAGTTAACATTTTTGGATCACAGAAAATCTAGTTCTTGCTTCATATTATTCTGAATTTCTTAAATATTCTTACAATATAATCTGACCAACTCTGATGGACATTTAAAAGATACATGACTGCATCCCATATGTGTCCTAAAACTTGGTTAAAACTGTGGTTAAAATTACTCCAGTCATATTAATAATAGTAGTAAAGGCAAATACATCATATTAAAGATATACTTTCGAAGCCAGGCACAGTGAATAACATCTGTAATCCTATCAGGAAGCAGAAATCAGGAGGACTGTAGTTCAAGACCGGTCTGGGCAAGTAGTTCATGAGACATGTCTCCCCAGTGCCCTAGAAGTAAACCAACAAAAACCTGGGACAACTGGTATGGACCTTTGTTTAACATTAAGTAATAAATGTATATAAGATTTGCTTTCTCAAGTGAACACAGACAAAAGCTGATCTAATCATACCTAAGATTTTTATTTGAATGATTTTCACAGCTTCATTATTCAATTTAGAACATTAATTTGTGTTACCTGAAATGAGACCACACTGAATCAACATGGAATAATACTAGTGAGTTATTATGCTCCCGAGTCATACATAGACAGGCATATCTCCTTTTCTTTACATTCTATGCAATGATCAGACATCTGCACCCTACCTTTATCCATGAAATTCTTGAAACATTTTTGTTACTTTTCTCCAGGGTGCCCTTTACAAAGCAAAATATATCAACTAATTCCTTATTGACCACTGATCATTACCATCTGCTTCCTTACCTGATAGTTTAAGGAAGTTTATACATCAAGGCAATAAAACTTTAGATATTCATATCCTGTATCCTGTATAATACCCCTGTACTTTTAGTTACTTGCCTCTAATGAGCCAGAAATGATAGGTGAAAATTCTTTATAATAATATATAAGCCAGTAAAATCTTGGGACCATGATGACTAAACATGTAGCAATCAGTGCTAGAATACTAGTGGACCTCTTATCTCTATTTTTCTTTTTTTTTCTATGATATATTTGGCAAAGACATTTTCTCAGATTCCTTTATAGCTATGAATGAGCATTCAGTTGCTGTCTACTGAAATGGTATGTGGGAAAAAGTAATGCATACAATTTCTGGTCATTTCTTTAAAAGAAATTTCCATTTCTTCTCTGTAATTGCCTTTCATGTGAGCTGGAATTATGATAAGAGGTGGAGAGGCCAACTTAAACCACGTGTTGGGAAATGTATTTAAGGTGCCTAAGCCACAGCCAGGGAGAAGAACAGATCTCTTCCAGGACCCAGGAAAATGGATCCAAATGCTCCTAGTCCATCAGCCTGTTACTTTTAAAAAGAGAGTGAGAGTGGTAGGTTTTTGTTGTTGTTGGTAGAACTTCAGTGTTTATTATAGTTGAAAAAGACTTCTGACTGAAAATACAAGCTGATAACATATGCTGTAATGTACAAAACCACTTTTCCTTATTTAAAAACAATAATGAGGTGATGGAGGTGTGGCCCAGTTGGTCGACTGATAGCCAAAAACAATAATGATTTTATTCCACTGGATGAGTAGGAGAAAAAGAAATAATAAGCTGTAACACTTATTAAGTTGATTAATAGGTATATGTGCAAAACATTTCCTCTACAAGCAGCTATATTTTAGAGATAAATATGCCTTTATTTCTGAGTTGGTGAGAAGTGAATAATTTTGGCCTGAGCCTGACACTTGGAGAAAGCATATACACAGATGTTAGTTTTATCATATCATATTAAGAAATATGCTTGGAAATGGCTTGATGAAAGTGTGGGGTATCATAAATATAAGGTACAAAGGCTTTAGAATAACAGAGATCCAGATTTGAATTGTGAGTATGTCTCTTAGAATGCAGAATCCTAATTTGACCACTATGATTCCCATTCCCCAGGTGTAAGTGAATAACCTCTTCCTCTTGACCGTGCAGAGAACCTGAGAGTACAGTGATATTTAATTCCTATAGTTAGTTATTAATAACTTGACTTTGAGTTGATCAAAATAGAGAGCATACACTTCAACCCTACCTTAAAAAAATGGACCAGAGAGCAAAGGAAGACACTCTTAAGGGAAGAACCCAAAGATGCATTGCCTCTGTGCCTCAGAACATATAATATTTAATGAAATGAACTGCAGGAAATGGAAACAAGAATTTGGGTGGTTTTCCCCCTGCTATTGTTGGTTAAAATGTTGTTGTCTATTTTTGGTTTTGCTGGGGTTTTTTTTGGTCTTGTTTGTTTATCTGTCTTTAGGGGGTTAAGTCCGACACAGGAATGGAGGGATAAAGGGTGAAAAAATGCAGCAGTGATACTCACTAGACACTATGCTGAAACTGAGCTATACAGCTTACATGTGGGTGTGGGAGGGAAAAACTGGGAGAGAGTGAAAGAAGTGGTGACATTTCCAAAAAAGAAATGTATTTATTACCTGGCTTATGAAATGGTAATCCTTCTGTATATTACCTTTAAAATAAATAAAAATAGGGCTGGGAAGGTGAAAAAAAAGTGGACCAGAATGCCTACAGTCAGAAAGATTGGAAATGTGAGAGGGCGCATAGAGCTGGCCATGTGGCATGGACCAGAAAACAGCCTGTGGCACCTGACTCCTGATCTCTAAATAACCAACAGCGAATCACATGGGACCTTACTCCTACAAGCAAAAGAAATAAATGGTAACCTCTTGATTTCAAAGCAATATATATTGTTTTAAAGAAGCGAGAAAGTAATTTTTAAATTTGTACACACACATACACACACACCAAACAGATTTAGTTTATTTTTGAATTAGCATAGTAAGAGAAAAGAGTTTCAGTATGAAATATTCTCCCACCTCCCAGGAAGATATTTAAGAGTACAGAAATAATATTTAGCATAGGTATATATATGTTCTTGAAAATAGCAAGAAGTTCCCTGTGTCAGCCAAGCAGGATAATAATACCAGTGTCATACCATGATGAAGTGAACATTATAATTCTTATTAAGTTTGAAGAAAACTGTCGATTATCCAGAAATTACTTATCAACATGTACATGTCATTATTTTCAAAAATAATTAAGCCAGGCACCTGTGGCTCACGCCTATAATCCTAGCTACTCAGGAGGCTGAGATCTGAGGATGAAGGTTCAAAGTTCATGAGACTCTTATCTCCAATAAATCACCAGAAAACTGAAAGTGGTGCTGTGGCTCAAATGGTAGAGCACTAGCCTTGAGCTGAAGAGCTGAGGGACAGCACCCCAGACCCAGAGTTCAATCTCCATGACCAACACCAACAACAAAAAAATAGAACTTACATTTTTTTCTTTCAAACAAATATCTTGGCATCTCACAAAGATTTCACCTAAAATAATATAATCTGCTCTCCTACAAAGTCTTTAAAAAGCACCTGCACCTTACAGATCAAATTTAAACATCTCCTTCTGCAGAAGGTTTTGCTTGAAACCCCATAGTTAGCTCAATCAATTTATCCTCTGAGCTACCAACCACAGGTTTGGGATTTGTAGATCTACTTCATCCTACAAGTGCTTTACATGCCTGTCTTCTGATGAGACAGGAAACTGTTGTAAATCAGTTTTTGTTTCTTCTCTTTGTACCCGTGACCCTTGACCACAGACTCAAACAAAATACCTGGTACAGAGTACAATTGAAATGAATTATAAGAAGGCAATTCTGAGCAATACATTCTATTTTCAATATTTCATGACATTTTTTTCTATTTTTATTGGTTGAATTTTGGACCTTCATAGGCAAACCAATGTATATAGTGAGGGTTAATAATGAAAATACATTTGTGCCTAAAAGATAAATTTACCTTTATTACTGTTACAGTTTTATGCTTGTTTTGATGCAGCATGACACAACCAGGTAATTTATAAAATTCATTAAAATATGTTCCAGATATTTTATTCACATGTATGAAAATGGAACCGTGACATTTATTAAGATCAGTCTGGAAATAGAGGAGGATGTAGCAGAGTGAGTTCCATCACTCCTAGATAATTGTTTGCATATATAGGCATGTCTAACCCCCTCCCATCCATATAAATAATTAATGCACATAAAATATTGGGAGAAATCAAATGCAAGCATTTATGATAAAAAGGGCAACCTGATGCAAGTAACTTTTAGTTGATTCTGTCCTACTTCTCATATGTGTTTATGAAACTTCTTAAGAACAGCAGTGAAACCCTCTGTGCTTTTCAAAAGCTCTGTTTAGAACTTCAGGTGTTATTATTAATGTTTGCTTACTGATGACTCATCCTTCCTGAAGGGAAGATAGTTGGTGCCAAAAGTATTGATGCCACTATGGACTTCACTTATTAAAATTCTCATACTTGCAAAACTGAAGCACGAATGTATCTTCATATCCAACGAAAACAGATTGTGTACAACAAGAAACACTGTGTTCTCATAAGAATTTGAGCAGTTGTTTTTAGTATGATATATTAAAAGCTAATACTAATATGAGTTTCTTTGACAAAGATATGTAGGGGACAATTAAAAGAATAATAGCTTGATTATTCAGATAAAAAAGAGGGTCTACTTTGATAAAGGTTGGCTTTATGATGTTATCTCAGGCCTATAGAAATACAAATGTGATTCCTGTCTATCTGAGCTGTTATCTTCATCCTCTACTCCATTCCCAGACAGACATCCAACTTACACTTTTACTTCTGAAATCAAAATAGAAACTTTATATCACACTTATGGTCATTTAATAGTACATAAGTTTCTATTTACAATTACTGTAGTTATCCAAACTAAGATGCTTTTAGAAGTACAAATGCACATTACTACAGACTCGGATAAATTGTAAAGAAAGTGTTCATTTAAAGTTTCTTTCTTACATCTCATCCAAAAGGTCCAGTGTTTTGGTTGTTTCTTATCCTCCCAGCAACATTTCTATGTAGATGTGGAAAGATTTTACTGTTATCTTACTCTATCAACTTTCAGGAGAGGAAATGAAATATGTTGAAACCTTTAGTTATTAATGTAGTTTATGTATCTGCCATTATATTTACCAAGTGAAAATGGCACCATGAGTCATTTAATCTGGCATGAAACATTTACTCATTTACTTAATTAGAATTTTAATATACTTAAGTCCTTCCCATACACATTCATTTTAACACAAATATTCAAGCACTGAAATCTGTTCCTACATTAAAAAAAACTTAACTAATCTGCTTGTCTACTTATTCATCAGATGTATACTTGTAATTTACTTTCATATAAAATACACTCTTCTATTTTCTTAGGCTAGTTGTAGTTAAAACAAACATCAAGGAATATACCATAGCTTACATGTGTAATCCACGTATGTAAGAGGCAGAGAAAAGAGGATCATGGTTGAGACAAATCTAGTCACATAAAGCTAGTGAGACTCTAACTTGAAGGACAGCTAGAATGGTAATCATATTGTAACCCCAATAATGAAGGGGGTATGGGTAAGAAGGTCACAGTCCAAGGCAGACCCTGGCAAAACTGAGAAACTGTAACAGAAAAATAACTGGAGCAAAGAGTACTTGCAGTGTAGCTCAAGTGGTAAAGAACTTACCTAACAAGCACAAGCTCTGAGTTCAAACCCTAGTGCCAGTTTAAAAAAAATACAATTAAAATCCTATTATTGCCAGGTGAGGTGTGGTCTACCTACAGTGCCAGATTTCAGCCTGTGGAGGTAGCAGAATCTGGGTGACATAGTAAGACACTGTCTCAAAATAGAACAAAACACCTGATGACTAATGGCATCAGGTTCCTATGGGAAATTTGATTGGAACATAGTAGATTAATTAGAAACTGTTCATTCTTGTTGATTTTATTTTAATAGTCTTATTATTTACTTGATTAATTACACACTATTTATAACTATGATAACAAAAATATTTCCTTTCTGGAATCAACTATCACAGATGTGGAGGAAAGCATTTGGGGGAGGGGTATTTTTTCCCTATATACAATTGTGTTCACTAACTTAATTGAATAAACAATGAGGTGGTTTTAGATGCAATGTTTAGATCTAAGCTAAAGCATCCTCACGTCTCCCTTCCATAGAAGCATATGAATGTCTCAGCATTGAAAATTGCAGCATATCATTGAGCACAGAGATTGGCCATGCTAATAACAGCCATAAGATGTAATGCATGATTGTGGTTTAACAGTCCAATGCTAAGCAAAATTCCATTCTGACTTACTTTACAGGAGCACCTTCCTATATTTTCCTTTGTATAAAAACAAATATTGCAATGGTGACCACCCAAGAGTAAAAGGACATTTTAGTGGGAGGATATGGAAAGAGGAAAAGAAAAAGAATTTGGTTAAACATATGTTCCTGTTTATATTATACTTTTAGACAAATTTAAATGGAGATTTTAAAATAAGCTGTGGTTTCTGTCAGACTTAATTCTTTTTAAAACATCTGCCAGGAGACAATAATACTTATTAAAACACCCTGTACAATCAGAGAGACTTCTAAAACGAAGGTAACTTCGATGACTCAACTTCTGTCAAGGTGAGGATGGGGATGGGAGCTGAAAAATTATAACAACTTATAAAAGAAAGTAATATGTATGCCAAAGCTTATGTCTTCCTCCTTGGAACTCAGAATTATAGTTACAATGAACTCTTTTTAGCTCTTGGAAAACACAGTGTGCGCTCTTAGTCTGGGGAATTTTACACCTGACTTTTCTTCCAATTTATCAAGGGTCAACATAGATGTCTTATTGCCTGGGAAAGCTTCCCTGGTAAACTCCATGGGTAAGGGTACCAGGCAGTTTCTCAAATTTGCCTGTGTTTCTTGAAGTATTCATAATTGAAGGCTTGAACTCTTGAGCTCTTTGCTCAAGGCTAGCCACTCTACCACTTTGAGCCACATTGCTACTTTCAGTTTTCTAGTGGTTAACTAGATGTAGGTGTGAGCCACCAGTGTCTGGCTATTTCTTATAATTTTTAGCCTGAAAAAGAATTGTTGAGTGTTAAAGGGCAAGGACTTTGTTTAGAATTACAGTTTTAACAGCTATCAAAGAGCTTTAGAATAAATGAATAAATACCTGAAATATTTAAAAAAATAGCAAAAGTGTTATCAACTGAAATTGTTTCTCAGAATCCTCTTCCCTGTATAGCTCATGGCTAAGTTTAGGCAAGAAAGAAATATGAACAAAGTTAGGAAATTGGAAATTAGCCAGTAGCTATCATGCTCTCTCAATCAGGTTATGGTGGTGGAAGAAGGTGCTGAAGTAGTAATGAGTCCTTGCTCATCCTCATTTCCCCTTGCTCAATATTCAACTCTTTTTCCTTCTAGAATTCCTTCTAATTCCTCAGCTTCTTCTACAATTATATAAGGCCTTGTCCTTCTATAAACTAACTATTCTTACATTAATTCTGAATTTTTTTATCAAATACATGTTATAAATTATAAACACTTAAATAGCACTAAGAACATATTATCTCTCTGGTATTATTAAATAACTTGCTTAATTTTAAAATGTAGCTAAAATGTTAAAATTTAAAGTTCATATCTTCCTATTATATTTTCATTGTAGACAAAGTAATTGAACTAATCAAAATATATGGAAAGACATATAGGTTTTAATTTTCAAAGATCACAAAAAATAGAGTAAATCAGGATAAACAAAATAAAATATTTCTCTGGCCTTAAACACATCCTAGACTTTTGAAGAGGTTGCATGCAGGTGCAGACATATTTCTAGATAGCATAATTCAAATAAGATATTGCCATGATAAGACCTAGATATTATAAAAGAAGCATGAGAAGTCTATACTTATATTAAAGAAATAAAGTTGAAAACTCACTCAGAAATTAACTAGGTTACTTGTAAATAATGCAAAATCATTTTATTTCTATTTGTATTAAATATCTGTAAAACAGGCATTAAGTTTCAGTATGCTGATGATGGAACTTCATTATAACAACAATATATATAAATTCACATATCTAAATTATAACTATCTTAGTATGCATTGTAATATTATACATATTTCTACATATGTTTAATATAGTATAATATATTAGCCAATGTTTTATATATTATGTAACATACTAATTACATATTATGGTAGTATGTATTTTTTGCAATAATTGTTTCTCTTCTAGAGCTAGTGTTAAGAATAAAGACCTATTGAACACTGTTCAAAAAGAAATGAACTCATTACCTGACCTATGTAACTGTAACCTCTCTGTACATCACCTTTACAAATAAAAAAATGGAATAATACATACCTAAAAATAATACATACCTAAAAGTAGTACAAAAATTAGCAATAATACTTCCACATTATTTTAATATTCATAAGAGTAATAGGCTCTGCTTTAACCATAATTAAGACAGGTTTTTTTTGTCTGTCTTGGGGCTTGAACTCAGAGCCTGGGCACCGTCCATGAGCTATTTTGCTCAAGGCTTGTGCTCTATCACTTTGATACAACTCCACTTCCAATTTTCTGGTGGTTAATTGGATATAAAAGTCTCATAGACTTTACTGCCTGATCTGGCTTTGAACTGTGATCTTTGGATCTCAGCTTCCTGAGTAACTAAGATTACAGGTATGAGATACCAGTGCCTGGCAAGTTTTTCTGTTTTTGTAGTCATTTTGACAGTTAAGATTCTGTTTTGAGGTTTCAAGAAAATATAACATGTTTATATGATAAACACAGATTTATGTTACCAAATTAACTGCTATATATCTTAATATCTTTAGGTCCACAAACTGTTATTTAGACATTCTTTATATCTTCTTTTGCTTATAAATATTTTGTGGAAAAAATCCCCCCACAAGGAGATATCAATTTAATTCAGCTGATGCCAGTTAAATAAAATTTGAATTTATGGAACCTTAATAGTTAATGCTTAACAATGGCATAATATCCATATTCACATGTTAATATGTAACATTATACTATCCAGATTAATAGTGGAATGTTAGGTCTGGTAAAAAGAAAAACAAATACCAAAATCTAGTATAGAAGCATTTTCATGACATTAGTAAGATTATAATGATTATTACTTCAGTATAACAAAGCTAGCTTTCAGTAAATATTTTGAATGACAAGCAGAAATATAAAGAATGGAAATTCCCATTGAAATATCTTGAAAACATTAATATCCTTGTCACTTCTAAATTCAGTTGCTCATTGTCATGAAAAAATAATGTAAAATATACTAGTGAGCAGATCTTTGGTTAAAACAATATTTTACACAATTGAATAATACCAAGTATCTCACAATGTATTTTTAATTATAATTATAATTTTTCTTGTTACATAATTCTTTCTGACTTCTTTTATATGAAATAAATGAAGAGAGAACCCCAAAAAATTAACTTACCAGTGCAAAAAACAAAACAAAGACAAAGAACAGATGCATTGTGATTACAGAAAAAACATTAACTTCTACGTGATTTATGTACTCATTTTTAAATTATTTCGAAGTTATTCTAATATGAAACATTTAAAATCCGAATCATGGTATGTGAACTTTTAGTGTCAGCTGAATGCTTTCACAAATGTCAAATATATTATTTTGCAATGTCCATATATTTTAGGAAGTCACC
The DNA here is from genome assembly GCF_000151885.1 of Dipodomys ordii. Classification (NCBI taxonomy): domain Eukaryota; kingdom Metazoa; phylum Chordata; class Mammalia; order Rodentia; family Heteromyidae; genus Dipodomys; species Dipodomys ordii. The sequence goes on along the minus strand of NW_012267265.1, from coordinate 9,243,410 downwards.
GAATCTTTTATAAGGATGTCAATATTCACCAGTATGCATCATCTACTCTTTAACTCTTTCCTGACTTCCATCTATGCACTTTTTGTGGGACAGAAATATTTTTTTCTGTAAATTGTTAGATAATACTTCATGCTTTGTGGGTCACATAGCAACTTGTCCTTCTCTGCCATTGTGTCCTGAACACAAACATAAAAAATGTCTAAGAAGCAGATTCATGTGGCTGTGTTCTAATAAAATTTTTTTGTGATCTTCATGATCTGAGTATCAGATAATTTTCATGTCAGGAAATACGGTTCTAATTTGTTTTTCCTATTAGAAAATCCCCCCCAAAAAAGAGTAGGGGGTGGGTATAGGGGGATATGTGTGTAATCCTAGCTATGCCAGATACTCGGGAGGTGAAGTCAAGACTATTATAATTTGAGTCAAATATCAATAGCAAAACCCTATTCTCAAGAATAAAATAAAAACTAAAGGGGTGTAGGCATGGCTCAAGTCAACCGAGTGAAGATGTAAGCTAAATTTCCATCATTGCAGGAGAATAAAAGGAAGAGAAAGATTGGGTAATAGAAAGGAGGAGAATAATGGAGAGATGGAGAGAGAGAAGGAGAGAGAAAGGGAGAGAAAGAGAAGGGAGGAAGAGGAAAAAAGAAACTAGGAGAGGAAAGAAAGAGAAAAGGAAGAAAGGAACAATAGTTTACAAAACATTCTTTAGCTTCAGGGGTGGAGTTAGCTTATAGGTCATAGGTTGTCATTTAAAGTATTGATGAGTTCCTGCACTGTCTGCAATTGTTGGCTGTCCATTTCTAGCTCATGAATAGTGGTCAGGGACAGCAAATGAGCTGGTTTAAATATATTTTCCTGGTAGAATAAACTACTATTTAATTTGCATACATGCAGTGAGATTCTGCAATGACAACCACTCAAACATCAAACCATGTTTCCTTCATAGGAGAAAAAAGAAGTGGGGAGAATTGGAATGGTTCAAGTTCTAAAAAACATCAACAGTGCTCCAAAGACTAATCTATCTTACTATTGGATATTTTGATGAAGAACTGTTACGACAGATTCAATATAGTCACCACTATTTTCTATATTATACGTGTAAAGCACACACATTTTGATTCTCTTTGAAAAGATGAAATCTGAATGGGAAATGAAGGGCTCACACAGAGACTTTTCCCTCATGACCATGAAACTGGGGATCTGATGCTTTCTTGAATGTGGAGCGAGCAGTCTACGCTTTCTGCTTCTCTGATATCTCTGAAAAGGGACTGTAGGCAGGATAGCAGGGATGCTTCTAAGTCAAGAAGAACAGTGTTAGAAAAGCACTAAGGGAAAGGAATGGGACTGTCAGAGTTGGTCATTTTTATTTATTCATATAAAAGTATAAAAATACTTGCTAGTCAAATAAATGAAATAGATGCTTCTGCTGGCCACAGAGTCCTAATAAAAACTGTTCTGCCCCCTTGTACAAAAATTACAGTTTAGAAATGGAGCATTTGCTCTTTGAGCAGTGTCAAATCTTCAAGCATTGGATTGTTTTGGTTTCCACTCCCTATCCAGTTCAAATGTCCCTTTCATTATCCACTTATCACCCTGAAGGGTACAGGATGAATTTAATGGCTGAATGTAGAATCTTCTAAGCATCTATTTGGCATGATTTATGGCTGCCTGGTTTTGTTCTTTTTTTGTGTGTGAAAATACTGTACAGAGGGATTACAATTACATGGGCAAGTGCCTGGTTTTATTCTTAAAATATTTTGCTAGCACTTATCATTGAGAAAACATTGAAGAATAGTTTCAAAATCATGAAGTAAAACTGGAGGAAGTAGTAAATTTGATGTCCTACAATGAACTTGATATTTTTTAATTAATGATTGTTGTTTTGTTTATTTTCTATGTTAGATCTGACTACCAAGCAGTCAGTTTTGCATTTGGCCTCTCAAGCAGCAAGCCTACTGATAAGTAAAGAAGCTTTCTATAAAGTAATCAGACAAAAATAACAGGAATATAAATCACTGTCCATCTATGTACCTCTCCCTCTGTTATAATTACATTAGGATTTCTCCATTCTTATCTGTTTATATTGACCCAGAGAATGTGCTTCTACTAATCTTTGGATCTTTAGTACTAATATCTCTTCTGGCATTCTGAAAATTTAACAACTTCAAAATGAATATTTCCACATAAGAAAAAGACAATTAAAAAGTGCTCCATTCCCATTCTTACAACCACTATGCCAACCTGATCCATGTTCACACACATGAGTTTTTGATTGTTTGTTCTGTGTGTATATTTGTGGGTGTGTTGAAGGGGGAACTCACTAGGGATCTGATAGTACAAACCAATAAGCATGGACTCTAAGGAATGGTGGCAACACATAGAGACTTAAGTCAGCACCTCATCACTTGGTGCAGATACCAATGCATTCTTAGGAAGACCCAGTTAAATTTTTTGCCAAAGGTTAGTTGTTGGGTACCAAGAGAATGCAGATCATTTGAGAACTGCAAGTACAAGGCAATTTATACCACTTAACAGGCTCTTGCAATAGAAGACAAATGGAAGATGTGAATAAGACTACTAAGAAATGTAGAACTGTTGGACTGGAAGAGCAGCACTGTAAAAAACAATTTCAAAAAGGCATAAAATCCTGAACAGATTCTTTTCCCTCCCCCATTTTTTCCATGGAGGGGGAATTGTTTGGTAAGGACAACAAGCATTATCACCCTTAGGGTCTCTGTGAAAACCATTACAATTAGAAGAAGGGAAATACAAAATACCCACTTTGCCCCTGGGGAAGAAGGAAGAATATACGTATGGTCCAAACCTAAATGTGAGGCTAGAACGGGGTCACTGAAAAGGAAAGAGAGCCCTTTCCAAGCATGAAATCTATTTACTTCTATATTGTTATGCAATATGTCAAGCTCTCAACAGAAAATTAGAAGGCATACATAAAGGAAGGAAAACAACATGGGTGGGAGACAAAGCAATAAACAGGACTAGATTCACATTATTACTCAGATTAGTATGTCCAAAACTGTAGTAGAAAATGGGGAGAACATTCAGGATTAGGTGGATAGTTTCAGCAGGGAGACAGAAACCGTAAGAATCCAATGGAAATGTTTGAAATTAAACAAACCAAAAACAATAGATTAGCAGTGCTTTCAAATGGCTCTGAATTGAATGAGACATGCATGGCACAGGAAAGAATCCATGAAGCTGAAGATGAGACTATAGAAGTGGTTCCAAAGTTAAGAACCAAGAGGAGAAAAACAAAACAACAAAACAGAGCATCCAAGATATGAAGGCTATTATCCAATAGTATTGCAGACACATACTGAAAATGTAAAGGAAGAAGAGAATAAAAGCAGACTGGAGCCAGGAGCCACTAGTGGCTCACGCCTGTAATCCTAGTGACTCAGGAGGCTGAGATCTGAGGACTGCAGTTCAAAGCCAGCCTAGGCAGGAAAGTCCATAAGACTCTTATCTCCAATAAACCACCAGAAAACTTAAGTGGCGTGGTCACTCAAGTGGCAGAGCCCTAGCCTTGAGCTAAAGAGCTGAGGGACACCGCTTAGCCCCAGAGTTCAAGTCCCATGGCTGACAAAACCAACAAACAAACACCAGACTAGAGAAATACTAGATGAATAAATGGCTGGAAATTTTCAAAAATTAATGTCAAGCACCAAACCACAAAGAAACTGAAAGAACATTATGCAGAATAGATTAAAACAAAACAAAGAAAAGAAAAGAACTAGAAATCATGTTCAAATTGCTAAAAACAAATAACAGAAAGACATTTTTGATGACAACTAGAAAAATAAAAAGATATATTACAGAGGAACAGAAATAAAGTTTAAAGAAGAATTTTCTCTAGAATTTATATAAGCTTTAAGGTGGTGTGAAAACTTTAAGGTACTTAAAGATTTTTAGAAAGCAAAAAATGTCCTCTTAATCCAGTCAATATATATAAAAGTTAATAAATTCTTTTGCAGGCAAATAGAGAGAAAAATCCACTGTCAGTAGACTTTAAGTATAAACTAAAGAAAGTTCTTCAAGCAAAAGTGATATGATTCAAGAGAAAATTCTGGATCTAGGCATACTAACAGAAAGGGTAGGAAATGGAAAAAAGAAAAATATAACATTCACTTTTTTTCTTTAAAGGTAATTATAGGTTTACTAGGATTACAGGATTATTATTTATAGGATTATATAATCCTATAGGACTATAGGATTCATTAAAGAAAGTCCACTAAGAAGTGATGAGTCTACCTCTCCTCACTTCATGCATACATTTTAGACATGGGGCTAAAGGTCACCAAATCTTGGCCTTTAGAGATGGGTGCCAGTGATGGCCCATTGGTTGCCTTTTAGATACAGAAGTTGCTTCTATTCTTTCTGCTTCCTAGGCCTTCAGTGAATAGAAGAAGAATAGAAATTCCTAATGTGGGGGCAGCTGTTATGCAGCTCTGAGAGCTTAGCCCTTCATTCTGTTGTTGGGGTGATTCCCATCTGTGAGTGGTTTCCCTAGAATGGTTTCAAATCCTTGCTATACATGACTGAGTGGCCGTATACATTCTTAATGGATTTAAAATGCAAGCAACCTAACAAAGAGCAGCAACATACAGAATGTTATCGCATATGTAAAATGAAGGTGTATGACTCCTCAAACCTGAATTAGACATTAGACAGTATATCTATATATGTGTCAAAATATAACATACCTAATTTTTATGTAAAATGCTTATATTTTACACATCAATTACAAAAAATTTAATATAAATAAATTTAAACTAAATGAAATAGATGAAAATAATAGCACAGGAATGTGGGGGAAACGTGAATAATGTAATTTTTTTTGTATTAAACAAAAAGTTAAGGCCATATACTAAAGCCTGGCGCCCGGGGCTCTTGCCTGTATTCCTAGCTACTCAAGAGACTGAGATCTGAGGAGTGTGGTTTGAAGCCAGCCTGGGGGGAGTCCATGTGACACTTACCTCCAATTAACCATTCAAAAGCCAGGGTAGACTTTTAGCTGTTCCTAAAGGGTAGACTTCTAGCCTTAAGCATAAGGACAGAACTCAGGCCCCAAACTCAGGCTCGAAGACTGGCATAAAAAAATAAAGGTTTACAAAGAAAGGTTGGACAAATGGGATTGCATGAAGTTGCAGAGCTTCTGCATGGCAAAGGACATAGCTAGCAAGATCAATAGAAAGCCCACAGATTGG
>NW_012267265.1:9230172-9237122 GCF_000151885.1 Dipodomys ordii | reverse complement strand
AAAGGAGGAGGCTGCAATGCTTGATAAGAAATGTACTCGTTATCTTGCCCATGTAATTGTAACCCCTCTGTACAGTATGTTCACAAAAAATAAAAATTAAAATTAAAAAATAAAGGTTTATACTATATTTTAAACTATGGTGTTATTTTTTTAAAAAAGCTTTAAAGGGATGCATAGTTGAAAAGTCATTAGTGGAGGTTAAAATCAATTTATGAATACGTGCAAAATAAGAAGTAAAAGTGTTACAAAGAAACAAAGAACAATAAAATCAATTAAGAAATTTGTTGGCCCATTTATATGACTAATATAATAAGAATATTAAGACTGAATGGAAAGACCAAGACTGTCAGATTTAAACTTTTAAAAAGCAAGAGCCAAATATTTGTTGCTATAATAAACTCACTTTCAGTATAAAGGCATTGTAATTTGCAGCTGTGATTCTCTCTCAAATGATAACACAAGCAGAAAATTCACAAATGATAAAAATCAGTAACCATCATAGGATTAAAGTTGAAGGTGTAAGTTATGTTTATGAGAGATATTGATATGTAATTTTCTCTTGTTATGTCTATCTCCTATTTTAATATCAAGACTATTTTTGTTGAAGATCTTCCATCCATTTCTTGGGCCAGTGTAGCTATTTGGATATGGATTACTTTTAATTGGCACTTTCAGTGAATGGTGATGGAATAATTGGATATCCACATACATACAAGGGAACTCTGTGCACACTGTGTGTCCTACAACAACAAGTTCATTGTCAATGGGTGAAAACAGAAGTTCTTAAAACTTATAAAGTTTTAAGAAGAAAACATAGTACATGACTGATTACACAAATATATCTTTCTTAAGCCTCCAAAAGTATGACTTACAAAAAGAATAGAATGGTAAATTAGATTTATGGAAAAAATTTTAGCTTTGATACAAGAAATGACCCACTACCACCCAACAACGCCACCCACCACCACCTCTGCATGACAGCCACCCACCAGCGCCCACCATCCCAAGCTGCCTTGGTCCTCCCAGAGCCCGCACTCCCCACACCGCAAAGCCAGACCCTTCAGCTGCTGCAGTCCCCAACCTGGTTCTGCAAAGGCTCAGACCCTCCCACTGAGAACAAGCCAACACTTTCCTGGCCGCCACAACACAGGCTATGTGGTCTAATGCACTCTTGTGAGTAACCCATTCGGGGTCCACTCCCTGGTGGTGACAATTCTCTGCAGGTTCCCAAAGCCCTCTGACCCAAGCCCCCACCCAAAAGGAAAGGATCACATCAGAAGTGAACACAGATCTAAGCTCTCTTCCTAAACCTCCTGTGGCTACCTGGGAAAGCCTGGGAACACAGCTCCATGCCTGTGATAGCTGACTAAAATACAAATCCCCCCTACTCCCTGCCATTAGGCCTGAGAGTGGGATTCTAGGTAGCAAACACCTTCCCTTGTCAAAAGGCTATCTGAGCCTGGGAAGGTGGCTCAGTGGTAGAGTGCTTGCCTCTCATGCATGAGGTTCTGGGTAGAAAAAAGCTGGAAGTGACGCTGTTGCTCAAGTGGTAGAGCGCTAGCCTTGAGCTGAGGAGCTGAGGGACAGTACCCAGGCCCAGAGTTCAGCCCCCACAACCGAAAAAAAAATCGGTTTAGAGGACTATGTGGAGACTCAAGCTTCCCCAAACAAGCCAAAAAACTCTTTAGAGATTTTGGTGTTTTTTTTATTGTTTGTTGTTTGTTTCTTTGTGTTACTTTTTTGTTTTGTTTTTAGGATTTGCTATTTTACTTAAATCTTCTATTTTTTCACTATTATTTAGTTTTTTCTTCCACTTTTCAATTTTCTAATTTTAATTTTTTCCCTCTCACTCTTTCCTGTTTGTTTCTCTCCATTACTACTCTGCCAGAGCTAGTTCAATACACAAAGTAAGGCCTTCTATGTATGTAAACATAATAATTACAGGAATTATCTTAGAATAATAAACTTTTCAATACTCTTTCAATAAAACTTTTTCTTATATCAGCAATTTTCCCAAATATACATATATATAATTTCTTTTCTTATTTTCATCTAGATTTCTAAGCTATTCCTTACATAATCTTACTTCAAATTCTTTTCTACCTCTTACACATTGAAACAAGGCTGCTATTCTCTTCGTAATACAAATTCCTCTCTTCTAAGCTGTTCTTACCCCTCTACTATTATTATACCCAATTTTTCTTCTTAATTTAAACTCATATCTCTCCAATCCTAACCCTTCTCTTCTCCATTTTCTTTAGACCATTGATCCCTAATGGTTTATATCTGAGCCATCTTGAAGTTGGTTCCATTTTGACTGAGTACAAGGGTCCCATCTTGTTAACCCTAAGGTTCAGACTACTTAACAGCCAAACCTAGATCATCTCACAAGTTACAACTACATATAATCTACACTCTGGAACTACAACCCCACTCTCCAAGTAAAGAAAAAGAGAGCTAAATAGGGAAATACCTACACATAATTTTGAAACCCTAAGTTCTATACATGTACATGACATTGAGTTGGATCCTGCCCTAAAAGAGTTTCCTATGTCATATTAGAGTGGCTCTTGTCTCCAAATGGGTAGAACTAACTGCAGAAATGCAAGAAACATGGCCAATCAGCTAATCCCAACTCCATCTCCACATAAACAACCTATAGAGCAGTCTCAGAATGACCTAGAGGATAATTCTCAAGATATTTTAAAAGCATGGCTGGTAAATCTGCTGGATGAAAAGGTGGACACCCTGCAAAAGGCCAAATGAGAATGTAATGAAGCCAACCAAAAATTGATAGATGAATTTCTGGTCTCCACAAATAAAAAGATAAAGGAACTGCAACAGAAGGAGAAAAAATCCAATGAGAAGATAGACACCCAGTTAAAGGAATTGAAAGAGTAGTCCAAAAACCAACTCTAGGACATAAGGCAATCTAGTCAAGTCTTAAAAGAAAACCTCAATGAAGAGCTGGACACCATTAAGAAAGACCAGCAAGAAGGAAGGAAGATAAATTGCAAAGTAAAAAGCCTTGAAAGCAGAATGGAGGAGGTAGAAGACAGAATCTCTGAGGCAGAGGATAGTTTAGACTCCATAAATAAAGAACATACAGATATTCATAACAAAATCAAGAAGATAATAGATCATTGCAGGAGCTACAAGATACAATCAGAAAGCCTAATTTGAGACTAATAGGTATTGAGGAGGGCCTGGAGAGGGAAGCCAACTAGGAAATATATTCAGCAGAAACCTACCAGAGAACTTCCCAAATATATAAAACAACAGGCCCATCCAGCTACAGGAAGCTTTTATAATCCCAAATAAACCAGACCAGAATAGGACATCCCACCGTCACATTACAGTCCATACAGGATCAGTAGAAACTAAGGAAATAATTCTTATAGCTGCCAGAGAGAAGAGAGCAATCACCTATAAAGGTAAGCCAATCAGAATATCCTACGACTTATCAGCAGAGACTATGAAAGCAAGGAGAGCATGGAATGAGGTATGGCACACCCTAAGACAAATAGCTAGCAACCAAGAATAATTTACCCAGATAAGCTCTCATTCATAGCAGAAGGACAAAAAGACTTGGAAAAAATTATATTAAGTGAAGTAAGCCAGGTCCAAAGAACCATAGGTCCCATGGTTTCCCTTATTTGCAATAACTAGTATATGTCTGGGACAAGAAGAAAAGGTCAAAAGCTATGTACATATGACCAGATAAGATAAAGTTATGCGAAATGAACCCTAAGATAAGGACGCAAGTGGTTCTTTCTTTTTTGCTATTGTTTCTAATGTATTTATAAGGTACCATGTGCTTTTTTTTTTGTTGCTTTTTATGTTCCTCCCCCACAGTGAAACCCCCATTTTCACTGTATTTGATGTTGGTATATTTTGGGTAGAGTTACAGGTTGACCCATTGCAACAATTAGGTGTACAAGACACTATGTAAAAAATGAACTTTACAATTTAGGCATGGGGGGGGAGTGTAGTTGTGGAGGTGGGAAGGAAGGGATGGTAGGGGAAAAACAAAGGAGGAGGCAACAATGCTTGACAAGAAATGTACTCATTACCTTGCTCATGTAGCTGTAACCCCTCTGTACAATATTTTCACAATAAAAAAAAACCTTCCACAGCAAGGAAAACCTGAAATAATATATCACTACCAAAGCAGCTTTACAAAAAATCCTCGAAGAAGTTCTACACAAAGAAAACCAACAAGAAAGGGATACTGACAGTGAAATGGCCTACAGAGAACTATGTAATCACAGCAAGAACAGTCAAGGCACAGCCTCCCCTCTCCCCCTCAAATGGATAGAAAGGCAGGAACAAACACTTCTCAATTCTAACTCTCAACATCGATGGACTCAACCCTCCAATTAAAAGACAGATTGACCAGCTGGATCAAAGAACAAGACCCATCATTTCATCATTTTGCTGTCTTCAAAAGACACATCTTTCCCGCCCCCCCCCAAAGAAACTAAAATATACTGAAAACAAAAGGCTGGACTAAAATCTATCAAGCAAACGGCCCCCATAACCAGGCAGGAGTTGCAATCCTAATATCAGATAAAATGGATTTCAAATTAAAATTCGTGGGAAGAGATCAAGAAGATAATTAAGGGATTTCTTCTTCAGGAGGATATTACAATTTTAAATATCTATTCACCAAATAACAGAGCACCAAAATTTATACAAGAAACCCAACTTTCCCTCAAATCCCACATAGATCCAAAGACATTAATTGTTGGGGATAGATAGATCAACTAGATAGATCAACTTGGCAAAAACTCAACAGAGAAACCTCAGATCTAAACAACTGCATAGATAAACTAGACTTTACATATATCTACAGAATATTTCACCCAGCAGCATCAGATTACACGTTCTTCTCAGCAGCATATGGGACATTCTCCAAAATAGACCACATTTTAGTTCACAAAGCAAATTTGTTCAAATTCAGAAACATTGCAATTATGCCCTGCATTCTCTCAAACCACAAGGAAATAAAATTAGAATTCAACACCAAAAGCCACCAAAGAAAATCCTGTAACACATGGAGGGTTAACAACACACAGTTGAATCACCAGTGGGTCATAGAAGATATTAGAAAGGAAATCCAAATGTTCATGATATTTAACAAAAATGAACACACAAACTACCAGCTACTCTGGCACACAGCAAAGACAGTACTTAGAGGCAAGTTTATAGCTCTAACTTCCTATATCAACAAATTTAATGAGGCCCCTGACACTCCTTGAAAAAGAGTAACAAGCTAAACCCCAATCTAGTAGATGGCAACAAATAATTAAAATTAAGTCAGAATTAAATGAATTAGAGTTCAAAAACAATAGAAAGAATCAACAAAACAAAGAGTAGGTTCTTTGAAAAAATTAACAAAATTGACAGACCCTTAGCAAATCATATCAGAAAAAGAATATACTCAAATAAATTCAGAGATGAGAATGGAAATATCAGCATAGAAATCACCAAGATTCAGAACATTATAAGGGAATACTTCAAACCTTTATGCCAGTAAGTTTGAGAATCTGGAAGAAATGGATAAATTTCTAGCAAATATTCACATGTCCAAACTAAACCAAGATGATTTAAACCAGCAGACCCATATCAAGCATTGAAATAGAAATAGCAATAAGAGAACTCCCACCCATGAAAAGTCCAGGATTGGATGGATTTACAGCTGAATTCTACAAGGCCATCAAAGAGAACTCACACCAATACTCCTCTAATTCTTCAATAAAATTGAAAGTGAAAGTTCACTACCAAACTTTTCTATGAAGCTATCATAACCCTGATCCCAAAATCAGGCAGAGAACTAGAGACCCATTTCTTTGATGAATATTGATACAAAACTTCTCAATAAAATTTTGGTCAATCGACTTCAACAACTCATAAAAAAATCATACTCTATGATCAAACAGGTTTCATTCAGGGATGCAAAGCTGGCTCTGTATACACAAATAAATTAATATAATTCATCCCCTCAACAAGAGTAAGGATAAGAACCACATGATTATCTTAATAGATGCAGAAAAAGCATTAAACAAGATTCAACACCCCTTTATGATGAAAGTTCTGGAAAAACTAGAAATTCATGGAACATTCCTCAATATAATAAAGGCTGTATACGACAAACTGATAGCCAGCATTATACTTAATGGCAAAAAGCTAAAGCCATTTCCTCTAAATTCAGCACCAAGACAAGGATGTCCACTCTCTCCACTTTTCTTCAATTTAGTATTAGAATGCCTAACTAGAGCAATAAGACAAGAAGCAAACACAAAGAGGATCCAAATAGGGACAGATGACATGATGTTTTATTTAAAGCACCCTATGGACTCCACTCCCAAGTTATTCAAGTTGATTCGAAACTTTGGCACAGTAGCAGGGTATAAAATTAACCCTCAAAAATCAATCGCCAGGAAGTGGTGCTGTGGCTCAAGTGGTAGAGCACTAGTTTTGAGCTGAAGAACAGTGCCCAGGTCCAGATTTCAAGCCCCACGACGAACAACAACAACAACAATCAATCAATGGCCAATAAGAAGAGTGAGGCTGAAATCAGGAATGCAACTCTTTTTGTAATACCCCATGAAAAATAAAATACCTAAGAGTTAACTAAAGAAGTAAAGAATCTCTATGAAAAAAACTTTAAAAACCTGAAAAAGAAAATTAAAGCAGAACTAAGGAAATGGAAAACCTCCCATGCTGCTCCATGCAAGATTGTAAAAATGGCAATACTGCCAATGACTATCTATAAACTCAATGCAATACCTATCAATATCCCAATTTAATTCTTCAAAGAAACAACTGCCCAATAAATAAGTGGGCTAAAGACTTAAAGAGAAACTTCTCTTAAGAGGAAAGAAGGATGGCCAATAGACACATGAAGAAATGCTCAACCTCCCTAGCCATAAAAGAAATGCAAATCA
>NW_012267265.1:9179340-9230042 GCF_000151885.1 Dipodomys ordii | reverse complement strand
TCAAGAAAATGTGGTATATATACACAATGGAATTCTATGCCTCCATCAGAAAGAATGACACTGCCCCATTTGTTAGGAAATGGAAAGACTTGGAAGAAAAAATTATATTAAGTGAAGTAGAAGTAAGCCAGGCCCAAAGAAATATAGGTCCAATGGTTTCCCTTATTTGCAATAACTATGTCTGGGACAAGCAGAATAAGTCAAATAAGACGATGTTCAGCAAAACGAACCCCAAAATAGGGACACAGTAGATTTTTCTTCCTTGCTATTGTTTCTAACATATTTATAAGGTACCATGTGATTTTTTTTATTGCTTTGTATGTCCCTCCTCCACGGTATAACCTCTGTTTTCACTGTATTTGATGTTGGTATAATTTGGGCAGGGAGAGGGAAAAAACATATTATTTGAATAGGGATACTGATTGACCCATTACAACAATGATATGTACAAGATGCTATGTCAAAAAAAGAAACTTTACAATTTGGGCAGGGGGGGCAGGGGGGCATTGAGCGGTGGGGGTGGGGGGTTTAGCTGAGGTGGTGGGAGGGATGGTAGGGGAAAAACAAAGGAGGAGGCAACAATGCTGGATAAGAAATGTACTCATTACCTTGCTTATGTAACTGTAACCCATCTGTACAGTATTTTCACAATAAAAAACTTAAATAAAAAAAGAAATCTAATAACAACAGATGCTGGAGGGGATGTGGCCAAAGGGGAACTGTACTGTATTGTTGGTGGGAGTATAAACTTGTTCAACCACTTTGGAAAGCAGTATGGAGATTCCTCAAAAGACTCCACATAGAGCTCCCCTATGACCCAGCAATCCCACTTTTGGGCATTTACCCAAATGATCACAAACAAGGCCATACTAAAGCTACCAGCACAACTATGTTTATTGCAGCATTATTTACCATAGCTAAGATATGGAACCAACCCAGATGCCCCTCAGTAGATGAATGGATCAAGAAAATGTGTGTGTGTGTGTGTGTGTGTGTGTGTGTATATAATGGAATTCTATGCCTCTATTAGAAAGAATGACATCACCCCATTTTTAGGAAATGTAAAGTATTGGGAAAAAAATATACTGAGTGAAGTAAGCCAGGCCCAAAGAAAAATAGGTCCCATGGTTTCTCTTATTTGCAATAACTAGTATATTTCTAGGATAAACTTACCAGACAAGTAGTAAATGTCAAAAGCTATGCACATATGACCATATATAATTGTGCTCAGTGAAATAAACCCCAAGATAGGGACACAAATTTTTTTTATCTTTGTTCCTGTTGTTTTTAATGTACTTATAATGTACTATGTCATTTCTTTTGTTTCTTTTGTATGTTCTTCCCCCATGTTATACCCCCTGTTGTCACTGAATTTGCCTCTGGTGCCCTGCGTATTATATACACAGTTTTCTAATTTGGGGCAGGTAAGGGTCATAAAAAATGGTGAAACAAGAATACAGTTTGACCCATTGTAACAATGAGATGTACAGGACTCTATGTTGAACACAACCTTTACAATTTTGGGGAGGAGGTGGGAAGAGAGGGGAGGTGGGGAGGGAAGGGATGGTAGGGAAAAAACAACGGAGGAGGTAACAATGCTCATATGGAAATGTACTCATTACCTTACTCATGTAATTGTAACCCCTCTGTACAGTATCTTGACAATAAAAATATATATTAAAAATTTTAAAGATTGCTAATTTTAGAGGAAAATAAGATAATGTTAGAGAATACCTACCTTCATGTGCTTGGGATACAGCAAAAGAAACAATTTTAACAATGAAGAACAATTGATAAATTGTCCATATTCAGATCGGGGTCTCTCTGCACCAAGACACCATCAAGAAAATGAAAGTGAGACTAATATAGTAAAGGTATCTTTTTTAATGTCATTATTGGTATTTAAAATCAGGGCTTGGATACTGTCCCAAGGCTTGGATGTTATCCCTTAGCTTTTTCACTCAAGGCTAGAGTTCCACCACTTGTCCACACTTCTGCTTCCAGATTATTTATATTTAGTTTAGGTTGTTAATTGGATGCAAGTGTCTCATGAGCTCCCCTGCCCAGGCTGACTTCAAATCTTGATTTTCAGACTTCAGCCTCATGAGTAGTTAGTATTTGAAGAGTAAGTCACCACCAAAGGGTAGAGCAAGCATTTGAACCATGTATATTAAATCCCTAACTTATTATCACAAACTTGGTGAAGTAAAACAATATAAGTATGCTGTTTCCTGTTTCTTAATTTAATGCCAGAAGCCTAACATTAGTATCACCAGGCAAGAGAAGTAGGCCCTAGGGGAGCATCTGTTCCTTGCCTCTTCCAGCTTCTGGTATCTACATCAGTCCAGGATTTCTCTCCTTTATTAACTTATCTCTTGAATAAGTGCCAATCCTTTCTCTGATTCCCAGTTCAAACATTTTATAAGATTGCATTTATAGCCTACTTGGATAGTTTAATGTCTTTATCTTAAAATCTTAAATCACATCTGTTCAGTTTTTATTACATAAGGGATCATTTGTAGGATCCAAGGATTAAGACCTGATACACTTACAGGGACCAGATAGATTTAGGGAGACCTAATATATATAAGAAGGCATTATTAAGCTTACCATACCGTAACTTCTAGTAAACTTGAATTTGAACTTTATAGATAACTCTTCCAACTCCATAAGTAAAAATAAATCCAATTTTTAAAATTGTATAATCACTTAGTAAACATGACTTCACAAAGAGAACATCCAAATATTTGGTCTGAAAACATGAAAAATATAGGCAATCTCTTCTTAAGTCAGGGAAATTCAAACTAATAACACAGTTAATATCACAATTAGGCACCACCAGTATTATCAAAACTGAATGATCACCTCAAGTTTTGACATGGATATTGATACTTGGAAGTTTTACACCCTTTTGATGACAGTATAAATTGTTAAGAGTGCTCTGGAAAACTATTAATATTTTCTATTAAATGAGAAGCGAACAACTATTTACAATCCAGCAATTCTAATGTTACTTCCATTGCGATAAAAATGTATACAAGACAAGTCCAAGATGCAACACAGCAATATTTTTCATCATAACCTAAACTGCAAGTCAACCCAAACTCCTGTCAACAGTGTAGCAACTCATAAATGATGATCTGAATGATTTGTAACAGATTTTTCAGTGTTCCATTCAAATCTTGGGGGATCCCCCTGTCATTTTCATACCTGTACTTTCATTTTCAACAGTCAACACCTACATCTTTATCAAAGGCTGTTTTGAGATTTGGGGAATACAGCTTATTTCATACTCAGAAAGTAAGCAGGACATGGAAAATTATGCATTTTATCGACAACTCTTTATCAATGCATTACAGGTGGAAGAGTGTAGACTTTCCAGTTCTACTGCCCCTGATCAAGATGCCGAGGAAATGTGCCCAGAGATCCCTGTAAGGCAAGTATCTTCCTGGGAACTCTGCTTTAGTCATGCTCTTCTGCTTGACCTCCAACCTTCCTGATTCTGCTCTTTTTCTTCCCATCAGAAACAATATGATTATTTTAATAAAAATGATTTTGCTTCTGGGGAATATCACGTGACACACATTCAAGTATGAAAATGAACAAATGCTTGCTACTCACTGAATTATCAATTAACCCACAATAATTTTGAAAACTAATGTCCAAAGTATATATTATATCATTTATTTATATAAATTTCAATGCTTTGAAAAAGGAATAACAAATTAAAGACAGTGTATAAAATGTGTCCCTGGAATACTGGAGTATTTTATTTCTGCTCTTGGGAGGTACATAGAGCCTCATTCTGTGATAGCAGATGAGCTACACACTTAGGTTAGTGTATGGGTCTCTATTTAATGGACTATTAATAAAAATTTAAAAGTTAACAACTGTATATTTGTCATAGAAGTGATATAACAGTAAAGCTACTGACAGATCATCTACTAGATATACTCTAGTTTAAAATAAGTATTCTAAAACACTATATACGGAATCATTTGAGAGATGACAGAACAATATAATCATGTATTACTCATAGACAGCTTAAATAAAACTATCAAAGGAAGTCAGCTAGTGACATCTAGTCAGCTAGTTTGTAATCCCAACACTCAGGCTGAGGCAAGAAGACCCTGAATTCTAAAGCAGCAAGGGCTACATAGTGAGTTCCAGGCCAGTATAGACTACACAACAAGAATCTGTCTCACAAAACAAATGAACAAAATCTAACAAATTAAATGCACATGCAAAGTCTTTGAGAAAAAAGGCAAATTTTAGGAAGTGCTGTCACTTAGGTATACTTCCCTTATTTGGCTCCATTTAGGCTAAAAAATTGATCATAAAAATTTCAGGTTAATAATATGTACATTTCAGTTGAGCAAGAATTATCATCATAGAAATATAACTAATGGGTCTATATTACTTTAGATATAAAAGAAAATATAAGGTATATAAAGGTATCAGAAGGGTATGTGTGTGTGTGTGTGTGCAAAAAAAATGTATCAGAAGCATTGAATTTTGAAGAATGTATAGAATCCCCTGGTTCCTTTGGACCAGGAGGGATAAACAGGCACTAAAGACAATTTCCAACTTATATTTGCTTAGCGGAATCTTAATTTTATCTCCATGATCACTATCATTCCTGTCCTAATCTCTACAATCCAGTAAGTACGTTATAATCAGTCTATAATCAGATTCTCTATATGAAACCACAATCCTATTGTATATTAGATTTTAGCCTTAGGGATTTTTTTTCAATTGAAAATAATTGAAATGGCTTTTTCCCTTGATAGATGGATTTCTTGAAATTGTTCTTTATACAATAAACATAGTACAAAATAGCAGCAATTCTTGCTGTTAATAAAACGTTTCACTTGTAAGTATAGAAATAATTGCAAACAT
Organism: Dipodomys ordii; assembly: GCF_000151885.1. Taxonomy (NCBI): domain Eukaryota; kingdom Metazoa; phylum Chordata; class Mammalia; order Rodentia; family Heteromyidae; genus Dipodomys; species Dipodomys ordii. The sequence continues at coordinate 9,225,143 of NW_012267265.1, read as the reverse complement.
TAGAAATACAAAGTTTAAGCTAGTCTATTAGTTTTATAAAAATATACCAGCATTCTTTTTTTTATTTTTGGGTCCGGTCGTGGGGCCTGAACTCTGGGCCTAGGCACTGTCCCTCAGCTCTTCAGCTCAAGGCTAGCCCTCTACCACTTGAGCACAGTGCCACTTCCAGCTTTTTTCTTTTTTTGCTTTTGTGGTGCTGAGGAATCGAACCCAGGGCCTCAGGTATGCAAGGCAAGTGCTCTACCACTGAGCCACCTTCCCAGCCCTATACCAGCGTTCTTTTAAAAATTAACAAAAATAGCTGGGTACTGGGGGCTCACATCTATAATCCTAACCATTCAGGAGGCTGAAATTTGAGGATTGCAGTTCAAAGCCAACCCAGGCAGGAAAATCTGTGAGACTCTTTTTATCTCCACTTAACCACCAGAAAAGTGGATGTGGCACTGTGGCTCAAAGTGGTAAAGTGTTAGCCTTGAGAACAAAAGCTCAGGGACAGTGCCCAGACCCTGAATTCAAGGCCCATGACAGAAAATAAATAAACAAAAATAAAACAACTTAAATCAGAATCCTTGCATACCTTCCTTTAATTTTTACTTTATATTTGATATTTAAATAAGCTTATATGAAATATGGTCTTGTCATTTTTAACCAAACCCCATTACCTCTTATATTTCATGGTCTTACTCTAAAGTAACAGCAAAGCAACAAACAATGGGGAAAATACATTTGGACAACACATTGGTTAATAATTTTGGGCAACAGTTCATGTATACACTTACAAGGAAAATTATCTTTACTATAAAATATTTCTTTAATTAAATGTTAATGCAAGGGGTGCTTCAATATTGCTTCTTTATAAATAGCAGCCAAGGATATTATGCTTAGTTCACTGCCTGAACAATTAAATCTATTCAGATATTATCATACCAACATATTAAATGGCAATTTAAATTGCCAAGAGCCCTAAAATCCAGTTTATTATTACTTGATAACACCTAAAATAATTTAGTATATAGGTGCTGGGAAGGTGGCTCAGTGGTAGAGCACTTGCCTTGCATGCCTGAGACCCTGTGTTGGATTCCTCAGCACCACATAAGCAAAAAGAAGAAAGCCGGAAGTGGCACTGTGGCTCAAGTGGTAGAGCGCTAGCCTTGAGCTGAAGAGCTGAAGGACAGCGCCCAGGCCCAGAGTTCAGGCCCCACTGGACACAAAAATTGATTTAGTATATATATATATATATATGTATTCCCTCTACTATGAATCTCTCCTTAGTTTCTCAGGCTGAAATTGATTGTGCCATTCCTTTTGTATTCTGAATTGCTGTCATTTCTACTAGAGTATATGTGATATACTAAATTTTGTTCTCCCAGTCCTCTAAAATTCCTGTGTTGAAGTCTTACCCAGTACTACCTCAAAAAGTGCTTAGGAGATAAGGTTTACTGTAAAGTAATAATTGAGATAACATGAAGGTATATGGTGGCCCTAATCCAACAGGACTAGTACCCCTACAGCAGTAAATCAAGACTCTTGACATTCACAGAGAGGAGACTGTAGACATATAAACACACCAGATTAAGATGGTGATTTGCAAGCTACTTAGAGAGAGGTATTAAAAGAAACCAAGCATACTGAAAGCATACTGACACATTTAGCTGAGATTTTTTAGCCCCCAGAATTGTGAACATAAATTTCTGTTGTTTAAAACCACCAGTCTGAGGAACCTGGTTATGGCAGAAATATAGCAAAAAATATGGTACATAGTACATTTTCTTTAGCCAGTGACAGCTCAAATGGGTAGATCTTAGTCCTTGGAGGGCAAGAAAAGCTGCTTCTGCTTCTCCCTTTCCTTCTGCTGCTGCTTCTCCTATTCCTCCTTACTCTTCATTTTTCTTCTATTATTTCCTCTTCCTCTCTCTCTCTGTCTCTCTCTCTGTGTCTCTCTCTCTCTCATTATCTATCTCTCTTCATAATGAACATAAACTTTTCACATCTTTATATTTGGGAAAGACAAAGTGGAGAAAAATCAAAGTTTCAGAAAAAAAGAGTAATATTAAGCTAAAGTGCTCAATACGTTGAAAAAAGAAGAAAGTTAAATCTCTTAAACAAAGCCTGGGAATCCTTTCTCAGGTCACTATTACGAGTAGACAAGCAAATGTTGCATCAACTTCTGAAGTCTTGAAACATGCTTCATAATTTTGTCTTTCTTTTTTGAATTTTAATATTTTACAAATGTCCAATATATCCCACTGAAGTATGTTTCACTGAAAAATTATTGAGATGAGATATTCTATAGATATCTGATCTATTTTTGGATTGCATTTCTATACTCCATTTGGCGAATGTTTTTCAATTGCAGCACAATTCCAGTTGTTCAAATTTTTTCTTTGTTCCAAACATTCAGCAGTAATAATGATTTCTAGTTTCTACAGTTCTTATTATTTTCTCATTTCAATATCCCCGTTGTGGTATTTTAACATACAAGAAGAAAGTTCTTTATCACTGATATAGAATTCAATTCATTTTCAAAAATACAAGCAACAGTACTATGACTAGATTAACGTATAACATGAAATGATTAATATAACTTGTGATATAGTCATATAAAAGTATTATATAAAAACTAAGAAATACATTATAAAATTAAGATAACAGGATTATTAAATGATGACATTAAATGAGAAATAATACAATATTTCTCAACAATGCCATAAAATAATTACATCACTATTTCTTTGTAAAGAATTTATTCTGTAGGCTGGGAAGGTGGCTCAGTGGTAGAGCTTTTACCTTCAATGCATGAGGCCCTGGGTTTGACTCCTCAGCACCACGTAAGCAGAAAAAAAAAGAATTTATTCTGTGTATTAACCCTCACCTGGGCCCCATCCATAACAACCAATGGATTGATAGATATCCCTGGAGTTTATGCTACTTCCTGGCAACCCATCCCCAGTTACCATATTATAATTAGGCCTGAGAAAATGCCACCCAGCTGTCATGTACCCAGGTACATGACGCCCACAGTTCTCCAGGTGGAAGGGTGGAAGGTGGATATGCCAGTTTTTTAGGTAATAGTTATCTCCAACTTATCATTTGCACAGTCGTGTGGAAGAATGGGAAGCAGGGGTCATTGCCCAAGCCTGTAAAGTCTTGCAGGTGTTGGATATTGAACCACAGTGGCACAGTCTGCTCTGTAGTGAGATCCTTGAGGCACTAAGTCACCCAGCCCCTTCTTAGACAGGATCCATGTTGTCTTCAGACTTCACCTCTTCAAATGCTTGCCATTCCTCCAAATCTTCCATGTTTTGGGGACTCAAAAGGCTCAGGTGGCATCAGCAGCAGGGGTCTTGGCATCTGTCAGTATCTTGTCCTGGCACTTTGTGCCCTCAACTGCAAGGCATAACAGAAGTTCCCTCAGCTCCTACTTCTCCCTCTTCTTCTGGGCCAGCTGCCTGACATGCTGATCTTTCTCCTGAAACAGCTCATCCAGGACAAAAATCGGTTCTGTAAAGAATACAATGGACTCTTCAATGGTGTGCATGTGACACCTGGCTGCCTTGATGTGGAGTGCATCAACTTGTTTCTGATAGTCTATTTTGTAAGGCATGCCATGGATGAAGCAGATTTGCAGCTTCTTCTTGTGCTCCTGTGTGTCCAGCAGCTCCTGTGTGTCCAGCATCCTCTTCTCAGACACCACATGGGTCCAGCTGCTTCTCTGATTCAGCAGTGGAGGACAGTGCTTCAAGGTACAAATCCCACAAAGGATGTGGGCTGCCCATATCCCCTGGGACAGCCACATCAAGTGCAGTCACCTCCTCACCCTTTACTTTGTCTTTGTTCACTCCCTCACATGGTCCCCAAGGAAAGCCGAAAGGCTCTGCTGGGTCTTTGGCACTATGATTTCTGGTGGCTTGCAGGCATTTCAGGGTGCTCTGCAACTTTTGACAGACCCTCTGGGTTCCCAAGTAGCTCTGCACCTGCTCCTGCTTCAGCTGCTGCAGCGCTGGGTCTTTTTCAGCAGGTGCTGCAGCAGGGCCTCGTTCTCTGAGGTCAGCTGCTGATTAGAGGCTCTGTGCTGTTCACAGGTGGCTTGGAGGTCCCTGCAGCTGGATCAGGTACTAGCAGATTCTGAGGTGCCTGGCTCTTTAATTCATCTGTCTCAGTTCTCCTAATGTCTCCTCTAGCTGGTCCAAGTTCTCTTGAAGATTTTTCTTCACCTGCTGCTCTTAGTGCAGGCCACGGGTGAACTCTTTCCTCTCACTGCTCACCCTATTAAAGGCATCCTGCAGGTGGGCCCTCTGACCTTTGATCTCTCAGTTATGCAATATTGTGCATCTCAGATAATCTTTTTATTTTAATATATGTTTTTATTGTAAATATACTGTAAAGAGGGGTTATAGTTACATAAGTAAAGTAATGAGTACATTTCCTCAAGCATTGTTACCCCCTCTTTTGTTTTTCCCAAACCATCCCTTCCCTCTCCACCCCCAAACTTCTCCTTCCCTCCACCTCATATAGTCTTATGTTCTCTTTCCATTGACTCCAGAGCTCGTGCCAATCCTGGGCATGTTGATTCCATACCTGGGCCTGTTACACTAGTAACTACAGCTGCTCCTGATGTTCCAGGTTCTGGAGACTGAGGCTCTGGTTTTCCTGTGTCTGGATGTAAAGTTGCTCCTCCAGGTTCTGTATCTCCTTCTTCAACTGCTGGGTGGCACCAACTCTGTGACCTGCCTTCTTAGTCCCACCAGATTGTTCTGTAGTTAGAAAAGCTGCCTTACTCCTTACTTTTTCTCCTCCCTCAGCTAGCTCATTTGCTCCAAGAGATGTTGGCCTTGTCCTTCAGTGGGGGGCTTTCAGCCCTTAACTGCTCTGCAATATTGTCTCCTTCCAAACTTACTTTGGTCACTAACTCCATCATTATTTCTAGTTCTCTCTCCCGCAATGCCCACTCTTCCATTACTTTTTGAACCAGTTGCCTACTATTTCTAGATGAAACTTCACTGAAAACTGAAGAAGTAGGACTTCTGACATGTTATTACCAAGTCCTGTGTCAGTGGAAACGGTGTGGGCAAGGAAGGGCCCAGGGGGAGGCTCAGGGTCATGGTAGGCTGTGGTTGTACCCTGATTGATTTACAGTCCCTACCAATGTTTGTTTGGGGGTTATCTTCCTTTTAATTCTTTCTTTCTTTCCTTTGCTTCTTCCTTCCTTCCTTCTTTCCTTCCTTCCTTCCTTCCCTTTCCTTTCTTTCCTTCCTTTCCTTTTCTTTCTTTCTTTCTCTTTTTTTCTTTCTTTATCTTTCTATCTCCTTACTTCCTTCCCTTCCTTCCTTCCCTCCTTCCTTTCTCTCTCTCTCTCTCTTTCTTTTTTCTTTCTTGCTGTGGTTTCTTTCCTTCAGCTATTTTATTATTATTTTTAAAATCATTTTTGTTTGGATATCCCAGGGCTTGGGTGGAGAAGGTAAGGGAGGCACATCCAGACTCTGAAAGCACCGCTGTTCTCACTATCATGACCAACTATGTCTACTTTCTACAGAATTTCTAAAATCATCTCAGTCACCATGTAGTAGCTCTACCTCCCTCAACGACTGGTAGTGGTGCAAGCCAGGGAATGCCAAAGGTACTAGGCAGCACAGAATGAGTGTGGCTTCAATTCTTGTATCTCCTTGGTCAGAGAGAAACAAAAGGAATGGGAGTGTGCCTAAATCCTTGTGATCTAGGCAGAATGAGTGGAGTCAAGATGAGTGCTGCTTCTGCCACCCCTTCCCCATCTACCTTGTGCACTTGAGTGACAGGGCAGGATGGTGCTTTCACAGCTGGGCTGTATGCAAGTCTATTCATGACCATGACCTTCATCACAAAATATAGTCAGCCAGTGATCCCAAGAAGACACCCTCAGGCCACTGTCCTGGACTTTTTGTGCTGCTGATTCTCATGACCAGGGTGGGTGGGACTTGTCTCAGAGCTCAGGGATGAGTGACAGTAACAGCTATACTGCATCATTTTATAATTGTTTTCCTTACTTCACAATTTTCATGTTTTAGATTGCCTCCAAGCTATTCACTGTTCAGTCCTCCAGACAGTTCTAGTGCCACAACTCCCCCTTAGTGGAAAGTTTTTGATCCTGGTAGTGGATCTATCCCCCTCCCACATGGATTCATTTCCCATCCCTCGAGTACCATGTTCCTGTAAAAGAGCACATTGGATCCAACCAGCATTTCTCTTGAGATTCTACTTCAGTACTAAAATGTTGCCAGAGGCCTTCTAATACACAGTTAAGGTGTTTGTGCTTTTCTCTTCCACTCTGACCCAACTGCAGCCCACCCATCTCATCTCTCTTCAAGATTTTTTCCCCCCAGCAGACCTTGTACTGAACACATTTTAGCTATTTAATGACCACATGTGACTCACTAGTGGCTATCATATTGGACATAGCTAGATAATCCAGAAGTTTTCTTTACTCCTAATAAAAGAATGATCAAGCACAGGCAGCTGAAAATGAAAACATGCTTTTAGTGCTGCAGATTTAAGTGTAAACTAAAAAATACCATAAACAATCTGCAAGTGCTTTGCATACAATAAAATCTCATTTTAACCAGGTCTTCTTTTTCTGTTTATGGGTGTTTGATTGACAGGAATATTCTGCTAAACTTTGTGAAGTAGAGTTAAATAGTCCTCGAGTTGGAGAGCCTTTGTAATCATTTTCTTCTACTTCCCCCCTCTCCTTGCCCCAAAGTTCTAAAGGTCACCTCTAACATAGTATCTAGTGACTATCACTGTTGCATTGGTTCACCCTTTGTCCCACTGTTTCTGTGATTTCTCCTTCCATTCCCCGAATATGATAAACTTATATACAAGACAATGAGCACAGAAGTCAAAAACAGTGTCAACCAAAGGGGGGAAAAGAAAGAAAAAAGAAATAACTGCAGATAGTACACTTAAAGTTCCTCATTTCCATTTTTTGGAGCTCAATTCTATAAGCATCATTTTATATGGTCATATGCACATAGGTATTGAGCCATTGTGATCCTCTGCTAAGAATATACTAGACATATTCTACTTATTATAAATGAGGGAAACCATGCAGTCTGTGTTTTTTTGAGTCTGGCTTACTTCACTTAACATTATTTTTCCAAGTCTTTTCATTTCCTTACAAATGGGGCAATGCCATTCTTTCTGATGGAATCATAGAATTCCATTGTGTATCTATACCACATTTTCTAGATCCATTCATACTAAAAGGTATCTGGGTTGATTCTATATCTTAGCTATGGTAAATAATGCTGCAATAAACATGGTTGTACTGGTAGCTTTAATGTGGCATTGTTTGTGGTCATTTGGGTAAATTGGAGGAAGCTATATACTTAAAGAATGGGTGCCAGTGACTCAAGCATATAATCCTCCCTACTCAGAAGGCTGAGATATCAGGATTGCAGTTCAAAGCCAGCCTGGGCAGGAAAATGCATGAGACTCTTATCTCCAATAATCTACTAATAAAAAGCTAGAAGTAGTTCTATGGCTTCAACTGGTAGAGCACTAACCTTGAGCACAAAGAGGCTCAGGGACAGCACCCAGGCCCTGAATTCAAGCCCCAGGGCCAGAAAAGAAAAGAAGAATAGTTTCATTAGATACTTAGATAATCCAAAGCACATTTTCTTTCTGTCTTTATTACAAAATCATATCATGATATTGCCAAAATAACTCACACACGGTCTGCAGCTTCCAACATGACTTAAACCCAAAGCCTGTCCTGTAAATAACATTAATTGTTCCAAGCCTATACCATAATGAAGAAAGAACTATAATTAATGACCACTGTTTTTTGTATTTGATAGTAAAAAAAATCCACTGGTGTTGAAAAATTTTGACTAGGTTCCAAGGTCATAAATGCACAGGTGGAAATCTATTGCAGATTTATGACTCTTATACAGATATCTCATTGTTACTATTGATGTAATAAACTTCATAATGGTATTATCCCACATGTAAACCTAATAATTATAATAAAGTATGTCAGTATGTTACAATAGTTAATAATGACACAAATATTAACAGTAGTATCATCTTCTCACTTTAGTATTCAATATACTTAGCAATTTGTAATCTGGCTATAAGAAACAACCATCTGTACTTTAAAATTGCTATCCCAAGGGATGGTGAGGGGTACAGGGATGGAGGCAACAATGCTTGATAAGAAATGCACTCATTACCTTGCTCATGTAATTGTAACCCCTCTGTACAGTATTTTACAATTAAAAAATTTAAAAAATAAAATTGCTATCCTATTAAAATATTACTTTGAAAGATAATCGTATAAAGATGATAAAGAAAGATTTCATTATAATACTGTTCTTCATAGTTTGAATGAATGATTTACTATGTGTTTCTGTGATACAATAGTAAAAATTAAACTTAAGAAAATAATATGTTGTTATATACCAATATTATAGAATATATTTAAAGTCTAAACAACAATTTCAAATGAAAGACTTATCATCCAAAATTTTACTTTAGTAATTGGTAAAATTTACCAAACACTTATCAGGTAGTTGATACTTCAAAGTAAATACTCTCTCCTATAATATGCACAACAGCACACAAAAGAAATTATCTTATTATTTTATGTTATATGTAAGGAATCCAATACAAAGAGAGGGCAAGTAGTTTAGATAGATATTATATATTTGAATGAAGTCCAAACTAGGCTATAGATTCTACAGTTTTATATCTAATATGCAGTAGTGCTGTCTAGGCAGTAAATAGCAGGTAGTACTCTTAATTAGGATTCTCTAACTGTTCAATACTTTTAAAAATAAATAGATTATCTGAGAATGCGACAGAATGTTCTCTTTCTCTCAATTAATCAATCAATCAATATATCTCAAACCTACATAATTACTGCCTATAAAATAAGGATGGTGAATAAAAATATTTTCCTATTTTTCAGATAAAGGGATCTTTAAAGAGTAATGAAACTGGAAAAACTATGGTTATTATACTGTGGTTTTATATATAGATTGTCTTTATTCTGGGACTTTGCATTTTTTCAGAGGAAAAATAAAAAAAATCTCTGCCCATTGTTTTATTGTATCAAAGAATTCATTGTGTAAACATAGGTCAAATGATTAAAAGACACTTATTCTGTATAAGAGTCAAAGCCAAACTCCAGCCTATACGCAAATACTGACAAAAACTCTAAAGAGAATAGTGACAAGAAGATACCTCCTGAGAGACGCAAGGATGAATGGTTGCAGTTAAAATATTTTTTTTTTCTGATTTCCTAGAAAACAATTGAAATAAACAATTAAAATCAGAATCAAAATAAAAAAGTAGAAAAAATCATGAATTCTATCCATTCAATTAAAATGCTATATCACTAAATGACAGAGAAGATAAACAGTATGTTCCTCTAGAATTTATAATCTAGGAAAGAAGGCAGAGATTCACCTAAGAGAATGGTAAGATATAAAGCTGAAGAAGTTGCAAAGACTAAGTCAGATTTCCTTATTTAAGCTTCTTTAAAGGATTATCAATATTTTATTACACTAAAGTTATGGGGAATTATTATTATTTTTTGTCCAATCCTGGGACTTGGGCTCAGGGCCTAGGAATGTTCTCTGAACTTTTGTGCTCAGGGCTAGTGCTCTACCACTTGAGCCACACCTCCACTTCTGGAGTTTTGGTGGTTAGTTGGAGATAAGACTCTCACTGACTTTTCTGCCCAGTCTGGCTGTGAACTGAAATGCTCAGCTCTCAGCCTCTTGAGTATTAGAAATGTGAGCCATCAGTGTTTGGCTTAATTTTTCCATTCTGAATAGATAACTTTTCAAAGCAAGGAAAGGTTTTTATTTGATAAGTTAATGTAAGCTGATAACTTAGAAGATCATTGGTGCACTCTATCCATGATTAATAAAAGATTGAAAACTAGGACTATTTTAGAGATAGATATTTTGGATAGGCAAGCAGAAAGGGACTGATAACAAAGGAAACTGTGAATGGATGCATAAGTATATCCAGGTGAATTTCAACAAACATCCTGCTCCATTATTGTCTGGGCATAACACTTGGGCATGGTTGAGCCTACTCTTCTGTGTAGAGGTCAAAAGTCTCCCAACAGAGACTTTCTTTGCATGAAAGGTGAACCAGAGGCCTTATCTACATCTCATTTTTGCTGTGGTTTCATGTATACTCCTCCCCCTGAAATCACCATACTGGCACTACATTAGATAAACCACTTCTCATTCTCTGGTTCTTGGAAATGCCCTCCCATTCCTAAGAAATCCTTTTGCTTGTGTACATTATCTTTAGCATAATTATTAAGCCATATCCATAAAAGCGCCTGAGACTTTAGAGCTCTATGCTATACTATCACTTTGCTACGTGTTCACAGGTGTACCTGCAATGTCCTATATGGATATGCTGTTGCTTTTGCTTTGCTTCAGGAATAGTAATTTTTTGTTTTTGTTCCTTCAGTAAATCTCATTTTTGCGTTTTTTAAAATAGATTTTTGCTCTGCTAAGACTACTCTGTGTGTCAGCCCCTAAAGTTTTGTTTTGTTTTGTTTTTTCAGTTCGTTTCTTCATCTATTTGTCACCAAAGAAATATTTGGTGATTGTGGCAGGATGTGCTGGGGGATATTAGGTCCAGCCGAGGTTAACTACCTTACAGTGAACTGACGAGTTTCAACTAAAATTTTCCTTTCTGTCCCCTTTCTCTGATTTTTCAGTCTCCTGAGATCAAAGCCAAACAAGAAACACTACCCAATTGGGCAATTAAATGTCACTATGATGTTCATTCATAGAAGACTTCCATGACATTATGAGAGGGTCAGGGAATCGGATAGGCATTAGGCCTTCCACATTCTATGAGTTAGACTTCATGTAGGAACCATGTGAAAACATGGATGCATCTCTGTGGGCTTATCCCTTTTTACCTCTTTAAAAAAATAATTGATTTACTGTTATTTCAGAGGTGATGTACAGAGGGATTACAATTACACGTCAGATAGTGAGTACATTTCCTTTCATACAGTGTCTTCTGTTCCCTCCCTCTCTCGCACTCCCTCCCTCCTGTCTCCACCCATCAGTTGTATAGTTCACATCCATCAGTGTCCGGTGAGCTCCACTACTGTACTTTTTCACCCTTTTTCCCTCAAGTACTGTACCTTCCCTTCCACCCTCTTGAAGATATACATATGAGTACCCCATACATAAAGAAAAAACGACAGACCTCATTAGGTTTTTACAGAAGGTTTTGATCTCATTGTGTCCTGACTTCCTAAGTTGTCCGTGGGACTCAGTCTAATCTTTTCTTTCTTATTTTACCTCACTATGTCATGCATCATCTTGTTCATTCCATACCCATTTTGCTAAGTATGTGTGGTGTAGGGAAGTATGGGATTAATTTTCTCTGCATTTCCTTGTAGGCTACTATTTCATCTGCACTGGCCATTTGAGCATTTTTGTTCCACTCCTTCTAGTATTGTGAAAATACGCAGGAAACACTACTTTCCTCTCATGGAAATGGGTTCAACACCAACCCAAATCCCCTATTCCACTGTTACCTTGGTGGAATAGTTGATCATGATGAGTGAATTGATTGGTCCAAAAGCCCTCTGACAGGGACTTTTCCAACCATAAAGTTTAGTCAGATACCTCCTGTGTATATTATTATAGTTATGGTGTCATGAAAAAAACCTTCATTCTTACAATAGTCTCGACTCTGAAGACCCCATGGTAGGAAAACCATTTTCTATTCTTTCATTCTTAGAAACACATTCTGAGAATAAAGAAACTTCTAAGAAAGTTCTGTAATTACATAGATATCTTAGCATAATCATTAAGTGTTATTCATAAAAGATTGTGAGACCCAGAGTTTCATGATCAACCTTAATCTCCTAAGGGAGTGTACTTTTATTTTCAATTCAGGAATACCTTTGCTCGTTTCAGCAAATCTTAACTTGCATAGTTGCTTCAGCAAATCCTTCTCTGATCAAACTCCTAGTCAGTGACTTTGGAATTACATTTTTCAGCATGACAAACATCTTCTATTCATCTCTAGTGGTAAGCAACAGTGGGGTACTAAAGTATAACTCCATTGAATCACTGATAATTTTTTTATTGTGAGGATACTGTACAGAGGGGTTACAATTACATGGGCAAGATAAAGAGTACATTTCTTATCAAGTATTGTAGCCTCCTCCTTTGTTTCCCCTTCCCATCCCTTCCCATCCTCCCCCCCACCCCCATCTAATCATCCTCCCCTCCCCCCGCACCAAAGATAGTTTTAAGGGAGCAGACTAGAAAACCCTCACTTATCAATTGCACAACAATTGAATAATAGATTTTTGAATTTTCACCATTTGCAAATATTTCATTTGTAATTTTGTTATTCCATCTTTGTGAAATGTGCTTAGGAATATTTATTGAGTACTATACATCTTATTAATTGTAATGATACTTTGTTATTACAAAGCATCAAAGAATGAGAATATCTATAACTTTATATTCTAGAACTATGTCCTGTTGTAAAGCTAAATTTAACAAGTATGAAAGGCATATTACTTTAACAAAGACATCAATGACATTATTTATATATGATACTTTACAATGTTCTACATGTTTGATGGCTATATTTAATTGATGCCTATATTTAATTTAATTTAAATAGCAATATTACTTACAGATAAAACATACCAATTCATATATGGTGCCAATATGAAAATAATTGGCTCAAAACAAACTGAATTGGAAATAACAAAGCTTAATAGAACTCAAGATTCTGGTCAAATTGATTTTCATTTTCATTTAAAATATTTAGTCTGTGTTTGATATTTATATTTCTAATTTATAAGATCACATCCATAACATCTTAATTATAAAGCCATTTGACTATAAGAAGTACTGTGGTGGGCTGGGAAGGTGGCTCAGTGGTAGAGTGCTTGCCTTGCATGCATGAGGCCCTGGGTTCTATTCCTCAGCATCACATAAGCAAAAAGAAAAAAGCGGGAAGTGGCACTGTGGCTCAAGTGGTAGAGCACTAGCCTTGAGCTGAAGAGCTGAGGGACAGCGCCCAAGCACAGAGTTCAGGCTCCACAACCGGACCCCCCTCCCAAAAAAGAAAAAGAAAAAAAAAGAAGTACTGTGTTAGCATCACTTAATCATTTGCTATAATAATTACATATCCTCCTTCTTACTTTGACTTTCTATTGTTTTATTTGTTTGATCATTTCAATTTAAACATAGTAACCCCCTGCCAAGTGCTGGTGGCTCATTCCTGAAATCCTAGCTATTCAGGAGGTTGAGATCTGAGGACATTGATTTCAAGTTAGCACAGATAAGAAAACCCATGATACTCTTATCTCCAATTAACTTCCAAAGAAATAAAAACTTATGCTGTGGCTCAAGTTGTGGAGCACTAGTCTTGAACAAAGAAGCTCAGAAGCAGAGTCCAGGCCTGAGTTCGACCTCAGTGCCTGAAATCGGAAAGGAATTTTTTTTTCATTGTCAGATATTTCAGTATCTTAAATTGAGATCTCTGCCATTTGTTTTTGTCTGTTTCAGTTTGAACTCATCTTAGCTTTTCAGATTGTCATTGTTATGATCATTGTTTTGCCTTCATAAAATAAAATTTCAATAATTTTCACAAAGATGGAAATCTCTATTAGGCTGATTTTAACATTCCCTAAGAGGAGACATGGAGGAAACTGACTTACAAATTTCTCAGAAACGTATTATTTTAAAGTACCTTACACACAAGATTTTTGTGACATTTTGCTTGTTATCTCATTCTTTATATTCATGTTGTTAAAAATAAGAATGGATTTAAGTACATAAAATGTTTCTTATGCTTAGATACATTTTATGGATACAGGGAACCTTTTTTTGATGAAAACATCTAGTAAAAAAATTACTCAAATTCTTTTGAAGATTATACAATATAAGAATTCTAGGGGCTGGGAAGGTGGCTCAGTGGTAGAGCGCTTGCCTTGCATGCCTGAGGCCCTGGGTTCGATTCCTCAGCACCACAATAACAGAAAAAGCCGGAAGTGGCACTGTGGCTCCAGTGGTAGAGCGCTAGCCTTGAGCTGAAGAGCTGAGGGACAGCGCCCAGGCCCAGAGTTCAGGCCCCACGACCGGACCCCCAAAAAAAAGTTAAAAAAAAGTTAAAAAAGAATTCTATAAAAATAATATAGGACATATTAACTAAATTGTAAAATAAAGATAAACTACCAAATGTCCAGCTCTCCCAGGCAAAAGTTATAAAATGCCTTCACATTACAGTAGATAAAATTCTATTTGCAGTATTTTCCACATCCCATCTGACATTTACTAAAAGGTTGGTGCCCCCATCATGTGTTTTCTTCCTCTGCTGCTCCTCTCAGTTAACTTAAAGTCATCATCCACCTGCTTCAGATAAACTTAAAAATCACCTCACAAATAAAAACTTCTTCCAAAACCAAATTAAATAGAAAGCAGAAAGGAGAAGCAAGAGAACATTAAATTTCCTTTAGGCTCCCTGCCTAATTCTTCTTGGGCTCAGAGCCCAATTTCCATGGAACCTATTCTGGTTTCTTTTCAAGCCATGGGTAAAAAGGACAGTCTTGGTTATCATGATCTTTCAATCTTATTCTAATTGAAAAATACATTATAAGTAAGACTACACAGTATCTATCTCATGCTAGTTTCACTATAGGATGGGATACAAATTTATGAAAACAGCTGTTTGTTCCAATAATAGAGCATTTTCTCTATATAATTAACTGACTATGACTGCAACATAAATCTGTATTTCTCAATTGTGATCAACCACTAAAATACAAACCCATCTCTCCTTCTGAAGAAAGTCATGTCAACATTATTGATATCAACCTCTCAATAAGGGAGAGTATTTCCCAAGGAAAGGTAAGTGAATGCAGTCATAATATTATATATATATATATATATATATATATATAACTTCAGTTTTTATATTTATATACATATATATAAACTGAAGTAGGAAAACTGAAGGAGATAAATAGGGTTGGGAAAGATAGGGGGAATAATGAAGGGGTGACATGGATGAAGATGCATTGTACTCATAAACCGACATGCTAAATTAAGACCCTTCTGTACAATTTCAGAGAAGAAATGACTATTTACTTGGAGAAAGGGTGCCATGGTTATGAAATCTTATGCAAAATATCACTTTTCCTCTGAGAATATGTTTTTCCAAATGAAATATTTTCACAACTAAATACACATGTTTTTTCAAGCACTCATTTGTAGATTTCTATAAAGCCTACCCTGTGCTCTATTTTTAATATATCGTGTCTCAGTACATTAGACACTTAGCATGCAGCACACTCTTTCATTTCTTAGAATACTTTCTAAAATGAAAGGTGTCCCTTAATTTGTGAGTAAGCAGTATGCAAGAGATTATTTGCCCAACTCTAATAGTCTAATAAATGGTTGAACCAAGACTCAAGTATGGGTTCCTTTTTTCTCCCTGGATTCTTTCAATTGTTTACATATATGAAAAACTAGGTCTTAAATTGCTTGTTCTTTGGTGTCTTTTATGCTATAATCTCCTAAACTCAGAAGGGATTGATAACCACAAGACTAAAGAAAATTGTGATATAAATGTATTTTCCTGGGAGATTTCCTGGTTTAAGAAACACATTAGATAAATCCCAGCAAAGGAATATTCTTATCTGGATACTTGATTAGTACTCATCAAAACCACCAAGGTTTTCAAAATAACCCCTACCCTTGAGACTTCATGACAACTGAGAACAAGTCTAAAGATGCAAAATGACAAAATGTAATGAGTTAATCTCAGAAGCAATCCTGCAAGAGAAAAACAGCCTTAGGTTAAAGCTTAAGAAATAAGAATGAAAAGTGGGTTTTACTTAACAGTAATGATTAAGTATTGGTTCATTAATTCTGATAAATGTATCATACAAATATACTCATTAACAATATTTCAAAGTCAGTGTGTAGTACATAGAAATGCTATGTTTTTTCATATGCTTTCTGTAAATTGTAATGTACTGTAAAATTATTGAAAAAGATTATCAAAACAAATGCTTCTATAATTCTCTTTTACTAAGTGAGATCTATGAATAACATTACATTTTTGTTTCCATTTGCTGTGCCATTATTTTCATATTTATCAGCAAGCATAACCATTTACAATTTCCTTAAGTTCTTTCAATTTTTTTCCTTACATGCAAAATGGGGATAACAATATGTAAGCTATGGAGAAAAGAATTAGAATGAAATGAGATATTGATATCCGTGTTAGTTGTAAGATCTTCACATAGTAAGTTCTCAAAACATATTGCTACCCGATTAAACATCATCATTTGTAAGTGTGAAAGATCAAACCTTTTTTTAGCCCTGCCTGTCACCATCTGAAAACTGCTAGAGGGCTAGCAGAGCAGTTTAGAAATACCTCTTTGAGATTTTATTGCATGCTAGGCACTTAGCATCTGAACGAAACATGAACCTGAGTATTGACATACTATAACAATGTGATGTGTGATTGCTCTTTCTGCCTCCAGCTTATGTTATTCTATGACTTAGTTCCTTCTTTTTATAAAGAAGGGACTTTATAAATTTTGTTTAGGTATATCACATGTTCATGATATTTATATTGAAGTCCTTCACAAAATTATTTGTCTTGATTTGGGTTAGTGGAAACACTGAAGTGTTAGCTTCAGTGCAGAATGGCATTCATTACTCATCTATCAGAAATCTTTTCATATCCTTCAAGAATTTTTACTGATCAAGTAAGATGGCCATTCACACTCCAAAACACATACATACACCACCACCACCACCATCACCACCACCTCTACATAATAGAGGAGCATTTTGCATAAACCTTAAGTAAACTGATCTGCACCTGAGATGATTTAGCTGTTTTTTTTTAATCTGTGGAAGTTACTTTTACAAATTCAGAAGAAATAACCATTACTATATGAAATGTTCAGTTTTTAATGAGTCAATGTACTTCTTGTATTTTATTTGCTGACTTTTTTAAAGCAATGCTTATTTATTTTTTAATTTAATTTTATTGTCAAGATGTTGTAGAGAGGGGTTACAGTTACATACATAAGGTAGTGACTATATTTCTTGTCAAACATTGTTACCCCCTCCCTCATTTTTCTCCCACTTTCCCTCCCTAAAGGCCCTCCTAACTGTAAAGTTCATTTCCAACATGTTGTCTTTTGAGTATCACTGTTGCATTGGTTCACTCTTTGTACAATATACTTCTTTATCAACATATAATAACTAAAAGTGATTTATATCCTGGGCAGCTCTTACGTAGTAAGAGGTTAATAAAGAAAACCATCAAAGATAGAGACAAGTGAAGTTCACACGCAGAGGATTAGATGCCCTTTCATATGCCATAATTTCAGGGTTGATACATATAAATAAAATGTGAACATTGCGTTTTCCAAAAGTAGAGGTCAATAGCTATCTATTTTTCATGACCTCAACCAATTCTTGTGAACCAACTTTTGAGCTGGCAGGTCAGGTTCAAAGGAGACTCTTAAACTTAGATGCAGAACATAAGAAGGCTCAAAACCAGGACCTGAGATGAGTGAACACTGCTCTTGGCTCCTTGGAAGGGCATCCAGGCAATAGAAAAGCAGTAATAGCACATATGTTAGGGCAATCTTTGTAATGAGACAAGTTTCTATACTGAAAAGACTGCCATCTTCTTTTTCTTCCGTTTTGTCCTCTGCTTATTTTGATGGGAAACCATGGACATTCAATTATTCTAACACAAATTAACGTAAATAATTTTATCATATATTTTTAAGGGATAAATGAAATAACCTAATCAAATATATAAGAGTACAAAGATAAGATCTTTGTGGAAAACATCTGTAAAGAGTTGCAAACAGACTGAACCATATTTCCCAAGGAACAGCCTGAGTGCACATTTACAATCTGGCAATAATCATATTTACTATAAATGATGAAAAAGACCACTCATGTTATACATACAGGCATGAAAGACCTTTAGATACATTTGCTTTTATAGTTTCTGACACGTGGCAAAATCAGTCATATTTTATAGATTTCAATTCTACTCATTCTCAAATACCACTGTGCAGTTAAATTGTAGTTTCTTTTTAAGATCCATATTTAGAGCAGCAAGAAACTAGTTTATGAAAACTAAATCATAATATATGGTAAGCTCAAGTTTCAATTATATTATTTTATATTTATAACAGAATATCAACATATGATAGGCATTAGCCCATCATCAAATATACTTCCTATTTTATCAAGGTCAAAAGTAAGCCAGATCCTATAAACCACTCTCTCTAGCATGTGCATAGATACATGTGTACAGTAAATGGAAAATAGTATATTTAAATGTGATTATTTAAGGAATATTTGAGGTTGTAATGTTTAAAGGTTCTATCTTATTGAAAGTATCTCCTTTTTTGAAGATGAGGATAGTGAGCCAGTGCCGGTGGCTCATGCCTATAATCCTAGTGACTCAGGAGGCTGACATCTGAGGATGCCGGTTGAAAGCCAGCCTGGGAAAGGAAAGTATGTGAGACTCTTATCTCCACTTAACCACCAGAAAACCGGAAGTGTCACTGTGGCTTAAGTGGCAGAGTGCCTGCCTTGATCTGAAGAGCTCAGGGACAGCACCTAGACCCAGAGTTCAAGCTCCATGACTAACATCAGATCTTACCAGGTAGCCTAGGGTTGCCATGAGTTCTGGTAGATCCTCCTACTTCTGCCTACTGAGGACTGGGACTACTGATCTATACTACTACAGCCAGTTGCAATGGTTAATCTTGTCTATTAACTTGATTGTATTGGAAGATATTTAGGAAACTAGTAAAGAACACTTCTGAGAACCTCTAGGGTATTCCCAAAAAGGATAAATACATCATCAAAAGTTCCATACATCTAAAAAGTAATTTAGTAGTGCATTCAAAGCTAATACGTATGCCTTACAGGTTTTAAATCACATCCAACACACCATTGTAGATTTTCTGGTTTTAGTTCCATGTGAGAAACATATGTACATCTCAACATTATTATAATATTTTAGACATATGTCTAGAATTTTGTGTACTATTATCTCAAAATTATAGCCACATCTTGATCATAAAGGACCACAATTACATTAATGTTGACTTGTATGTGTATATTTCTAGGAATTTTGTTGAAAGCACTTTAATAAGACTTTTAGACATCCAGAGTTAGAAAATATCACTAAATTTGCTTTCAAGACTCTTTTTTATAAAATACATTTTTTATTGTGAAAATACTGTATAGAGGGCTTACAATCACATGAGCAAGGTAATGAGTTCATTTCTTATCAAGCATTGTTTCCTCCTCCTTTGTTTTTCCCCTACTATCCCTTCTCTTCCATATTCAAAAATACATTCCCCTCCTCTCCCCACCTAAATTGCAAAGTTCATTTTTCAACATAGCGTCTTGTACATCTCATTGTTGCAATGGGTCCACCTGTATCCCTATTTAAACAATTTGTTTTTCCCCTTCCCCTCCACAAATTATACCAACATCAAACACAGTGAAAACAGAGGTTTGTATACCATGGGGGAGAGACATACAAAGCAACAAAAAAATCACATGGTACCTTATAAATATGTTAGAAACAATAGCAAGAAAGAAAAAAACACTCTGTCCTTATCTTGGGGTTCATTTTGCTTAACATCATCTTATCTGATCTTTTCTGCTTGTCACAGATATATACTAGTTATTGTAAATAAGGGACACTATGGGACCTATGTTTCTTTGGGCCTGGCTTACTTCACTTAATATAATTTTTTCTAAGTCTTTCCATTTCCTAACAAATGGGGCAATGTCATTCTTTCTGATGGAGGCATGGAATTCCATTGTGTATATATACCACATTTTCTTGATCTATTCGTCTACTGAGGGACATCTGGGTTGGTTCCATATCTTAGCTATGCTAAATAATGCTGCAATAAACATAGTTGTGCTGGTAGCTTTAGTATTGTCTTACAGAGAAACTTCTCTGAAGAGGAAATAAGAATGGCCAATAGACACATGAAAAATGCTCAACCTCTCGACATAAAAGAAATGCAAATCAAAACAACATTGAGATACCATCTCACCCCAGTTAGAATGGCTATAATCAAAACTCTAATAACA
Source organism: Dipodomys ordii (assembly GCF_000151885.1). NCBI lineage: Eukaryota > Metazoa > Chordata > Mammalia > Rodentia > Heteromyidae > Dipodomys > Dipodomys ordii. The sequence goes on along the minus strand of NW_012267265.1, from coordinate 9,204,984 downwards.
ACAGATGCTGGAGGAGATGTGGACAGAAGGGAACCTTACTGCATTGTTGGTGGGAGTGTAAACTTGTTCAACCACTTTGGAAAGCAGTATGGAGTTTCCTCAAAAGACTCTACATAGAGCTCCCCTATGACCCAGTAATCCCACTTTTGGGCATTTACCCAAATGATCACAATCAAGACTCTTTTTGACTGCTGCTGAAATATTTATATGGAGAACTTCTCACTTGCTTCTTTTCCTCAATAATATTTGTTTGACATGCATAATAAAACATCATTTCTGCACAAGGAATGCAGAATGAGTTCACAATGCAAATGTGGTTAAGTGTTCAATGTAGAGTCTCAGGACAGAGTATCAACGAAGACTTCATGCAAGAAATTGGTTATCAGAAGAGACGATTGTTAGGGAAATAAAGAGAACATAAAGACCATTTGGGACAAGTGTTCCTCGGCTTCTAAAAGTGGAATTCAAACAGTAAAAGTTAATAGAGCGTTCCAAAAATTTTTCCCCTAGTTGTTAATTCTTTTCTGTGTAGATAGGGAGTTTTGATGTTTTCTAACTAATTCTTGTGTGTGACATTACTCTTTTTGGTGTTTCTAGGCAAAAATGAAGAAAATTATTATTTATTGAAGAGAGGAGAAACTAAGATTGATGAGTGGAACATGGGCTTTCAATCCATCTGAAAAGAGTGGCCAGAAACTCATAGTTAAAGGTGTGGAATCCTCAAACCAAACTCTCAAGTATCTATGGCTTTTCTCCAAGTAAACAAGATTTATCAGGGAAGGGCATGAAACCGAATCATTTCCTTCAAATATTCTAGTCTTTCTGGAACTTTTCCAATCAGATTGGTCTTTTTCCTGCTTTGAGTATCTACACTCAAAACAGAACATTGCTTCTTTTAATAAAGAGAAATCTGTGCATAGCATTTTAAAGGGAAAAATAGCCTATCATGAGGATAAAAGTTTATGAAAGTTTTGAGCAAGTTTGATATCTTACGACAAGTACATGGACAAAGTGATAAATTAAGAATTATGCACTGTAAAAAATAGAACACCTGGGGATGGGAAGGTGGCTTAGTGGTAGAGTGCTTGCTTTTCATGCATGAGGCCCTGGGTTCGATTCCTCAGCACCACATAAGCAGAAAAACAAAATTGGCAGTGTGGCTCAAGTGGTAGGGTGCTAGCCTTGAGCTGAAGAGCTGAGGGACAGCGCCCAGGCCCAGAGTTCAGGCCCCACGACCAACCAAAAAAATAAATCAATAAAAGAACAGCCAATAGCCATGTTTCAAGTGTGATCAGAATTTTAAAACGCAGGGGTTTTTCTAGAATTCAATACTTAACAGGTAGTAATCATGACATCATGATTACTAAAAAACAAAGGGTCTGTCACTGTGGGAGTGTGTTGAAATCAGGGAACTTTTTTTTACCTTCTGTTGGCAAATTACATCATGGCAGTGTTACAAGAGTGTGAGCATGAGAGGAGAGGGAACAAGCAGATGGAGTTGTACTGGTTATAGCCAGAGATAAAGAGATTAAGTGAAAAACAAAAACATATTAAGAAACAACTGCACCCGCACCCATTAAAACTTGGTAACGGCTAGTGAGCCCCACAGAAACCAGAATGTTTGACTTGGTGCAATTTGAAAATTATTTTATAAGCAATTATGGTGCATTTCCACACGTATGCCTTCCCTTTTATCGTCGGTGGGGAAGGAGAGGGGTGCTGAGGAAAAACCACTATTTTAAATGCAGAAGATGGAGTGATTTTTCCTGTGCCCGTTTTTGTTTACTCACACACTCTGACATTTATTTTAGCATCATGGAACCACCTTCTACTGGCTTCAGTATGTGATTTGATTTTGCCTTTCAAAGTATTCAGAAGTTAAAATAAATAAATAAACCAGGCACTTCCTTCCTTCGCAGATGGTTTACTTTACATGTTGCACAAGGAAAAGTAGGTATCATCTTTAAACACCAGCAGTGAAAAAAGGCATGCAGACTTAGGTTGTCTGTTTGTAAGTCATTGTATCTCAAACAATTGCTATGTAACAGCAACTAGGCAAAATAATGGTGGATGTAAAGTGCTGAAGGAAGAGAGGAGATGCTATTTTGGTGGTCATCCTAGAAGAGAACTAGAGAACAAAGAGAGATAAAGAGCAGAACAAAAATGCAAGAGGCATTCACATAGATAAAAAGAAAGAAGGAAGCAGCAACATATTGTGTAAGTAGTTCAATATTTTAGCACTATAATGAGGTTTTAGTAGTCATTTCAAGCAGGTTTGACAGTTGTAAGGAAAACATGTATTGTCTGATGCCCATTGCTATTCATTTTTCCAAATTAACTCAAAATTTGGTATTTCAAATCACAATTATCTATAATCCCATAGTTTCTCAGAGTCAAGAATCTGTGCCTAACTATGTGTGTCTGATTCTTTTCTGGGCTATCGTCATACCACTGGACAGGGCTGAAGTCACCAAGGCCTGACTGGGAATGAAGTAATATCCACTTACAGTTCTTCTGAAGAGGATTCTTCCCAAGGCTGCTTACAGCAGGATGACTTACTTTCCCAGAGTGAATGACCTAAGAGAGAGTCTCCAAGAAAGAAGGAGCATTCTTTCTATAACCGAATCTCATATTATTTCTGGAGTTTCCCATGTTAGAAATGACTCAGAAAAGTCGGCTAAGAGGAGAGGATTGCATAAATATACACCTACTAGGGGTCAAGAATAACTGGGGCCACAAACAGGTATGAATTAACTTCCAGGCATAGATGAAGGTGGCATGTTAAGCAGAAGATCATTTAGCTTGCAGTGGTATAATCCAAAGCTTCCTGTGTGGAGTCTCAAGTGTTCTTGAGACTCAAGGCCCTATAGCTTTGTGGAAAAAGAAAGAGCTACAAACATTTGGCTAAGGGGAAAGGCATGAGAAACTTCTACACTTTATTTGCTCATAAAGCCAACTTCACAAGTAAAAAATAAGTCAATAATTAACCCCTTCTGTTTAATGTGGAGAAAGAGTAGATTGGAGGAGTATAGGCCATAATAGGTAAATGCTTCTTTTAATTCTCATTTTGTAAACTTGGGCTCAAAGGAGGGTAGAAGAGACAAGAAAGAAAAAAAAATGTAATTGAGATGCAGTTAAAAAGCAAAATGCATAGGTGTTGGTGCCTGATTGAAAATAGGAATGATTTAAGTTTGTTATGAGGATATTAATTCATTTAGTAAGATCAATTCAGAATAGGGAAGAAAATACAAATTTGAAAAAAAAATATAAGAAATCCCAATTAGAGATTATGGCACTGAATGTTTTCCTAAATCTAAGGTCAAAAAAAATTGACAAATTCACAAATAAAAGTTGTGCTACTAGAAAAAGCATTATTTCCTTAAAAATTAGTTGTTATTCTAAAGGTAATATACAGAGGGGTTACAGTTACATAAGTCTGGTAAAGAGTGCATTATTTTTTTGAATAATGACACCTCTTCCTTCACTCTCTCCCAGTTTTTCCTGCTCATCCCCACCCATAAGATGAATAGCTTATTTTCAACATAGTGTCTAGTGAGTACCACTGTTGCATTTGCTTACCTTTTGTCCCTCCTTTCTGGACCCCTTTACCCTCCCAAGGATAAATGAAGAAACAAGGTAAAAAGAAAACAAAACAAAAACAGTAAAAAAGGAACCATCTCTTCTTTCCATTTCCTGGAGTTCATTCGATAACTATTATTTTATATGATCAGATGCACATAGGTATTGCATCTTTGTGTTCCTCTCCTAAGAATATCTTCTTTTGGTCTCATTGTATGTGAATGCCTAGAGTGCCTGGAATCCTGTATAATTTATCAGTCCCACTCAGTGTGTAGGTTTATATACTTGTAGGTTTATAGGTACATTCTAGCTACTACAAAGGAGATAAATCATGAAAACTATGTTTCTCTGGGTCTGGGTCTGACTTACTTCACTTAATATAGTTTTTTTCCCATCTTTCCATTTCCTTACACATGGTGCAATATCATTCTTGTCTAAGTAGAATTCCATTGTGTACATATACTACAATTTTTCTTGATCTATTTGTCCACTGAAGGGCATATGGGATGATTATATATCTTGCCTATGGTAAATAATGCTGTAATGAACATGGTTATGTTGGTAGCATTAGTATGGTCTTGTTTGTATTCTGTTTGATAAATGCCCAGAAGTGGGATTGCTGGGTCACAGGGGAGCTCTATGTGTAGTCTTCTGAGGAACCTTCATACTGCTTTCCGGAGTAGTTGAACAAGTTTACATTCCCACCAACAGTGTAATAGAGTTCCCTTTTGGCCACATCCACACCAGTGTTTGTTATTGTTAGTTTTTATTTTATACTGGCCATTCTAAGTTGAGGTAGAATCTCAATGTTGGTTTATTTTGCATTTCTTTTAAAACATTTTAAAAACATATTTTTATTGTAACGAAACTGTAAGAAGGGTTACATTTACATGAGCAAGGTAATGAGTCCACTTTCTATTGAGCATTGTTACCACCTCCTTTGTTTTTCTCCTACCATCCCTTTCCTCCCTACCTCCCCAACTCCTCCCCTGCAAAGTTGTAAAGTTCGCTTTCAACATAGTGTTTTGTACATCTCATTGTTACAATGGGTCATTCTGTATCCTTATTTCAGCATTTTGTTATTTCCCTTCCCCTCCCTAAATTAGAAAAAATGTATATACAAGATGCAGGACATGGGAATCAAATATGATAGCAGGGGTTGTACCATGGGGGAAGAACATACAAAGAAAGAAAAAAATCACATGGTACATTATGAGTACATTAAAAAGGACAACAAGAAAGATAAAATCTCTTGTGTCCCTATCTTGGGGTTCATTTTGCTTAGCATCAGGTTATATGATCATATGTACATAGCTTTTGACCTCTTTTGCTTGTCCTAGACATACACTAGTTATTGTAGGTAAGGGAAACCATGGGACCTATGTTTCTTTGAGTCTGGCTTACTTCACTTAATATAATTTTTTCCAAGTCTTTCCATTTCCTAACAAATAGGGAGATGTCATTCTATTTGATGGAGGCATAGATTTCAACATAGTGTTGTGTACATCTCATTGTTATAATGGGCTAACCTGTGTCCCTATTTAGGCATGTTGTTTTTTCCCTTCCCCTCCCCAAATTAGAGAAGTTTATATATATATATGATATGCATGATTTGCATTTTTTTATGGCTAGAGAGGTTGAACATTTCTTCTTGTGTCTATTGGCCAATCTTAGTTCCTCTTCAGAGAAGTCTCTCATTAAGTCTAGCCCACTTATTAATGGAGCAGTTGTTTCTTTCAGGATTTCTTGTTAAAGCAGAAATAAGGAAGTGTTTTGCATTTCTTTATGGCCAGAGATGTTGAATATTTCATGTGCCTATTATCCATTCTGATTTCCTCTTCTGAGTAGTCTTTCTTTAAGCTGTTATCTCATTTATTGATTGGGTTGTTGTTTCTTTGAGGGTTTATTTTGGGGAAATTAAATATTTATTTTTAGTTTCCCCACAGTATTTTTTAAACCTTTGTTTTTGGAAAATGTAAAAGATATTAAATCTATGTTTATCTGAACTTAAAAGGCAAAGCTCTAATATACTTTATTGTTAAGATGCTATTCAGAGGGGTTACAGTTACATGAGTAAGGCAATGAGAACATTACTTGTTGATCATTGTTACCCCTTCCCTTCTTTGTTGTTGTCCCACTATCCCTTCCTTTCCTCCCCCCCCCCACTACCTGAAAGATCTTGTCTTAGAATAAAGAATATTACAACAATAACAAAATGATCTGTAGAGCCTGGGAGTGTGGCTTAGTGGTAGAATACTTGCTGAGCACGCATGAAGCCCTGAGTTTGACTCCTCAATACCACAAACACTTTTTAAATAGTAATAATAAAATTATTTTTTAAGGCTGTATAAAGTCATAGGAAATAACGGAACAAATTTTATCAATTGGAAAATTATTTCGTGAGCTTTGAGAACAGAAATATTGAGTGTTGTTTCCTTTCCAAATCTAGCCAGAAAGTGTTTTACTACTACAATTTAAATTGAGGTAGTTTTTAAACAACATGACTTTATTATGTTACATTCTATAGGCTAGAAGTCTGACTAGAATCTCACTAGGTTATAATAAAAATATCAGTGTGTCTACATTTTTATGAAGAGTATACGTGAGAATTTGTTCCCTCATTTCTTCCTACTTCTGGAGGCTGGCAATATTCAATGACTTATGTTCTCTTTCCTTTTTTTTTTTTTTCTTGTTGGTCGTGGGGCTTGAACTCTGGGCTTCGGTGTTCTCCCTCAGCTCTTCAGCTCAAGGCAAGCACTCTACCACGTGAGCCACAGCACCACTTCCGGTTTTCTAGTGGTTTATTGGAGATAAGAGTCTCACAGACTTTCCTGCCCGGGCTGGCTTTGAACCACGATCCTCAGATCTCAGCCTCCTGAGTAGCTAGGATTACAGGCATGAGCCACCGGCACCAGACTCTCCTTCCTTTTTATTCGAAACTATAAACATTGCGTCTCATCCATCTGGCCTTTTTTCCTCAATCATGCCTTTTTGATCATAGACTGGATAGGTTTCCACATATACATGTGATGAAATTTTTCCCACCTAGTTAACTAGCATAAATTCATCTTTTCAGAAGATTATTAATCATATTTCAAAATCTCTTAGTATGTAGCCTCATGTTCAGGGATTAGGATGTGGTCTTCTTTGTGGGAACATTCTTTTGTCTATCAAACAATAGATGTCTAGATATAGGATTAGGATTAGTTTCTCTACATCCATTGTGGTGTGTGTGTGTGTGTGTATTTCATGCATACCTGGTAAGCACTGCACTACTGAGTCGCACTTTGGCCCCAGTGAGTATATACTGTAATATTTTTTGGAGGAAAATCTCTGCTACTCCTGATTTCAAGGACAGAAGTTAGGTTTTTGTTGTTTATTTAATAGATAACTGATCTGAACTTTTCTTTGGTTACAAAATATATGAAAGAAAGACTTGGAAAAATTATATTAACTGAAGTAAGCCAGGCCCAAAGAAACAAAGGTCCTATGGTTTCCCTTATTTGCAATAACTATTATAACTCGTGGGCAAGCAGAAAAGGTCAAAAGCTATGTACATATGACCATACAAGATGATGATAGGCCAAATGAACCCCAAGATAGGGACACAAGTGGATTTTTTCTTTCTTGCTATTGTTCCTAACGTATTTATAATGTACCATGTGATTTTTTTTTGTTTCTTTGTATGTTCCTCCCCCATGGTACAACCCCTGTTTTCACTGTATTTGATGTTGGTGCCCTGCATCTTGTATATATACTTCTTTAATTCGGAGAGGGGAAGGGGGAAAAAATGCTGAAATAGGGATACAGGTTGATCCATTATAGCAATGAGATGCACAAGACACTATGTTGAAAAACGAACTTTACAATTTAGGCATGGGGGTAAGAAGGAGTGTAGTTGTGGAGATGGGAGGGAAGGGATGGTAGGAGCAAAATAAAGAGGAGGTAACAATGCTTGATAGGAAATGTACTCATTACCTTGCTCATGTAACTGTAAAGCCTCTGTACAGTATTTTTCCAATAAAAGCATATATAAAAAATAAAATGAAATGAGTCAACAAATAAAAAGATATGTGACAAATAATTTAGAAACTTGTTGATTTAAGTAATCAATAAACATTAATCATATTTAATAAATATTATATTAAAATATTAATTTTACTATCATTTCATAATACTACGAAGGACTTTCTATTTTTATTTGACCAAAAAAATCATATTTTTTTCTAGACTCCTTTGTGAAAAACATTTTGCTAATCAACTGAAGAACAGGATGAGAAATTCAAAGTTAGAGTGACTATCACAAATCTACCATTAGATGTTTATGGACAACATCTTAAAATGAATTGTTAGTAATGGTAGCTATAAGAAAGAGGTTTACTATAATGGTAATAATTAATAGGAAACAGTACATTTATAAGGAAGTGACACTACATTTTGTGCTTTATATGTATTGTGCCTTTCTTTTTAACATTTCCATTTATTATTAGTCTACTTTAGAAGTGAGGAACCCAAGATCCATAGATCCAGAAAATAGTAAGTGGTGAAATCAGGGTGTGAACTCAGCTAGTTTGATGGAAGAATCTATTGCTCTTCACTATTTTTGACCTTCTTGAATGGTTATTAAGCCATTTGTTATTCTAAAGGCACCTCTTTGAGATTTATTGCACGTCTTTAATACAGTTTGTACTTTTTCTTACACTTTTGGAGAAGGAAAATAAGGCATAGGATACTTAAATACTTCTATAAAGGCATCTTAACTATTTTAAAGTATCATAGTGGTAAAACATAATGTTCCAGAAAGAAATCAATAACATGTAGATACCAATATTAAATAACCTAAAATTCTGCTCACTATCCTATTTTGATAGTGAGCTGAAATAAAAATATTTTTCCTAGAAAGGTTAAACAGATGTTCCTTTATATTGCAAGGAAATACTTTCCTAAAATATTTAAATGTTACCTTGGAATGTATAGAACTGTATCTCTGGACCTAATGAGCATTTTTTAAATTTAGTTTTTATTTTATTTTTCTTTGTAAAGTTTGAGTAGGGTATGAAAGAAGAATACTGAAGATTGTTTTCATGAACTAAATTATTACATTAAAAGAAAGACAGTACTAATAATGAAAAGTATTTCAAGATGATAAAAGTCACATAGATAAACAGATACCTGTGTCCTACTGACTAATATCTCAAGGGTAGTGTGGTAATACGATGAAAATAGGATTTGTATCTTTGAAATATCAGATTTAATTTAAATCGACTGCAAGCCAACTACTTTATTCCACCACTGGTAAGTAATACAGCCAGTTCCACAATGTTGAAGTTAGTGAAGAAATGGAAAAATCAAGGAAAGAGCACATGCTGGTGTTGATCTGCTAGGTGCATCAAATGCCAAAAGCATTACAGAGAAAGGTAGCTCATAACACATTCTAGCACTCATGAAGAGTGGAAAAATACTCAGTTCTTCTTAGTATGGTTTGTTCTTTCTTTCTTTTCCATTTGCATAATTTGATGATTTTTCATTCAGCTCTGAACACAAGTGGTAGATATGTATTTTACTTTTCAAATTTGTATCTACAAATAAAGTTTTATTGGAACACAACCCCTTGCATGCACATTGCCCGTGTCGGCTTCCCTGCTCCAACAACAGAGTTGAATGACTGCAACAGACCATATGCCCACAAAGAGTATGATGTTTGTGATCTGAGCTTTTGCAAAAAGCCTTCATTGACACCTCACTTACAATAAATTACAGTGTAAAATCTGCAAGCCTCCATCAACACAAGCCTCTATTAAAAGAGAGGTGAGCAAATGTAGTCATTGTATTCAATATACAGTACATAAACAAAATGAACTATTTATTTTTAAATGCATTGAAAATGGGAGGTTATATTATAAAATATCTTCTTTCCTTAATTATTGGAAAAAATTTACCAAATATTAGTGGATCACATAATAAGACATTTAAAAAAGCTTTCCAAACACTTAGAAACTACAGACATTGTTAATGCATCATTGCAATGTTATTCTAACTGTGTCACAGAAGAAGAGTCCAAGCTTTTGGTAAAATATGGCAGGTTGAGCATAGTCATAGTACATTAAAACAACAACAACAAAGAAAAACCTCTTGTGCCCATGTCTTGGAATTCATTTCGCTTAACATCATCTTATATGGTCATATGTACATACCTATTGAACTATTCTGGTCATCTGATAAGATTATCTTAGACACATACAAATTATTGCAAATAAGGGAAACCATGGGACCTATGTTTCTTTGGGACTGGGTTACTTCTCTAAATATAATTTTTTTACAAGTGTTTCCATTTCCTAACAAATAAAAGAGTTCCATTCTTTCTGATGGAGGCATAGAATTCATATATATATATATATATATATATATATATATATATATATATACATATAAAGCCACCTTTTCTTGATCCATTCATCTATGAGGGGCAGCTGGGTTGGTTCCATATCTTAGCTATGGTAAATAATGCTGCAATAAACATAGTTGTGCTGGTAGCTTTAGTATGGCCTTGTTTGTGATCATTTGGGTAAATGCCCAAAAGTAGGATTGCTGGGTCATAGGGGAGCTCTATGTGGAGTCTTCTGAGGAACCTCCATACTGCTTTCCAGAGTGGCTGAACAAGTTTACACTCCCACCAACAATGCAGTAGGGTTCCCTTTTGGCCACATCCCCTTCATCAACTGTTGTTATTAGATTTCTTGATTATAACCATTCTAACTGGGGTTGAGGTGGAATCTCAATGTTATTTTGATTTACATTTTTTTTATGGTCAGAGAAGTTGAGCATTTTGTCATGTGTCTATTGGCCATTCTTATCTTCATTGTTTCTCATATATTCTTCCTACTTTCATTAAGATTACTGAACTGTCCTTAGAATTGCTTACTCTTGACAACTTTCCAAAATACTTTACACAGACACAATTCCCATATGATGATGGTAAATTGGAGCTTCTTTTTATTTAAGAGATTCTTTCTCCTCCATCAGTATAGTATTCAACTTACCAGATATAAAAGATTTAAAATTATATCTGTATTAAATACTAGAAATATCAGGCTGAAGACATGACCCCTGTCCCAGAGGAAATTTTGTGTGGTGTATTTCCCCCTCTCTGTTTTACTATGATTCCTCTTTGATTTTGTTTCTATATTTTTAAGTATAGTATTACATAGACTTAGTACTGCCATGTATCACTGTTACAATTTCTTTAGGTTATACCCAGAAAAAAAATACAACATTAACCAATAGTAACAAATTTGTACCATTTTCACTTCACCCTCTTCTCTCTTACTTTTCTCTGAATATAAATACTGTGGCTTCAGTGTTCAGTAGGACATTACAACAGCTATCAGAAAGTTAATATGTAATCATAATTTGAAAATTAAAAAATTCTTAAAATCACAGTGATTAATAATAAGATATTTGTGAGAAGAAAATGTAATGTTTCAACCTGTACATGTTTGTATATCTAATATTTTATGAAAATAAACTTTATAATTAAGATAATAAAATGAGAATAAACTGGATTCATCTCTATGGAAATTTTATTCATAGGACACAGTGATTAAAAATATCAACTTCATGAGATTTTTCAATAATACTATTACTAATAATATCCTATAAACATGTGCAAATCCTATTTATTTGCAATAACTAGTATATGTATGAGACAAGCAGAAATGGTCAGATAAGTTGATGTTAAGCAAAATTAACTTCAAGTTAAAGATTCAAATTTTTTTTTTCTTTCTGGCTAATGTTTCTAACATATTTATAAGATGATTTCTTTGTATGTTCCTCCCCCACGGTATAACCCTGTTTTTACTGTATTTGATGTTTGTATAATTTGTAAAGGAGAATGGAAGAAACAAATTGCTTAAATAGGGATACAGGTGGACCCATTGCAACAATGAGATGTACAAGATGTTCTCTCAAAAATGAACTTTACAACTTTGGCGTGGGGACGGGGAGGTGGGGTGGGATTAGGGGGATGGAGATGGGAAGGGGAAACAAAGGAGGAGGTAACAATGCTGAATAAGAAATGTACTCATGGGGCTGGGAAGGTGGCTCAGCTGTAGAGAGCTTGCCTAGCATGCATGAGGCCCTGGGTTCGATTCCTCAACACCACATAAGCAAAAAAGAAAAAAGCCAGAAGTGGTGCTGTGGCTCAAGAGGTAGAGCACTAGCCTTGAGCTGAAGAGCTGAGGGACAGCGCCCAGGCCCAGAGTTCAGGCCCCATGACCGGACCCCCCCCCCAAAAAAAAAGAGATTCACTCATTACCTTGCCCATGTAATTGTGACCCCTCTCTACGGTATTTTCACAATTAAAAATAAAACCAAAACTTAAATGACATTAAAACAATTTGATAAAAAAAAAAAAACAATGCTCCTGACAGAAGACATTGAGTTGAGAGCAGTTTTTGCTTTCATGGCTATTCATTTGATCTTATATATATATATATATATATATATATATACATACATCTTCTTTGTTTCAACAGTAAGCCTGAGATAGAAATAATTTAAAGGCCTTTATAGCATACATTTTTGGGAAATGCAGGGTTTCCAATGTTTTGTCTACCAGTAGTTGGGGGGGAGGAGTAGTCATATGTGATTTCTGCTGACCTGATATTTCCAGTAACACACAGTGGTCACAACAAAGCACTCAAATATGACTTTGTGTATCTCATCTGTCATAAGAGAAGCTAGAACTACATAGGAGAAAATCATTGCCAGACTTTCTGGTTCTCTTCTTTTATTTAAAAACAGCTTAACTCAACTCATCCTTTAGTTTTCTGTGGACACATCTACACTTTCAAAATGAAGCCAATCCCTTTAGGCTAGGTTAGGTACTCTTCTATGTGTTCCTAAGTCCCCTTCTCAATTTCACCCATTTTAATATTCCCCTATTTTAACATTTTTTCAGTTGTATTTCTTCGTCATATTTCAGAAATGCCATAAAAACAGAAGACATATCTGTTTCATTCACTTCTATAACTCCAGCACTGAGCACAAATTTGAGTCAATATTAGCTACTGAATAAATATTGAGTGATTGAGTAGGTAAGTGAATAAGTTCTCTAGTGGATAAGCATATTTAAATGGCACTGGTAAGTATGCAAATTCATTCCTCTAGTGGAAATTAATAAAGTTTGAGTTACTGCTTGCAACTAAGGGCAGTCTATCATTGACCACCACACTAATGCTCAGAGGCCTTCCAGGTGGGCATGGTTTTAGAACCAGTTAGGACACTTCAATCTAAAGCTATACATTGAATATGCACAAATCCCAATTCAACTAATTTAGAACTTAAGTACAAGGTTAAGAGCTCGATGCTTTAGTATGTTATTTCATCCAATCAAAATAGACAAAATGCTCACTTTATTCTATTTACTTTTTTCAGGTTTTTAATTTTTTATTGTACAGATGCTGTAGAGATGGGTTGGGTTAAAGTTACATAAGTAAGGTAATGAGTACATTTCTTGTCGAGCAAAGATATTCACTTTAATTTTAAGTAAAAAAAAAAAATGGAAAAAAAATAAGGTCAAACACCAGTGGCTCATGTGTGTAATCCTAACTACACAGGAAGCTGAAACCTAGAGTATAACAGTTTGTATCAGCCAGGCCAGGAAAATTTACTAATTCCAAAATAATCAGCAAAGAGCAGAGCTAGTGTCATGGCTCAAGACGTAGAGGCTAGCCTAGCAAGTGTTAACACAGGAGTGCAAATAAGAAAGGGGAAGGAAGGAAGGAAGGAAGGAAGGAAGGAAGGAAGGAAGGAAGGAAGGAAGGAAGGAAGGAAGGGAGGGAGGGAGGGAGGGAGGGAGGATGGGAGGTTGGCTTAAAAAGATATCATTAGAACTAAATATTGTAGCTTGTTACTGTAAGACCTCAGATGCATGTAAAAGATGAAAAAGATATATAAACCAAGGTACTAAAACTAATGGAGCTTTCAGTGAGTGTTTTGCCATTAAGGATGGCAATTTGATGGTGTTTCACATATTTTCATGGGTGTAAGCAGGTTTTTGTATGTCATCAATGAATCCAAGCAATGTCCAAATTGACTTGTGTTATATTTCACACATTATATTTCTTATAGTGTGTACATTAGAATTATCTTTATTGGTATTCACATGCTGTCAGAGATTAGATTATTTGAGTTTTCTAAGACTCATTTTTCCCCTCTGAAAAATGTAAAGGATTACATGCCTTGTATTTTTATTCAAGATCAGTGGGACAGTACAAAAGATACCCTTATTACAATTCCATTGCATTAATATAGCACATCAAACTTTGAATTGTCAATGGCCCTACTGTCTCTATTTTCTTACTCTTTACATTTTATTGTGAAAATTTTGTTCCCTTTTTATATTCATTTTGAGTTGTATAAACTATATAGCTTTATATTCTTTCAGTCATACTAGAATTAGCCTTGTCAGGTCATTTCCAAGTTCAGATATAAAAGATATCAAATCAAGTTCTCAGAAAGATATCAATTGCTTATGTTGAAAGTTTGTTGTGAACCAGTTAACATTAAAATGGGTACACATTCAAGGTCTGATATAAACTATACTGAAATTGACTCTTAATGCACAGCTTTACCTTGATTAGCATTGGGATCTCTGTTTTGAAACTCTCATTCATAGAACGGAGTTCATAAACTTAAAGCTTCATAAAATCACCCAATTCTATCCCAGTTCCAGTAACAATCTTATAAAGAATTTGTGCTTTATTACAAGTATGGAAGTGTGCATTTAGGAAAAAAGGCATATTTTATATGTTTAAAGTTAGTTTTCATTTCTTTTTATGACAATTGTTTTATTTCTAAAATGTGCATACTATAATGCTAACTCAATTGTTGACAACACAAACCTTAGTCTCATTTTGGTCTTTCAGAAGTGTATTTCTTATGACAACCCTTAGGAAATTAAAAAGTTTTGTTATTTCCACATAAGAAATAAAACTAATTTCTGTCATTACAAAACACAAAACAAAGCTTTTTTTGTGGAAAGAATTGCTTGAATTTTTATTTTCAGCAGCAAACAGACATAAGTATTGTCAGGATTTGAGGAGAGATCAAAATATATGAAGTAAGCCAACTTGTTTATTGTTTCCTTTTCTCTAAAGCAAGGCAACAAGAGGCTTTCTTTCTTTACTTGTGTTCTTCCCCGTTCACACAGCCAAATTTTATATCCATTATGTTTATATAGCGAACTCCAAATACATCTTTCCTACTTTGGATTGATCAGCGCATCTTTAAAACATCTGCCCAACTTGATCTACTGTCTAGGAAGTCTAATAACTTTTGAGAAGAGAAACAGAGATTTATTAGGTAAGACATGGAACTACCTGGAAAATTATGAGGTTTTAGTATTACTATCAGTCCCCTTACTTGTGTTAAGTCAGCCCTGTGGAATGCAGAAAGAACTCTAGGTAACTTCAAAATAAACTCTTTGATTAAACGCAATTACAAGAAATAGGCATCTGTCAAAAGCGATATTTTTTTTCGATATTTTTCCTTAGAGTTAGGTAAAAAACATTTCAATGTCAGAAGTATGATTAGTAGATTTCAAAAAATGAACCCAATTTTCCTACATGGTATTTCTGGAGCTAATGAAATATTCTGCCTTATCAAAAATTCTAATTCTATCCCCCTTCCAAGTCTTGGGATGATTAGAATTCTATTTTCTAAACAGGTTCGAAGCATGTCTAAAGGGAAGCCCAACATAGCTAGGTAAGTATATAAAACAAGAAAACAAAGTAGTTTACTGCCAAACAATATTAAAAAGAGCATGACTCCAGGTCTTTCTTCAATACTCCTGGCTTATACATTTTATTTGTAAATATTCTAGATATGGAGTTTTGCCTTAAGAATTGACCCACATTAATCAAATCTCATGGCTATAATAATAGAGAGAAACAGAAGATAATTTAAGAATTATCATTAACAACTATAATGACCCATGTGTCTCAGTGATGGATTAATTAATCAATCACTCAGAAGTATTCTCTCTAAGCAGTCCAACCACACAGAAAATACTTCTTTAAATGAGTTGAAATTTATTTATAGTGTATAATCTGTTCAACTTCTGTAAATATCCCAAACAGATTTTAAAAGTGTGTATTACAAAATTGGAGGTTTAGTGGTATAACTTCAGTAAGTAAAATTTATTAATTATATGTTTTTCAAAATCATAAAACCCATTAATTTGCTTTCAGGACTGAAATATGAATAAAGATTATTTACTGTGCGAATTTCCAAGTTCATCACATCAGATGCCTATTCAAAAATTAGTCAGACCAAAGAAGCATAAGCTGTATGACTTCCCCATTGGTTATAACTGTATTGTGCCTATAAATCTACAATTAAACACACGGGATGGCAAAATACAAAAACTTACACTTGCACACGATACATTATACAAGACTCTAGACATTCCCACATTGTGACCAAAGGAGGAAATTCTTAGGAAAGGATCATAGAGGCTCAATAGCTATGTGCATATGATCATACAAAATGATGTTCATCAAAATGAATTCCAAGAAATGAAAACATGCTGTTTTTGTTCTTTTGTATTTTGTTTTTGTTCTTTTGTTCTCCTTTGTCTCTCTTTTTGTTTTCTGTATGTAAGTTTATCTGTTTGGGGGAGGGTAAGGTGGAGCACAGAAACAAAGGGTAATTAAACCAGCAGTGATAATCACTAGACTCTATGATGGAAATGAACTATACTTAAACAGCACCCTAAGCATCACACAGTGAGAACACGGGAGGATTTTCTAAGAAGAGGACCACAGTGGCTCATTAGCTATGTACACATGACCATATACAATGATGTATTTCAAAGAGAACTCCAAGAAATGGAAAGAAGAGGTTTTGTTTATTGTACTGTTTGCAGCTATTTCTTCGTTCCTCTTCCCCCACCCCCTTTGGTTTATTCCCTGCTGTCACTGTTTTTGATTTCTGTACCCTTTGTCTCCTATCTAAGTTTATCTGACTTGGGGAGGGGAAGGGAAATCACAGAAAAAGTGGGACAAGGAATGAACCAACACCACAGTGATACTGACTAGACATTATGTTGGAAATGAACTTCACAATTTGGGGGAAAAGGGGAGTCGCGGCGGGGTAGTGGGAGAAAATGAAAGGGGGTAACACTGTTCAAAAAGAAATGTGCTCATTACCTCACTTACGTAGCTCTAAACCCTCTGTAAATCAACTTTACAATAAAATTTAAATGAAAAAAGAAAAGAAAAAGAAAGTGAACTATACAACTTGGGGGAGGTTCTGGAGGGGAAACATGGGAGAAAATAAGGGAAGAGGCGACAGTTTTCCAGAAGAAATGTACACATCACCTGACTTATGTAACTGTAACCCCTCTATATATCCTTCACAATAACAATTTTAGAAAAGTTGAGTTAATCCTTTCCTGAGACCAGGGTTTCTAAGTACTTTGGGAGCCTCTTGTCTCTTTATTGCTTTTATTCCCTGCCATTTGCTCTGACATGAACAATCCTCAAGGAGAAATATCCACTGAATCACGAATGGGGTAACTTTTCTCCCAAAGAGTTGAGGGAGATAGCATTGGGTTTCACATAACCTAGGGAAAAGGTAAGAAATAAGAAATAAAAGTGAAGAGGCAAGAAGTATTGCTTGACCAGTTGAATGGGGTGTGCTGAATATCTTATTTCTACTTGGGTAGGAATAAATAAGCTTTGCTGTATAGCATAGAAGTAAAGGCTTTAGTTAACATTGAAAAATATCTAACATGGAGTCAGCTCACCTATGGTTTAATTATATGAGCTTCTTCAAACTTGTGGATAACAAGAGAACCTAACTCACACATTGGTAGTAAGGTTGCAGTGGAGCATGCAAAGTGTTGGGCTTAATGCCTGGTGCATAGTAAGTGCTTCATAAATTCTGATTGCTAATGGTGTTAGCACTAATGTTTCTGTCGTTGCTATTGGTGATGCATTTGTGGGATTTCTCTATTATCCTCAAATTCTTCCCACATTTTGAAAACTATTTTTCATAATGAAACAATATGAAAGCTTAGTTTTGACTATGTTCATTTCTTTGAGTGACATGTCTAAAGTCTG
Organism: Dipodomys ordii; assembly: GCF_000151885.1. Lineage (NCBI taxonomy): Eukaryota > Metazoa > Chordata > Mammalia > Rodentia > Heteromyidae > Dipodomys > Dipodomys ordii. The sequence goes on along the minus strand of NW_012267265.1, from coordinate 9,187,279 downwards.
AGAACATATGAAACTATACACTACTCATGATACAGCTAGTTATGCAATGCTCTGAATATTAAGGATTCAAAGGTTCTCTATAGAGCACATTTTAATTAATAAGGTCATTGCTTCCAAGCTTTCTGTTAACTTTCCAGCTTCTTTCCCCTTCTTCTTATTAATTTGTGGTCCATTTCACCAACCTACTTATAGTCTTTTGCAAGGTACTTGTGTTTACTCGTGTTTACTCCTATCTCTTTGCTTTACTAGAATTTATTTCCTCCTCCATTGGGTTAATGCCTACAGTAATGCCTTCAATAATCAGAACTTAAACCTCGCCTAACCTCCTAATTCAATGAATTATTCACTACTCTTCCAGCTTCCAGTGTATTGCTTGATGCACAGGAGACACTCAATGAATGGGTAGATGAAAAAAACACTACTCCTCTAATAAAGTATCCAATTAAAGAGAGATAAAATCACGTAGGCAAAGAAAGTTTTCATTTGCAAATTTAGAGCATGATATTGCTCAAACTATAAACATGGTATATACATTATATATATTATATATATACATATAACAAACTATAGAAATGGTCCCTGAAAGTATGGCGGAACTTGTAGTACACATTTTGTTAGGTCTCAAAGTATGATTATTTTAGGATAAAACATTCCCTGGTAAGTAAAATCAATCAACTGACAAATCATACTAAATAGTTTCTGTATCTGATTTTTTTAAAGTCTTAGTATACATGTTACCATATTTAGTTGCTGATTTGCAAGCTTAGAGTTAACTAATTTTAGGGAAGAAAAATAATTTAAAATTGTTAAGTATGGATCATACAATTAGTCATGATTACAAATTTGCACATTTAATTTGTTCAAGTAAAAACAAGACATTTTTCATCAGCCAGTGCTACAAGCTACAGCTCGTAGCTAAGAATTTAAGCTTGCTCTTGTAAGTTGGTCTTCGTCAGAATTCATGTTATCACATATAACCTAGATTCTGAATCAGTACTTATCTGAAGTTTGTGTTGCTACTTGAGGTGAAATGAAACTAATCTACTTTATCCCAGCTGTACAGACTTTGTAATGGTAACAGTAGTACCCTTTTTTTTTCTCACTATGCTAAATTGTCATAATTCAAATAGTACTTAAAGAACAGATGTTAGGGCGGACTGGTTCTGTAAAGAGTGTGGGTACACAAATGTAGCCTCCGTATGTAAGTACATAAGGAGGTCTGTTGTTAAAGACTTGCACCATTAGTATTCAGGGAATTTGCCTCTTAGCCGCAGTCTCAGGAACTGTAAACCTACCAGAAGCTTGGCTCCATTGAGCTTCTGAGAAGAAACATACACTCAACTACTACATTTCGAACAAGGGAACTATTGCCTTCTTATCATCAATGCTGGAATTAATCCAGAAGAATGCTCCATTTTAGAAATGTAAACAAAGAATTCAGTTTTAAACATTGGGGTGGTAACACCAACTAAAAACTTTAGTCTGTTTGAAGAGGTATTCTACATAGTTTGGGTGAAGTATCCATTAAGCCTACTTGAGGGTTTAATCTTGTAGTATTCTCATCTCCATAAAAGGTAACAATCCATTTTGCCAGCATAAATTTAAAAATATGGCACACAGGATGAGACTATCTTGCAGATAAATACTCCCTTGTGGGCTTCCAAACAAAATTGTTTTTACAAGATAGCAGTAGGGAAACATCAGCTTTGGCTTCATGTAGGTAGAGATTAGGATGATGCTGGACCTGCCAGAGAAGGCACTTCATATCCCACAACCCTAGTTTCCTCACATGAAAAACAATCTATAGTGTTAGCCTCTCCCATAAGGTTGGTTTCCAAGTTAGAAATATAGGTTTGTTAAGTCCTAGCATACAAAATAAATAACCAGTTATTACTGTTCATTTACATTCCACAGACAATACATGTGAGTAAATATATTTTGTAAACAAAAAGGAGAATAAAAAGAGGAATACATTAGAAAGTGGAAAAATCTCCCATGCTCCTGGATTGGAAGGATCAACATCGTGAAAATGGAAATACTTCCCAAAGCTTTCTACAAATTCAAGGTGATACCTTCCAATATTCCAACCTCATTCTTCAAGGAAATAGAAGAGGCAATCCAAAAATTCATATGGAACAATAAAAGTCCCTGAATAACAAAAACGATCCTTAACAGAAAGAACAGTGCTGGAAAAATATCGATACCAAATTTCTAACTCTACTATAAAGCCATAGTGATCAAAACAACTTGGTACTGGCACAAGAACAGACCTCAGGACCAACGGAATAGAATTGAAAACACAGAAATGAACCCACAGACATATAGCCACCTAATCTTCAATGAGGGAGCTAAAAAAATAGAATGGAAGAAAGGCAGCCTCTTCATTAAATGATGCTGGCAAAATTGGATAATCACTTGTAGAAAACTAAAGTTAGATCCTTATATATCACCCTGCACCAGAATCAACTCCAAATGAATCAAAGACCTCAAAGTCAAAGCAGACACTCTGAAAACATTAAAGGATGGAATAGAAGAAACCCTAGGTCTCCTTGGCACAGGCCGAAATTTTCTTACTAGAGACCCAGAAACACAACAAATCAAAGAAAAGTTGGACAAATGGGATTGCATGAAGCTGCAGAGCTTCTGCATGGCAAAGGACATAGCTGTAAGATCAATAGAAAGCCCACAGATTGGGAGAAGATCTTCACTAGCCATACAACGGACAAGGGTCTCATATCTAAACTACTTGAAACTCAAAAAATTAAATCCCCCAACAACAAATCCTCAAAGAAACAACTGCCCTATATATAAATAGGCTAAAAACTTAAAGAGAAACTTTTCTGAAGAGGAAATAAGAATGGCCAGTAGAGCCGGGCGCTGGTGGCTCACGCCTGTAATCCTAGCTACTCAGGAGGCTGAGATCTGAGGATCGCGGTTCAAAGCCAGCCCGGGCAAGAAAGACCGTGAGACTCCTATCTCCAATAAACCACCAGAAAACCGGAAGTGGTGCTGTAGCTCAAGTGGTAGAGTGCTCGCCTTGAGCTGAAGAGCTGAGGGACAGCGCCCAGGCCCAGAGTTCAAGCCCCACGACTAACAAAAAAAAAAAAAAAAGAATGGCCAGTAGATACATGAAGAAATGCTCAACTTTTCTAGCCATAAAAGAAATGCAAATCAAAACAACATTGAGATTGCACCTCACCCCAGGTAGAATGGCTATAATCAAGAAATCTAATAACAACAGATGCGGGAGGGGATGTGGACAGAAGGGAACCCAATTGCATTGTTAGTGGCAGTGTAAACTTGTTCAACCACTTTGGAAAGTAGTGTGGAGTCAAAAGACTCCACATAGAGCTCCCCTATGACCCAGCAATCCCACTTTTGGGCATTTACCCAAATGATCACAAACAAGACCATACTAATGCCACCAGCACAACTATGTTTATTGCAGCATTATTTACCATAGCTAAGATATGAAACCAACCCATATATTTGCTAATGTAACTGTAATCCCTCTGTTCAGTATTTTCAGAATAAAAAATTATTTATATTAAAAAGGAATACAGAAATCTCACAATCAGATGCTTCTAGGAACCAAGCAGGTGAGTCAGGAAGTGGAGAAGGATAGAAGGGTAACTTCTGATAGAATTGGGAAATAGCACTTTTTAAAAAAGAAAGAAGTTCAAAATCCTTTAAACATCATAATAAAAACAAATAACCAAAATGTTACTTTACTGAATTTGTTCTAGGCCATGAATCTATAATGCTGCTCAATAGTCTAACACATTTGGGACTTGTCCTAACTACCCAGCAGTTTGGTGGCAGAAATCAAATAGTCTACTTTTCCAGTATGCTTTTTATTTTTTATTGTGAAAATAACATACAGAGGGGTTACAATTACATGGGCAAGATAATGAGTACATTTCTTATCAAGCATTGTTGCCTCCTCCTTTGTTTCCCCTTACCATCCCTTCCCATACCCCCCACCAAAGTTGTAAAGTTCGTTTTTTGACATAATGACTTGTACATCTCATTGTTGCAATGGGTCCACCTGTATCCCTATTTCAGCGATTTGTTTTTTCCCTTCCCCTCCACAAATGATACCAACATCAAATACAGTGAAAGCAGGGGTTATACCGTGGGGGAGGGACATACAAAGGAACATAGAAATCATCTTATAAATATGTTAGAAACAATTGCATGAAAAAAAACATTTGAATATTTATCTTGGGGTTCATTTCACCTAACATCAACTTATTTGAGCCCTCTTCTTTCAATCCTAAATTTCTCTTTCGCAAATCCCTAAAAAAGAAAATGGTTTTAACATTCTGGTTTCTGCATTTTGCTTTCCTTGGACCAAGTTAAAACTATGGTTGTCAGTTATCCCCAGCAATGGGAAAACAAATGCTTTTGCTGAATTCAACTCTGTGCCTGAAATAGAGAGACTCAGGTATTTGATCCGTGCATAGCTGGTTACAATTTCTAATTCTATCAATTTTCTTCCAACTATGTCATTATCACCACTATTATATCTAATTCTTGACTTATTATTCTCATGGTCTTATCACTAATTTTTTCAGTTGGTATTAATTTGATCAGTACTTAATGATCATAAATTTGAATTGATTCTCACAGATATGGTAGGAAATGAAGCAGTCACCTGTTCACCTGTAAATGGCAAGTACAAAATCTGATGTTTTTATTTACCTGTGCTTTATGGGTGTCATTGAGACTTGACATGTTTTCTAGACTCATTAAATTTATATGTGAGAATGTGATGTTATTAATATTACTATCACTTTTGCAGGTGGGGAAACTGAGGCCTAAGTGTCTTGGCTGAGCTCACACAGCTCTAAGACATGGCACTGGCTTCAGAGCCCATAGTCTTATACTACCTTCCACCATATCTTGAAATATGTTTTGCATTATTTAAATAAGCAATAGAAAGGGAAGAGAACTTTAAAGTGAACAATTGCCCCTAATTCATTCTTTCTTCTTGTGCTCTCTCCTCACAAATATTTTATTCAGTGTTGAAGCAGTGTACCCAAATTTTTGCACACTGCTAAAAACACGTGTGAAATATGGATCATTTTACTAGGTGTTGACTTAGTCAAATGCATTTCTTTTCAACCAGTCTAAGAAACCCTGTGCCTAGTGACCCCAGGGAGCTTTCTGCTGTTTATGATACATTCTATCTAGCTTATGGATAACAGAACACTACAGGCTTCTGTTGGATCAGATTGTCTAGAATCTGAACTAGCAGAAAATAGGTAGCCCACTGATCCATTCATGTTGAAGCAGCAATTTAAACTGAGCAGAGACATGAGCAATACTGTTAATTGTAGAAGTATATTAAGAGAAGAACAGCACCTGGAAATAATTCATCTGACAATTTTGATAGTTAATCAAGATTTTTGTTTAAGTGTTATAGGTTTATGCTTGTTTCGAACCTTGGCAAACTTTTGTTTTGTCTGTATGTTTTACTACAGCATAATTTGTTTTCATTTACTCATACAACACAAAGGCTGTAAGCCAAACATCTTTTAAAAGAGCCACATCCTTTAGTAAATGTAAAACACATGGACAAATAAAACACTTGAAACTTTGAAAAGAAAACTGGGTTTTTCTTGGTAGAACTAAGACAGTTATATGTAAAATATCTGTTTTATAGGAATACATTTCTTAGTTTAAACATTTATTGGATTTACTTAGCACACTTTTTCTAACTATTGAAAAAATGTAAATATGTTAGTAAATCACAGAATTTATAACAATACAAATAGAACTGACATATACTTTGTATGATTTTTATAGTTTTAAAGCCAATAGTCTATTGATATGATGGTAAAGAAACCATGTCTTGATAGTCTATATTATTCATTAAACATGTTTTTGTTACCTTTGTAAACAATGCTTATAGTCGTTTATTTAACTATTGGTAGTGAGAAGTTTAAATCCAAGAACCTTTTTCATAAAATATTGGCCTTAAATTTTATACATTCTAAGCTACATAGTAATTTCATTTTTTATGTGAGTGATCATCGGCAGAGAGCTTATTGTTTAACAACTTTGAAAGTTCCCAAGTGCCTCTTTCCATTGAAAGGAAGATATCAGGACAGGTCCATATACACTCACTTTTAGTATGTTGAACATATTAACATTAAAGGTATTTTTTCAAAAACACCATTTTTTTGTCAGTTATGAGGCTTGAACTTGGGGTCTGGGAGCTTCCCCTGAGCTCCTTTGCTCAAGGCTAGCATGCTACAACTTTGAGCCACAGAACCACTCTGGGTTTTCTGGTGGTTAATTGGAGAAAGAGTCTCCTAGACTTTCTTGCCAAGGCTAACTTTGAACCACAATCTTTAGATCTCAGCCTTCTGGGGAGCAGATTACAGATGTGAGTCAACAGTTCCTGGTTCATCAATATCTGTACATCATCTTAGAACTCTAGCAACCTCATAAGGAAAAGAATCAACCAACACTCTTTCCAGTTGAATTTGTCCATGAAGAATAGAATTTAAACAGTAACTTATACATTGAATCTAATAAAGAATATGGCAAACAATATGTGGAATTCTGGACTTTAAAGTGGATCTAGAAAATATTTACATAAAGAGCAAAAGAACAAAAAATACCTCCATTTCCTATAAAGTTGGTGTCTTTTCTAGGTGGTCTATAAAGAAATAAAAATGTAAGCATGAAACATAGATTGATTAGTCTTCTTTTGTTAAGCCAACCAAAGGGAAGAACTGCTTAGATTCTAATATTTGTTATATGGATTGTAAATCCATCAAATGGTTAAACTGAAAATTACAGTAAATGAAGCAAGGTAACTTAAAGACATGCCAAGAGTTGGGTGAGCAGCTGTAATCTGGATATACTTGTCAGCTTACCATACACCTTGTTACTATTGATATTGGCTCTAAATATCCTGAATTTGAAACTAATAGTTCCAGGCTTAAACTATCTGTCTCTCATGGATAATAACTGAAGGTTTGTGATTTGCATGAGGGAACTTCAGAAAGTCCCTCATCAGATTCCTGAGTTTTCCTGACTCCCAAGACTACTAATCTAATTAATGACAGCTAGAGTTATTGTGGCATATAGCTACATGTGTAATATTAATTTCTTGAACTAGAATCACGTGCTCATTTATTCCCATTTGCAGTTTACTACACAGACAGTTAAAATTTAGCCCTATGTATGAATCACACGCTGAAGTTTAACATATTTCAGTTTAAATATAACAGAATCACTTCCCACATAAAAGGCATAAAGTTTAATGAAACGTGTGAGACAATCGAATTTATTTTATATGACCAGACTCAGAGGAATGAGAATTAAGCAGCATTATGAAATAAATATTAGAGACAGGAGCTATTAACTTATAGTAATGGAGAGTTTGTATGTGCATAAATGACAGACAATTATAAAAGACAAAGCAACTAGCTGGGAGCCAGTACCTCATGCCTGTAACCCTAGATGCTCAGGAGGCTGAGATATGAGCATTATGGTTTAAAGACAAGAGTGGCAGGAAAGTCCTTGAGATTCCTATCTCTAGTTAACCACCAAAACAAAACAAAACAAACAAAAAACCCAGAAGTGGAGCTGTAGCCAGCCTTCAACAAAAAATCTCAGGGACAGTCCTAGGCTTTGAGTTCAAGCCTTAGGAGTGGCTCAAAAACGAAAAAAAAAAGTCCCAGTAATTGATAACTATGCCAAGGACTAAAGTTGAAGCATTTTGACATCAAAGTGATATAAGGATATTATTAGGGAAGGACTATGAAGTTAGAAAGTGAAGAAGAATACTTGGTATTCTGTGAATAGTTAACTAGCCATGTGACTAACAGAAGGAAGCAACAAGTTAAGAAAATGGAAGAAAGACTTGGAGAAAATTATATTAAGTGAAGTAAGCCAGGCCCAAAGAAACATAGGTCCCATG
>NW_012267265.1:9141137-9179290 GCF_000151885.1 Dipodomys ordii | reverse complement strand
GATCATAGGCATGAGTACCCAGTCCCATTTTTCTTATATTATCTACAGGAAACTACTTTGAAAAGAAGAAACCCTCCAAAAAGAAATTGAACACCTGGAAAAACTTATATTAAGTGAAGTAAGCCAGGCCCAAAGAAACATAGGTCCCATGGTTTCCCTTATTTGCAATAACTAGTATATGTCTGAGTCAAGCATAAAAGGTCAGATAAGTTGATGTTAGGGAAATGAACCCCAAGATAAGTATTCAGATGTTTTTTTTTCTTTCATGCGATCGTTTCTAACATATTTATAAGATGGTTTCTTTGTTGCCTTATACGTCCCTCCCCCACGGTATAACCCCTGCTTTCACTTTCATGTCGGTATAATTTGTGGAGGGGAAGGGAAAAAAAACAAGTCATTTAAATAGGGATACAGGTGGATCCATTGCAACAATGAGATGTAGAAGTCGTTATGCTGAAAAACGAACTTTACAACTTCGGTGGGGGGAGAGGATCGGGTAGGAGGAGTGAGGGGGGTTTGGGAAGGGATGGGAAGGGGAAACAAAGGAGGAGGCAACAATGCTTGATAAGAAATGTACTCATTACCTTGTCCATGTAATTGTAACCCCTCTGTACGGTATTTTCATTGAAAAAAAAAAGAATGAGGTTGACAACCTAATACAAAAAGAAGAAAACAACAGAAGTGATGGAAATGGCAACTATAATTAGTTACCAACATTTTGGAGAAGAAGAAAAATACAGAAGATTGTATTTCTATAAATTTGGTAACACAGGAGATAGAACATTTGTGGTAGAGCAGCCTTATATCTGTGTAAACACCAGAGTGTGACAGGAGGGCTTTAAAAACTGAGCAGAACAAAAACCAGATCAGAACATTCAGTGTCAATACACATGTGGACATCTCTGAATTAAATACAACTGATAGGTGAAGAAAGTAATTGAATAATTTGAGAATGAATGCATTCACCTTTTTCTTCAGCTACCTAAATTTTGCTCAAATCCTTTGTACATTTCAATAATACTCAAGCAAGTGCTAGAAATAGGTAAGTGTTTTTGCAATGAAGAAAGGGATAATATGTACGCATATGTAGATACAAGTTTGCTTATAGGTAATAATGAGTGTCAATTGAAACACATAAAACAGTTCTTTCTTAGAACTGTCTAATACAGAACTCAATTGAATGTCACCCATTTTTCTAGTATTCATATTTTAAAATAAATAGGTCATATACTTAAATCCAGAAACAACTTTATGAAACAACCCATTTAGAGCAGAGTTTTAGGGCTGACTGAACATGTACTTTTTAAAATTTAATTTAATTTTAATTATATTGTAAAACTGTTTTTATAAGGGTTACAGTTGCATAAATTAGGCAACAAGTACATTTCATCTCAAACATTGTTACCCCCTCTCTTGCTTTGTTCCTCATTTCTCCCCACCCAAGTTTTAAAGTTAATTTCCAACATAATGTCTTGTGAGTTTCGCTGTTGCATTGGTTCACCCTTTTGTCTCCCCATTTTGTTATTCCTCTTCCCTCTCCAAGTCAGATAAATTTATATATAAGACACAGGGTACCAAAAACAAAAACAGTGACAATAGGGGATAAGCCAAAGGAACAAAAAAGAAAACAAAAGTAAAAAGAATTAACTTCACACCGTACATTAAAAACAACAACAACAAAACACCGCTTGTTTCCATATCTTGGAATTCATTTCGATTAGCATCATTTTATATGGTCATATGTACATAGCTATTGAGTTATTATGATCCTCTTCTAGGACTATCCTAGGCATATACTAATTATTACAGATGAGGGAAACCATGGAGCCTATGTTTCTTTGGGTCTGGCTTACTTCACTTAATATGATTTTTTTCCCAAATCTTTCCATTCCCTTACAAATGGGGTAATGTCATTCTTTATGATGGAAGCATAGAATTTCATTTTATACATACATACATATATATATATATATATATATATATATATATTACATTTTCTTGATCCATTCATCTACCGAGGCACATCTGGATTGGTTCCATATCTTAGCTCTGGTATATAATGCTACAGTGAACATAATTGTGCTGGTAGCTTTAATGTGGCCTTGTTTGTGTTTGTTTGGGTAAATACCCAGGAGTGGGACGACTGGATCATAGGGAGTTCTGTGTTTAGTCTTTTGAGGGGCCTCCCTACTGCTTTCCAGAGTGGTTGAACCAGATTACATTCCCACCAACATAATGTTCCCTTTTGTCCACATGTACTGATGTTTGTTTTCTTGATAATGGCCATTCTAACTGGAGTGAGGTGCAATATCAATATGGTTTTGATTTCCATTTCTTTTATGGCCAGAGATGTTGAACATTTCTTCAAGTGTCTATTGGCTATTCTTATTTCCTCTTCAGAGAAGCCTCTTTATAGTTCTTTAGCCCACTTATTAATGGGGTGGTTGTTTCTTTGAAGGTCTGTTATTGGGGGTTTATTTTTTGAGCTCTAGATATAGTTTTGATGTGAGGCCCTTGTCTATTGTATAGCTAGTGAACATGTATTTTTAAGTAATCTGAATGGGCATGAGTAATTGGAATCTAAACCTCTTTATACTTTTTTTCTTTTTTATGTCTAGCCAAAAATACTTATCCATTTTATTCTGCTTCTACCAGTAAAAATTGACTACATTTTATAAATTCACTACAGTATCCTGGAAATAATGCTTACTCTTGGAAAGTAGAATTAACTAAATCTAATATCAGAACAAAATATTTTAAAGCCATTAATATTCAGTCAAGAGTCTCCATAACTATTATGTATCAGGTATAATTGTTTAAAAATCTGAGTACATAAACTTGAAAAAGACTTGGTGGCTGTATTTGAAAAGTTCATATCCCAATTGGTGGAAACTAATGGAAGCTCTCATTGGATAGAATGGAATATAGTTACATCAAAGGTGTAAGGAAGATGGTAGAAAAGGAGAAACTAAGTGTGCCTAAGGAAAGACTTCATAACAGTGATGGAATCCTGTCTTACAGCATATTGGAGATGATTACAGAAAGAAGAAGGATATAAGAATCTTCTAGGTAGGCTTAAAAATGTATGCATATATAAAAGCATGGAATGTTTAGAGAATGAGGAAATGTACAATTTTGTTAGCATACTGAGCAAAGCAATGATGTGACAAAGCACATTCTCAAAACATAAATCATCCCACACCTAAAATTCTTCATTGGCTTATCTTTATACTTAAAATAAATCTAACTTGTTTTTGAAGTATGTGATCCATTGAATAATCTTTCTGTTCCTCCTTACTTGCAACATTCTTTTCCTTACATACCACATTACATGATACAGAAACAATTTTAGCAGATATTTACCAGGTGCAACAAATAACTGATACTGCCTCAGTATCTTTACATGGATTGTTCTTTTAAATTTAAATGCATTCTTCATTATTTTAGTAAACAGTTCTTAGAAAAAGATTCCCTTTACATACAACATAATGAAATACTTTTTTCATTCTTTGTTTTTTTCCACTGATGAATCCACAATATCTGTAAGAGTATTTGATTGAGTATTTGAGTTGGTAAGTATTTTGAATGACTGAATAACATTAAACACAAATCATGAGTGTATTGTGGTGTGTGTGTGTGTGTGTGTGTGTGTGTGTGTGTGTGTGTAAATTCACTACAGTCCTGGGGCATGAATTCAGGGCCTGGGAATTCTCTCTGAGTATTTTTGCTCAAGGCTAGTGCTCTATCACTTGAGACATAGCTCCATTTCCAGCTTTTTGTTGGTTAATTGGAAAGAAGAGTTTCATGGACTTTCCTGCCCAGGCTGGCTTTGAACCATGATCCTCATATCTCAGCCTCCTGAAAAGCTAGGATTATAGGCCTGAGCCACCAACACCAGGTTTATCTCTTTTTATTTTATTAAATTATTTTATTAATATGTTACTTAATTCTGGTTTGGTTTTGGTCTGCCCAAACTAGATTTTCTTGTTTACAACTTCTCACAATAATTATATAGTATTTGGCACAAAATATATACTAAAAGTTTATTAAATTCTTAAATGGAAGTGAAATAGTATGTACAGGGTAAGTGAAGAAACCATGACAAACCATGGAGAATAATTTACTTCCTTTTGTTCTGTTCTGGGAGACAATAAAGAAATAAATTTGGTTTGAGTATGTTATCTTTGATATATTCTTGTCCATATGAGCTTGAGAAATGTTAAATGAGATAGTTTGTAATTCCTTAAGCAAAGAAAACCCCCCTGAAATTTTCAGTTTTCAAAATTTGAAGCCAAGCAGGAAAATAATATTATCTTAGGAAACCATAAAGTACATTCTTCTAAAAATGGAAGTCACATGTGGGAGTGGGAATAGACAAGTTTACTGTATATTTTTAAGGATAAATAGAAATATCTTGTGGAAATACACAAAGGTTTGCTTTATAGTTTTGAAGGATATGTAGAAATATGTTGACAGTGTGATGGTGAACATTTCCTAGGGGAGTGGTAATTGATTTCAGAAAACTACGTAAAATCCATAATGTACTTTGCAAGTTCCATTATGAACCCAAGATTTTTGTTTATTTTTCATTCATCCATTCATTCAAAACCCCATGTTTTAAGAATAAAAGAAAAATACTTATTGATGGCAACTTTCAGAAATAAACTCCCCACGTCATTTTTACTTGCACACATTTTAGTATTTATATATATATATAATGTGTATGTGTATTATATAAATAATATATATGTGCATATTATATATACATAACATATATAATACATTTCCTCAATTTATTTTAAGCATTATAGATGTATATGTACATACACACATACATGTAGCTTTGAAATTCACTAAAAGTGATATGAAAAACATTAAAATTAGATAAGTTGATTCTGGTGCCCCTGCATCTTGTATATACATTTTTCTAATTTGGGGAGGGGAAGGGAAATAACAAAATGCTGAAATAAGGATATAGGTTGACCCATTGTAACAATGAGATGTACAAGACACTATGTGGAAAATGAACTTTACAACTTGGGGGAAGGGGGAGAAATGGTGGAGTTGGGGAGGGAAGGGATGATAGGGGAAAAACAAAGGAGAAGGTAACAATGCTTGATAGGAATTGTACTCATTACCTTGCTCATGTAACTGTAACTGTACTCATGTAACTTATTCATGTAACAGTAACCCTTCTGTACAGTATTTTTACAATAAAAATATATACAAAAAAGAATATTAAGAAAAAAGAATAAGAAAAGAAAAAGAAAATTACATATTGGGAAATTCCTAGAATGTGAAATTTATAATTAAATTCAATTTACCTGGGAGTTGAAGATGCATAGAAACCTATGGTCAAAAGAGAAGGTCAAACACAAGGAAATCATACAGTCATTCTGGACTAGAATGCTGTGTAGTCAATATTATGTGTGATAACTCATAGAAACACATGATAAAATATGGAGACTGTCACTCTCATGGTCCCATGATGTTTCCAAAGCACCAGGTTGTAAAGGCAGAGAAAATAAATTTTTCCTATAAAGGGATGTTTGACAAGAAATATACTCATTACCTTATTTATTTATGTAAGTGTAACCCCTCTGTACATCATCTTTACAATAAAATTAAATTAAATTTACAAAAAGAAAATAGATAGTTATGAGTCAAGAGGAACATTCAAGATGTGCAAGTAATAACAAAAATAAATTTTGGTGAAATTCAAACAATGGTAGATTATTGCTTTCAGTAAAGAAAGTTTACTAGTAACAAATACAATTCTTTGTTGGTTTTAAGAATACTTTGCTTAATATGAGTTCAATATTGTTCTGTCATCAAAATCAATGGCAAATTCCCATGTGTTAATTCTGATAAAAATGAGTGAATATATCCTATTTGAATTTTTTTTGTTCACACACATAGATATTACCAAATATTGATATCAATTCATAAGGACATGATTTTAATTGAGCATATTTACTGCTTGGAAGATATTACAGAATTCTATTCTATTTTTTTCTTGATACTTTCCTCTTTGTTTGTTATTACAATGTAGATTAATCATTTCCAATTGAAAGTTCTGTGGAAGCTTTCCAGCAACACAGCTAAATGGTTTAAGCATGGAAATTTCCTTTGTACTTAATAAAACCTGAAAAATACTACTAGATTTTTAGTTTGAGTTGTGAATTTCTGTGGAAGTGGACATCTCTTGTTATTTCCACTTCCTTTCTTCTGTTTTATTTCACCTTCTGACAGCAGGAATATTCATGAAGTTCCTTGATACTACTTGTATGTGGCAGGAAGTTGACTTCTAATATCCCCATTCCTAAGATCTAAGTGATGGGAAAGCTACATATGGCCTCTGTGGTGGCATTTTAATATTGTTATTTTAGTGTGTAAATAGCCACAGATGAGTAGACTGTAAAATACCTGGGAAGCTGAACAATATATAGTTCACTCCCATGAATAAGCTTCAAAACATTAATCCTTTAAATTTGGTCTAGGGATCAAAGGTGGTAAAAACCAGAGAATTCTGAGAATGATTTGATAGACTTGTTTCTGGCTTGGAGATGGAAAAGGTCAAATAGAAAAATGTGGACAAACTTTAGATTCTAAGAGCGACCTCTGGCTAGCAGCCAATAAAGAAAACTTGGTCTTCTGTCCCACAACTAAAAAGAATTGGATTCAGCCAACAACAAGAATAACTTGGAAGTGGATTTTTCCCCAAGAGTCTTCGAATGAGAACTCAGGCTGGCCAATACCTTGATTGTAGCCTACAGATCTGTGAGCTAATAACTGGGTGTTGTTTTAAAGCAGCCATGTTTGCGATAATGTGTTACAGAGCCATAGAAAAGTGATATATTTGACTCAAATAATGTAAGTTGTCACTAAAGTGATTTTACTACAATAAAATTTCACATATAATCCCTGTTTTACATATCATTTAGGCTAAATCTAAGCACACTGTTCTGTTTGAAGCCAAGCATATTTCCTAAGCCACTCACTATATAAATACTGTGGCTCAGAGTTGTTCTTGGTATTTAGCTCTGAGTTAAGTAATTATCAGAAAACTAGATGACTTAATATGATCAGGCGAGTCAAGATCACCCATTTCTGCTATTTATGTTTCAGTCAAAAATCATGGTACTGGAAATATTAAATAAAATATTTGTTTACAATATTGGTTTATAATCTCCAAAACACTAAAATATTTTCTACAAAATTTCTAGTAGTAACTAATATTTTAAACATCTTTACATTTTCTCATAGTTTATATATTTGCACCAACTAATCTGCTCTATACATGTTTTCAACACCATATCTGATCCTACTTCAGGTTGTAATGAATTTGTGGTCTCTCAAGTTAAAAATGTCTTGCCCATAGCTCTTCCTCAAATAGAATTAAATAGGGTAATTCTTCAGTCACAAGATTGACTCCTCAAATAAATATGGAAACAATATAGGCAACAGCTCTAGCTTAACTAAGAGCTATGGAAACCACTAGAATTTGCTTTTCTACTTTTTCAAATTATAATTAATGTTATTTCCAACAACCTCAAGTATTTGAGTAACTGTTTTTACAAAAAAAGATAATGGTCATTAGCAAATTTATTTTACCTGGATAAATTTCTTCAGTCACCAAAAGAAAACATGAATCTATTAGCTCAACATTAGCAAGTGGATTTCCTTTCTTGATTGACAAATGAGTGACTCAGAATTTTTGGTTGCATTTTCTGGTTTTATTTTTTTTACTTTACATTTTCTAATTGTACTTGAGTTCTGTAATATAATGATGAGTTGACATATGTTACTTTAGTATGACTAGAATAAGCATAATAAACATAATGCTTTGCTTATGTTATAACTAAATGTGTGGCACCTGAAATATGATTGAAATATTTTTGGTGTCATTGTGATTAGTAATGCATGGAGAAGAAGAAAACAATGAATCTTTCTACTTAGATTTGTTGCTGAAATTCATGAACAGCCATGGGTAATAAACAGGTCAATATGGCTATATTCTAAGCTATGTTATTTATAGAAACCAATATTTTAATGTAGTTTTGACAGGTCATGAGATATTATTCTTCATTTGGTTTTTATTAATCCTTTGAAATTATACAAACTATTTAATAAACCCTACAAACCAAGCAGCATGCAGACATGGCCCACAGGCCATGGTTTGCCAGCCCCTTAATCAGTTAAGATGCTTTATGCTTAAAAGCAAAATAGGCCATAGCTATTTGTCAAGGTATCTATGTGTCATAGTACAATTCAGATTTAATCTGACTCTGGACATACACAAAATACCAGTAACAACATTTTGCCTAAGCCTCAATGCAAGATGGTAAAAGATTCCAACACAGAGAGCTTCAGATTGGCTCCTTGATGTAGCATTTCTTCATGTGTGGTCCAAGGATCGAGCATTTTGGGAAAGTGAAGTACTTGTTAGAAATACATATTCATATTTCCTCATATTTTATTTCATTAGGACTCTAAACCTTTAGTAGTCTACCAAGTTATTCCTGTCGATACCAATGTACATGAATAATTTTCTCAAAATAGAGTTATGTTGCTAGGCATTATAAAGGATGAAATCAGAACTTTATGCTCATATGTGAATGCAGAAAAAATATATATTCACATATAAATGTACAGATGTACATACATATACATATATACAATATATATTTACATTGCATTTAAAATATGAAATTATGTAGACAAATGTAATTATACATAGAAATATCAAATCAACTGGAATAAACCCACTCAATAAATACCTGTAACACGTTAATGCTAGGACAAAAGGAAACTAAGTCTTTTCTTATTAATAATTTTTTATTGTGAAAATAACATACAGAGTGTTTACAATTACATGAGCAAGGTAATGAGTACATTTCTTATCAAGCATTGTTGCCTCTTTTGTTCTCCCCCCCCCAAGGTAGTAAAGTTCATTTTTCAACCCATTGTTGCAATGGGTCCACCTGTATCCCTATTTAAAAAATTTGTCTTTTCCCTTCCCCTCCACAAATTATACCAACATCAAATACAGTGAAAACAGGAGTTATACCGTGGGGTAGGAACATACAAAGCAACAAAGAAATCATCTTATAAATATGTTAGAAACTCCTTATCTTGGAGTTCATTTTGCCTAACATCAACTTATCTGACCGTTTCTGCTTGTCTCAGACATATACTAGTTATTACAAAAAGGGAAACCATGGGACCTATGTTTCTTTGGGCCTGGCTCACTTCACTTAATATAATTTTTCCAAGTCTTTCCATTTCCTAACAAATGGGGCAAAGTCATTCTTTCTGATGGAGGCATAGAATTCCATTGTGTATATATACCACATTTTCTTGATCCATTCATCTATTATGGGCATCTGGGTTGGTTCCATATCTTAGATATGATAAATAATGCTGCAATAAACATAGTTGTGCTGGGAGCTTTAGTATGGTCTTATTTGTGATCATTCAGGTACATGCCTAAAGTGGAATTGTTTGGTCATAGGGGAGCTCTATGTGGAGTCTTTTGACTCCACACTACTTTCCAAAGTGGTTGAAGAAGTTTGCACTCCCACTAACAATGCAGTAGGGTTCCCTTCTGTCCTCAGCCCTCTCCAGCATCTGTTGTTATTAAAGTCTTGATTATAGTCATTCTAACTTGGGTGAGGTGGAATCTCAATGTTGTTTTGATTTGCATTTCTTTTATGACTGGGGAGGTTGTGTCTATTAGCCATTCTTATTTCCTCTTCAGAGAAGTCTCTCTGTAAGCCTTTAGTCCACTTATATTTTGGGCAGTTGTTTCTTTGAGGATTTGTTGTTGGGGGATTTATTTTTTTGTGTTCCAGGTATATTTTAGATATGAGACCCTTGTCCTTTGTATGGCTAGTGAAGATCTTCTCCCAATCCAGGGGCTTTCTATTGATCTTGCTTGCTATGTCCTTTGCCATGCAGAAGCTCTGCAGCTTCATGCAATCTCATTTCTCCAACCTTTCTTTGATTTGTTGTGTTTCTGGGTCTCTAGTAAGAAAATTTCAGCCTGTGCCAAGGAGACCTAGGGTTTCTCCTATTCCATCCTGTAATGTTTTCAGAGTGTCTGCTTTGACTTCGAGGTCTTTGATCCATTTAGAGATGAATCTGGTGCAAGGTGATATATAAAGATCTAGCTTTAGTTTTCTACAAGTGATTAACCAATTTTGCCAGCATCATTTACTGAAGAGCGTGTTTTTCTTCCATTCTACTTTTTAGCTCCCTTATTGAAGATTAGGTCTGTGGGTTCATTTCTGTGTTTTCAATTCTATTCCATTGGTCCTGAGGTCTGTTCTTGTGCCAGTACCAAGCTGTTTTGATTATTATGGCTTTGTAGTAGAGTTTGAAATTTGGTATTGATATTTTCCCAGCACTGTTCTTTCTGTTAAGGATCCTTTTTGTTGTCCGGGGTCTTTTATTGTTCCATATGAATTTTTGGATTGCCTCTTCTATTTCCTTGAAGAATGAGGTTGGAATATTGATAGGTATCGCGTTGAATTTGTAGATAGCCTTGGGAAGTATTGCCATTTTCACGATGTTGATCTTTCCAATCCAGGAGCGTGGGAGGTTTTTCCACTTCCTAAGTTCTGTTTTGATTTCCTTTTTCAAGTTTTTAATGTTTTCATCATAGAGGTCCTTCACTTCTTTGATTAAGTTAATTCCTAAGTATTTTATTTTTTGTGGGGCTATTGCAAATGGAGTTGCTTTCCTAATTTCAGCCACGCATTTCTCTTTGTTGGCATACAGAAAAGCCATGGATTTTTGAGGGTTAACTTTATACCCTGCTACTTTGCCAAAGTTTTGAATCAACTTGAGTAATATGGGAGGGGAGTCTGTGTGTGGGATTCTTTAAATACAAGATTATGTTACCTGCAAACAGGGAGAGTTTTACTTCATCTTTCCCTATTTGGATCCCTTTTATGTTTGCATCTTGTCTTATTGCTGTAGCTAGGTATTCTAATACTAGATTGAAGAGAAGTGGAGAGAGTGGACATCTTTGTCTCATTCCTGAGTTTAGAGGAAATGGCTTTAGTTTTTCACCATTAAGTATAATGCTGGCTGTAGGTTTGTCATACACGGCCCTTATTGTATTGAGGAATGTTCCCTGAATTCCTAATTTTTCCAGAACCTTCATCATAAAGGGGTGTTGGATCTTGTCAAATGCTTTTTCTGCATCTATTGAGATAACCATGTGGTTCTTATCCTTGCTCCTGTTGATGTGATGAATTATATTAATTGATTTGCATATATTGAACCAGCTTTGCATCCCTGAAATGAATCCTGTTTGATCATGGTGCATGATTTTTTGGATGAATTGTTGAAGTCGATTGTCCAAACTTTTGTTGAGAAGTTTTGCATCAATGTTCATCAAAGAAATGGGTCTATAGTTCTCTTTCTTTGATGAGTCCCTGCCTGGTTTTGGGATGAGGGTTATGATGGTTTCATAGAATGAATTCGGTAGTGAACTTTCTCTTTCAATTTCATTGAAGAGCTAGAGGAGTATTGGTGTGAGTTCTGCTTTGAAGGCCTTGTAGAATTCCACTGTAAATCCATCTGTCCTGGACTTTTCTTGGATGGGAGGTCTCATTGCTGTTTTTCTTTCAGTGTTCTATTATGGGCCTGTTAAGTTGGTTTAACTCATCTTGGTTTAGTTTTAGCATGTCGATATTTGTTAGGAAAAGGTCCATTTCTGCCAGGTTCTCAAATGGAAATTCAGTCTTATATGTACACTAAAAGTGTTTTGGGGAATACTGGGAATTAACCCCAGGGCTTTGCATGGTAAGTACTCTACTACTAAAGCCAAGCCACACTCTGAGCATATGTGCTAAATATGTATATATAATACAAACACACACACATAATTTTATATCTCATTAAAAACAGTTGTTACTAGACTGTAGGTATTCAACTTCATTCTGTTAAATAATTTGATTTGACTCTCCACAAAATCAGTAAGGTCATGGGGCTTGAACTCTGGGCCTGGGCTCTGTTCCTGAGCCCTTCTCCTCAAGACTACCACTTTACCACTTGAACCACAGAGCCAATTTCTGTTTTCTAGTGGCTTATTGGAGATAAGAGTCTCACGGACATTCTTGCCAGGTCTGGCTTTGAACAGTGATTCTCAGATCTCAGCCTCCTGAATAGCTAGGATTATAGGCGTGAGCCACTGGTTCCTGGCTGAGTTTGTAAATTTTTATGTTAGGAAAATATCAGGACAGATAAGAGCAACTTTAGATGTGATATTAATTTTGTTTTCTTTCAAAAATCTTTCTTTTGGTAAACCTTATTTTCTGGAACTTAGAAATTATGCTGTGAGGCTAAGACTAATATAAGTGATTTTTCATTTAACTTTTCAAAATACAGAGGTTTGGAAAATATCTTCATTTGTTTTAATTAAAATTTGTATTGCTTTATAATAAGTTCACAAAACCCTACACTGAAATATGAGAAGAAATAAAAAAGTTGTTTAAGACATAGCACAGACCATGGAGCAAGAAAGACCAATAATGGTGACCATTTTTTTTCCTCTTTTTTTTTGTAAGTTTTTTATTGTAAACATACTGTATAGAGGGGTTACAGTTACATGAGCAAGGTAATGAGTACATTTCCAATCAATCATTGTTGCCTCCTCCTTTGTTTTTCCACTACTCCCTCTTCCCTCCCACCTCCACAACTACGCTCCCCCTCCCCAAATCATAAAGTTCGTTTTTTAACATAGTGTCTTGTACATCTCATTGTTGCAATGGATCAACCTGTAAGCCTATTTAAACATGTTGATTTTTCCCTTCTCCCGAAATTAGACCGACATCAAATACAGTGAAAGCAGGAGTTATATCATGGGGGAGGAACATATAAAGCAACAAAAAAAAATCACATGGTACATTATAAATACGTTATGAACGCATCTGGCTATACTTGCTTAGAAGATTCTATGCTTGAAGTCAAATTAGAACTATGAAGTAAAATTTAAAATTTGAACATCTCATGTGGCCTTCATATAAATATGAACGTTGCCAGGCCTCAACATGCACATTAAGCACACTTGAAACTACTGAACTTTCATTTAAAGGAATATTTTTGATTGATTGTAGAAATATTCCAAATTTAACAAACAAAAACTAACAATGAACAAAATCTTACTACCTTAATAAAGTAATCTTCTCAAATTCTCTGATTAAATATACTTTTTTTTTGTCAGTCGTGGGGCTTAAACTCTGGGTTTGGGAGCTATCCCTCAGCTCTTCAGTTCAAGGTGAGCACCTTAACACTTGAGCCACAAGACCACTTCCAGTTTTCTAGTGGTTTATTGGAGATAAGAGTCTCACGGACTTTTCTGCCCAGACTGGCTTTGAACGGTGATCCTCAGAAATCTCAGCCTCCTGAGTAGCTAAGATTATAGGCATAAACCACCTGAGCCCAGCTACTCATTATTTTTACTGTTGTTAATCATAGAGTGGATAATAGTAGTGTGGATCAAACTTTTTGATATTCATAAGAATGTTTCATGCTGCTTCATTATTACCTTAAAAACAAAGGAGGGGGTAACAATGCTCAATAGAAAATGTACTCACTATCTTACTCTTATAACTGTAACCCCTCTGTACAGTATCTTTACAATAAAAATATATTAAATAAAAAATTCATTAAATAGTGTCATGCAAATAAATTTGTATCTACTTGCATGTAAATTGGTGATTTTTAAAAATTGTTCATACAAAAACTAATTAGAGCAAGGAGTTCATGGCTCAAGCCTATAATCCTAAATACCCAGGAGGCTGAGATCTAAGAACTGAGAGCTTCAAAGTCAGACCATGCAAGAAAAGTCTATGGGTCTCTTATCTCCAATTAATGGCCAAAAAAAGGTCAAAGTGCTAGCCTTGAATACCAGCCTCATGGATAAGGCCCCAAGCCCTGTGTTCAAGCCTCAGGATCAGCACACACACACACACACACACACACACACACATACAAACACACACACACACAAACACACACACACACACAAACACACACACAGAGGAAACTAGTCACATATTCTTATTAGATGGAGATTTAAGTTGGAGAGGAAATGGCTTTCCTTTTTTGATCTATTTTCCAGTGGCTATTTTCTCACCTCTGAATCAGTAGTTAATACAGCAATGGTTATGGGATAAAGTTGTTCCAACCCTTTTTTTCTGCTTTTTCTAGACATACAACTAGATTATTTTCTGACTCTTTTGCAATTAGATTGGGCCACATGACAGATTTTTGGACAGTGAAGCATGAGCATAAGTAATATTCAGCTCCTTCAAGCTCGTCCATCGCACTTCACATACATCAACTTCTCTGATATCATTTAACATCTTGTTAGAAAGGGACAACTGTACACCCCTGAAGACATATGATATAAGGATGACCTCATTAACCTGGATCTCTGAATGACTGAGTAGAACAAATCATCCACTACTAAGCTGCAATTTCACTAACTTGAATTGCCCAGAGTGAATGCGTGTGCAAATAAATTTCCAGTTGTTGAAACATTTATAAATGGTGGAGTCAATATTTTTTAGCAGTTACCATTGCCCAATGTAACATAATGAAGACAACAATTGTTTCTCCAAGACTGTGCTGATCTTGACTTCTTTATCATCAATAGTTTCTATTTAATCCTGTATTGAAGCCTAAAGATAGTAGCTCTATGCTTTAATAGCCATAAGTGACACATAAGTGAGACTTATTCAATTTACACATATGTTAACTAGCATATGTTAATTAGCAAAAAGGGCTATTTAAATTGTTTTCGGTCATGGGACTTGAACTGGGCCTGAGCGCTGTCCCTCAGCTCTTCAGCTCAAGGTGAGTGATCTACCAGTTGAGCTACAGCAGCACTTCTGTTTTTCTAGTGGTTTATTTGAGATAAGAATCTCACAGAATGAACCCCAAGATAAATATTCAAATGTTTTTTTTTCTTTTATGCAACTGTTTCTGACATATTTATAAGATGATTTCCATATTGCTTTGTATGTCCCTCCCACACGGTATAACCCCTGCTTTCACTGTATTTGATGCTGGTATAATTTGTGGACAGGAAGGGCAAAAACAAATCGTTTAACTAGGGATACAGGTGGACCCATTGCAACAATGAGATGTACAAGTCGTTATGTAGAAAAACGAACTTACATCTTTGGTGGCGGTGGCGGGGGGGGGAGAGGAGGGAGGAGGGGGGAGCATGGGAGGAAAGGGATGGGAGGGGAAAAACAAAGGAGGAGGCAACAATGCTTGATAAGAAATGTACTCGTTATCTTGCCCAAGTAATTGTAACCCCTCTGTATGGTATTCTCACAATAAAAAAAACAAAAACAAAACAAACAAACAAACAAAAAGAATCTCACGGACTTTCCTGCCAAGGATGGCTTTGAACCGTGATCCTTAAATCTAAGCCCCCTGAGTAGTTAGGATTACAGGCATGAGCCATCAGCACCCGGCAGGACCATTTAATTTTGAAGAAATAATTCTTTTTGACTGAAAACTCTCATAATAGAAAATCATGCATACGTACACTTTACAGAACAAAATGAAGTACAGAAATGGTGGAACAAAGTGCGAACTAATTCAGTAGTAATACTCATTAGACACTATGTTGGAGATGGACTATACAACTTGCAAGGGGTAGGAGAGGAGGAGGGAAAAGCATGGAAGAAAATGAGGGAGGGGGTGACATGGTTCAAAAGGAAATGTATTCACTACCTGACTTACATAACCCTTCTGTACATCACCTTTGCAATAAAAATTAAGATAAAAATTAAAAATGAATTAGAATTGATTAAAACTTCTACAAGTGCTTGCTATAGCTACACACATAATTCCACCTAAAATGGTCAGAATTGTAACATTAGATTATGTTGGCAGCCAACACTTATCCATTTTATTATAATTAAGCCTTGTAGGAATGCTCCTTTTGGAATTCCAGGAATGTTTGGTTTCTTTCCAAAAATAACATTGACCTATCATTATTCCCATTTTCTGCTATATTTATCGTGAGCCTAGTCATAAAGTAACTGTAAATATCATATCTTAGAAATGAAAAAAGAAACGATGATAATCCATCAGTAAAACCTGCATCATCGCTCTAAGTATCTAGTCACTAGTAAGTCTCAATTTAACTTAGAAAACCTACCTTATTTTCACCTTAGTAAGTGTCTACCATTAACCCTGCATTTCTCATTTTCAGCAGTTAAACACAGAAAAGATACAGACCATCCTACACGGCTTACTCAATTTCTTCCCCTTTCACCTACCTTTATCTTCAGATGCATGACTCCTTACTTCCTGCCTTATTTCATAGCACCTGGACTACAGAAACACTCTATCTTTACCCATAACTCCATGTATTTGCACCTCCTCTGGATTTTCTACTTCACTTCCTGTTTTTCTCCTCACATTCATTCTTCTCTTTCTTGGTGTTTATTTTTTCTTGTCCTAAAGCAAAATTCAACTTATCTTTATGCATACCTGTAAAACACACATACACACATTACCTGTCTATAACCTTTTACTCTTTTTTATTAATAAATGTTTAAAAGAATCATTTATATGCTCTGTGTCCTATCTCCAACAACTGGTCTTTTATTTTGCCTTAATCTATATATTTAATAAAGTGGGCTGAATACTGTAGTTGAAGATAGGTGAAAGGTATTTACAGAAGCAAAAGCAAAATGGCATAAAAAGGCAAGATTGGAGGAAAATGTTTTTTGGATAGAATAGGATTATATTGTTTCAGGGGAAAGATGAAGGAAAGGAAGAGAAAAGTAGAATATAAAAGAGAACACATGTATCAAGATTTATATAGTGCATCAATGGTTTTCCTGCAATTATTTGTAAGTAATTAAGTACTTTACAATATCTGAAAGCACAAAAACATGAGCTAAATTTTCCTGGAAAATAAGTAAATGAAGCACCATGGCTTCTCTTTTGAGTCTTACCTCCCAGTATTTTTCTATTTCTTAATTCTTGTTATATAATTTTCTGCATTTACATCCAATCAGATGATCAATGTCTTTATCTCATAGTGCATACCTGACATCTTTATTTGCCACATCAAAACTGAAATTTTCATAGGCCACAATTCACATGACATATGACAGATGGGGAAGATAGGGAAGAGAAATCTGAATGTGTAGATAACCAATTAATAATGGATTATCTAGCTAGCTCACAAGAAACAATTGCTTATAGTCACTTCCAGGATTTCTAGTTGATTGTGATACCTTTCATTCTCAAATTGCTTTCATTATAATAAGAAACTTCTGGAGCCACTAAATCAACTACATACACACACATACATACATACATATATATATATATGTTTTAATTTTTTCATAGAGTTATGTTGTATAATGATGTTTCCAGTGTCTGATGAAGCAAGTCTATGCTTGGCCTAATATGTTCATAACTATTGAGAGGAAATACAAAACTGATATTTATTGATTGCTTTCTATGTCCCAGACATTTTTCTACAGCTTTGCGTTTATTAACCATTTAATTCTTAAAATAACAATGTAGCTCAGAGAAGTCACAGTTTTGGATAAAGGCCCTATAAATAGTTGACAGAACAGACAGGATATGTCAGACAATAGCCAGGCCTTCTCTTTACCATAGTACTGTTGTACCTCTCTTAGGACAATAAAAACTGCTATCTATAGATATCACCCTATTGTCTTAAAAAAATAGTACAGATACTTTATGCTGATAATAAAAGCAAGGAGTTGCTTCACAAAAGTGAGCGTCCAGAAAGAAGAGATACTATGTTTTGTTTCCCATTAACAATTTAATGAATAGTTCACTTGTTGTCAGATAGGAAACACAGGACATTTCTCAACCAGACAACAGTAGCCTGTAATCCTAGCTACTTGGGAAGCAGGGACTAGGTGTATGGCAGTTCAATGCCAGCCTGTGCAAAAAAGGTTCATAAGACCCTATTTCAATAGAAAAGGCTGGGTATATATGTACCTTCCATCCCAGCTCTGGAGAGAATAAGTAGGAAAATCTCCGTGCAGGTGGAATATTGTCAAGTTACTTTTTAGGCATGTATGAAAATAGAACAAAAAGCCTGGAAAATTCAAAAGATATACTCTTTTTTTCTAAAACAAGTTCCACCAATATTTCAATTTTTATAGTTTTTACTTTCACAGTATTTAATTTTTTTATTTTTTTAATTGTGAAAATACCATACAGAGGGGTTACAACTACATGGGCAAGATAATGAGTACATTTCTTATCAAGCACTGTTGCCTCCTCCTTTGTTTCCCCTTCCCATCCCTTCCCATCCCCCCATCCCTCCCAGCCAATCCTCCCCCTCCACAAAGTTGTAAAGTTCATTTTT
Organism: Dipodomys ordii; assembly: GCF_000151885.1. NCBI lineage: Eukaryota > Metazoa > Chordata > Mammalia > Rodentia > Heteromyidae > Dipodomys > Dipodomys ordii. The sequence continues at coordinate 9,160,893 of NW_012267265.1, read as the reverse complement.
CGACATAACAACTTGTACATCTCATTTTGCAATGGGTCCACCTGTATCCCTATTTAAACGATTTATTTTTTCCCTTCCCCTCCACAAATTATACCAACATCAAATACAGTGAAAGCAGGGGATATACCATGGGGGAGGGACATACAAAGCAACAAAGAAACAATCTTATAAATGCGTTAGAAACAATCGCATGAAAGAAAAATACATCTGAAACCAAGACTAATTTCTTAATGTTTGTATCATTAGTTACAAGAAAAAATGTGGCTCTAGACTGACTGTGGCTTGTCTCCTCCAAAACTCATGTTGCAACCTGATTGTTGTCTTGTCACAGTTAGGAAGCGGGCCTTTAAGAGGTGACTAGTTATTAAGAAGGATTAACACTACTCTTCCAGGATTGAATTAATTACCTCAAGAAAAAGCTGTTATGAAGCAAGACTATTCCATGTGTTTTATCTCTTCCTCATGCACCTGCTTGCATTTCTGCCTTTCCACTGTGTTACCATTCCAGCTCCTCACCAGAACAGATGCTATCACTGTGTTTTTAAACTTCAAGTCTCCAACACTGTTAGCTAAATAAACTTCATTTCCTAATATAGTATCCAGTCTTGGGTATATTGTTATAGAAACACCAAATGAACCAAGAAAAGTGTTCTAATACAGCACAAAAAGACTAAAGACATTCTATGATCAATGTCATCTCAATAATCCAAGGGATTATTTAACATTTCATTGATTTTTGGAAGATAGACTGCAATGAGATTATTCATTAGCTTTTCAGACATGGATATTTCATCTGATGTAATAGTGTTTGTGTCAGAGACCAGTTGGTGAACAGGTAACGACCTAAACAAGACAGTGGAGGTCTTCAGTGTAATAAAGAGAACAACTATAGATTCTCCACTGAGATTCACATTTAGCATTTCAGTAACTTCTTATTAAGTTGCTGTAGACTATGTCTATGTCCAGGGGCAAGTTGAGATTCCCCTCAAATATCACTAAATCAATGAGGGGTCACCGGAGCAGAAATAGATTCAAGTAGGAATGAGACAATAAAATATAAGCACTGAAGTCTGGCCTCCCTGTGAAGGATGCCATTGGTACGGCTCATTTCCATCATACCTTTCCAGAAAGTTAAGTAGCATTTCTTCCACTATGTCATCTTTTCCAAGACTATTACAGAAATATTCCATGAATCCAAATACAGATTCAAATACAGTTTTGAATTTTACTAAGGTTTATTTGTTAGCAATGATACCATATTTGAAGCCTTACTCACAATTAACAAGAATAAATGCCTAATAAAAACAAGAAAGCTGATGGCTCATACCTCTAATCCCAGTTACTCAAGAGACTGAAATCTGAGCATCATGGTTCCAAGCCAGTCAGGCAGGAGAGTCTATGAGACTCCTATTTTCAATTAACCAGCAAAAAGCCAGAAGTGGAGTTGTGGTTCAATTGGTAGAGTGCTAGGCTTGAGTAAAAAGCTCAGGGACAGCACCCAGGCCCTGAGTTCAAGCCTAGCAACTGTTCTCTCTCTCTCTCTCTCTATCTCTCTCTCTCTCTCTCTCTCTCTCTCACACACACACACACACACACACACACACTTTCAATGATTTTTATTGAGACCCCAAATGACTGCTTTACAAACCTAAAATGCAAAGTATTTGTAGCCATGTTGTTTTTCACTTAGTACATGAAAGATGGCCAGGAAAAAATTACATTCAATACAATTCCAAAATTTACTCAAATAGTAATAATATAACAAGGGATAAATAAAAATAGCTCTATGGTCTTATCTGGGCACAATGTTTCAGAATGACTTAATCTCCACCACAGACATGCTGATTAGCTTGCATTGATGCCAACATTTCAGATGTTTGCTAAGGCATTTAACCTGCTGCACTTAAGAAATAACTCAGTTCTTTTATAAGGATAGAGAAGCAATTCAGATTTTTCAATATTTCCAAGAGGATATTTTATACCATAATTGGTAAATTTGTTTTTTAATAAATAAATTAAAACACTTGGATGAACAAAATCCTTGAATAAACCAACTACTGATTCATCAAACACATGTGAAAAGAGATTATGGAAAAACAAGCAACTATAATGATTGAAGTATGTCTTCTATTATGCTAAAGCAGGGAAAAATACAAAGTAGGCAATGATAACTTCATAATCTTGCAACTCATTTGAATAAATTTATGTCTGAGTCAAGCAGAAAAGGTCAGATAAGGTGATTTAGGGAAATGAACTTTAAGATAGGTATTCAAATGTTTTTTTCTTTTTTTTGTTTTTTTTCTTTCATGCGATTGTTTCTAACACATTTATAAGATTATTTCTTTGTTGCTTTGTATGTCTCTCCCCCACAGTATACCCTTGCTTTCACTGTATTTGATGTCAGTATAATTTGTGGAGGGGAAGGGGAAAAACAAATCGTTTAATCGTTTTAATAGGGATACAGGTGGACCCATTGCAACAATGAGATGTACAAGTCGTTATGTAGAAAACGAACTTTACAACTTTGGTGTGGGGGGGAGGGAGGTCAGGGAGGGATGGGAAGGGATGGGAAGGGGAAACAAAGGAGAAGGCTACAATGCTTGATAAGAAATGTACTCATTATCTTGCCCATGTAATTGTAACCCCTCTGTACAGTATTTTCACAATTTAAAAAAATAAAAGACTGAGATTTGGGGAAAAGCATCACAAAAAATAAATCTGTTTCTTAATCTCTTCATTTTTCCCATCCCTCCTCATTTTCCGGCCTGTTTGAAAAGATACACTCTGGAAGTATGTACAGGACTTAATGTCATTACTGACCATACACAAATTGAATTCCTTGCCTTATAATATCCATAAAATCTGTCCACATAGAAAGAACATAAACTGCTTCTTCACAAAATGGCAGAAATTTGGCACATGACTTGAGGTTTGTTTAAACAATCTGATTACTATTATCACCTAAGAAAACTTATTGTTTATCACCATTCTATTTCATTTGCCTATAAAAAGTAGAAGGATACATTTTGTTTTATAAGTCTTCTATGAACCAAATCGGGAAAACTGCATACCTAAACAACTAGGGAAAAGAAAAGTGCAAGTCTTAACGTGTTTAAATAGGGATACAGGTTGACCCATTGTAACAATGAGATGTACAAGACACTATGTTAAAAAATGAACTTTACAATTTAGGTGGGGGGGTGTACTTGTGGAAGTGGGAGGGAAGGGATGGTAGGGGAACAACAAAGGAGGAGGCAACAATGCGTGATAAGAATAGATCATATCTAAGATTATTATTTTTAATTATTATTTAATTATTTATAATTATTTAATTATTATTATTTCCAAATCCTGCCTACCAAAAGAGTGTAAGCAAGAGTTTTCTAACTAAAACACTCAGGTATTTCTTGGGGGGAAAAAGCAGTAACTTAACTAAATGTGTTTGATAATCATGTTTGACAACTAAATATTGGAACTGCGACATTTTAAAATAAAAATAATACAATTTCTATTTTCCCATGGGCAGACTGTGAGAAATCAGCTTTCTGTATCTTAAACTATAACTTCAGCTACTGGGTTCTCTATTTTTCTATTTATGGTCTCAATTCTAACTTCCTACTAATCTTTTTTTTTAGATATATAATCCACCTGGCTTTTTTTATCTAGATATGAGAGGCAAAACAAAATGTTGCTTAAAGGCAAAACTTGATAGCTATTGGATTTAAATACTAGCTTCAACTTAGCCCAAATGCTTGTTTGGTTCTGAGGCTTCAGTGGGAATTTGCATGTAAGTGATTAGCATGATTCTGACACAAAATAAATGTTATATTCTACTAGCAAAATCATTAATATGTATTACATTTCCATTGTGATCTTTTTCCTTGCCTTGCTCTCTGGCTTCCTATAAACTGCTTATAAACATCAAATCTATCCTATTTCTTTCTTTCTTTTTTTTGGGGGGGGGGGGTCTGGTCCTGGGGCCTGAACTCTGGCACTGTCCCTCAGCTCTTCAGCTCAAGTCTAGCGCACCACCACTTAAACCACAGTGCCACTTCTGGCTTTTTCCTTTTTGCTTATGTGGTACTGAGGAATTGAACCCAGGGCCTCATGCATGCAAGGCAAGTGCTCTACCACTAGCCACTTCCCAGCCCTCCTATTTTTTTTTTAAATCCCTACAACTATTGTCAAACCTTCTTACCTATAAATTTCTTGAAAAAATAGGGTAATCTTATCGCCAAAATCTCGTCATTTTTTCCTCTATGAACGAGTGGCTTCTTAGAATCCAAACTTTTCTTTTTTCCAGGCCCTTTATAAAAGCAATCTCACATACTCACATTTATTTCACTGAGAGAATCATTTAGAACTCCAGGTATATTTTCTTTTTTTTTTTATTGTGAAAATACTGTACAGAGGGGTTACAATTACATGGGCAAGATAATGAGTACATTTCTTATCAAGCATTGTAGCCTCCTCCTTTGTTTCCCCTTCCCATCCCTTCCCATCCTTCCCCTCCTTCCTCCCCCCACCTAATCCTCCTCCCCTCCTCCCCCCCCCACCAAAGTCCAGGTATATTTTCTTGCTGTACACTGCTACCTGAATATTCAACTAACACTTCACACTCAATCTAAAATTAAAATATTACCTTCTCTTTTAAACTTGTTTGGCCTCTTCTATAACTATTACTATGTTAGCTAGTGACACTACCATCATCTGATTTGATAGGGTTACAATAACAGGCACCATCATAATAGTTATGAACACCAGTAGCAATTAATAAAACTCATTAAATATTTATCATGTGCCAGGCATTATCCAGAGTATTTTCAAATATTAACTTGAAGTTCACAGAGTAAAGCTATGAAGTAATTATGTTTATTATTTAATAAAGAAGACGCTCAAGTAACTTTCCAAGTCTGTATAGTCAGTTACAAACTTGAGGCTTTTTCTACCTTTGGAACATATACACGTAGTCACTTTATTATGTAAATTTAGCTGGTAATCAGAAAGATAGAATTCATCTGTGATTTTTCTTTTGTTTTCCTTCATTTTCATGTATTGTATAGAATTTAGTCAGGTAATCAGAAAGATGGAATTCATCCGTGATTTCTCTTTTGTTTTGCCTTCATTTTCTCTATTGGATTAATAGTACTTCTGTTAGTTTTCATTCCAATTTCTCTATCAAATATTCAAGCATGAGTTTCAGCATTCTTCACATACAGTCCTTTCTGATCCATCTTTTCTAACCTTCAGTAATCCATGCTTCTAATTCCAGCACTTAGAAGGTTGAAGCAGGAGGATGGATAATTCTAGGCCAACTTTAGTACTACAGTGAGTTAAAGACCAGCTACAATAGTGGTAGCTTGTCATTAAAATGAAACTCAAAAGAGAGAAAAAAATAAAAGAAGTATGAAATTAGTATTAAGTTCTGGTGTGTTACTTCCCTGTTTTCATTAGCTCTCAATTCCTTTAAGGATAGAAAAGCTTTAGAAAACATATGCTATCTTTTCATAATCAAATCTGGTCAGTTTTCTGCTTGGGTGAATTATTCCAGGAGAGTGGAGATGCCAAATTAAGTCGAGGCTGTTTTCAGAGCTAAGTTCAAGCTTGTATCATAACCTACCAAGAGACCCTTGGATAATTAAAACCTGTGACAGTTCAAAGCTAGAGCCAAAACCAACCAAGGCTACCCCAAACCTAAAATGGGACATTAAGAATCGAAGAAAGTTTCAGAGATAACTTAATGTATTAAAATTTTGCAAGGCTGAATTTAAGGAACCAATGAGCTTCTCAACAGTACAACAAATAAAGTTGAAAGTAAAAGTAAAAGTTCACAGAGCTCAGTAGGTAAATAAGATATAGTACATCAACTGTGTCTTCAAATACTTTCTTGATCTTGATTCGCTAGCAATATTTCTTAGGTCTCTGTAATCATGTGTAAATTAGAGGATATTCCCCTCCCCTTTGCCTGTTTGCTATGGATTGCCTCCCATGGTGGGCTCTATGAGGATCCAAGGTACTCTGTTACTGCATTGTGAGAAAGTGACAGGGCTTCTGCATCTGGAAGCAATGCATCGGCTCAAGGGGAATAGTGGAGAGGCAGAAACAGATAAGCTGCTATCTGTTGGAGTGGCCATGAAGTAGGACATAGTGTTATGCTGACAGGCCACCCACAGCCCTGTAAGGGAGCCAGAGATATGCACAAGAAAGCAAATACCAAATCTGTTTAGAGCTGTTTCCTTTTTAATTAACATGTTTGAGACCGACAGTACTTAACTAATCTCAGACATAAGTAAGTTATTATAAGCATGTATCAGTTAGGGGGTCTAAGAGCCCTTAACAATTATTACAATTAGCGAAGAGGAAGCAGAGTTTGACTATTACTGGTAAGTGACTACTTTGGTACCGACAAGTGTATGGGAGCTAAGAAAATTCAAACGGTGCACAAGTATTTAAGACACAGTAATTTTCCATAAGCAATTTATCTTCTTGCTGCCTTACTTTTATGTTAGTATAAGCTTTAAAACACATGATATAAGTTTGCAAGTTAATGACTATCTATTCTAAAATAATATTTAATACTTATGAGGCATTGAAAAGTATGTACTACATTGGACTGAATAGAAATGGAAAAATCAAATCAATCTGTTAAGAGATTCAGAAGCAGATACATCCATATATCTATCTTGTTTTTATTCATTCAAAAACATTCACTGACTGCTAGACACTGGGCTAGATTCTGGAGACATAATAATACAAAAAAAAAACAACAACAAATTCTTGCCCTGAAGAGGTCATTTGTGCAAGAACATAGTTGTGGAAAATGTTAAGTTGGATCATGTCATAGGACATGCATCATGGTATATTCCAATGAATTATCTTTTGTTTAATTCTTACAATACAATAATGAAATATATATGTGATATATATTTTGCCCCATTTGATAAGAAATAGGATTCAACTAATTTACATAGTCACACAGCTACACAGGTACAGAGGCAGAATTTCAATTTGAGGGATCTATGTTGGTTCAATGCTAGTTATTCAGTCTTCCACCATTCAGTTACTAGTTACCACTAGCTATTTTTTCAACATGACAAGTAGTTTTTTCAGTTAAGAACATCAGGCTTGAATTTCTCCAAAACACAAATATCCATGATATCTTTGACTTTATTTCTTTGTTACTTGTTTTTCATAGCAGTCTTACATTATTTTAGCATTCATTTAAATTAATGTACATCTGTCAAAGCAAAACATTTGTTCTCATACTATCTCAAAATATTTGGGACATACTATCCTATGCCATGTTACTGAAATGAAATTACAGGGCCAATAAAGGAAGTACAAATCAAAATGATGTTGAAATTTCAGGATGACCATCAAGAGTATGAGTAAAAGTGCTGGCATGGCATGGATAGGAGAAAGAAGAAACACAAATGCTTCATTGGTGGGAATGTAGATTAGTGCAGATACTTGGAAATCATTATGAAGACTCCTCAAAAAGCTAAACATGTTTTAGTTTTTAGCATTTCTCTGAAAGAGTATAAGACAGAATAAAGGTATTTGTATATCTATGTTTATTGCAGCACTATAAATTATGGAAAGATTCCAGATGCCCTAGAAATGATGAATGGATCAAGTTAATATGGTAGATATGTGTGTGTGTGTGTGTGTGTAAATATGAACCCACTGTATATACAATTATATATTACATATTATTGTGTATATATTATGCAGTATATATACTATTGTGTATGTATACTATTGTATATACATACACACATATATATGGAGTTTTATATATCCTAATACACATACATACACACATGTATGTATGTATGTATGTACGTATGTATGTATGTATAAAACTCTTTCTCTTTCTATCCACACAAAATGTGTGTTTGTGTGTGTGTGTGTGTATAGAAAGAGAAAGTTTTATTCAGCCATTAGGAAGACTGGAAACATGTCATTTTGAAGGAAATGAATAGATCTGGAGAAAAAAATCATACTGAGTGAAATAATCAATCTCCAGAAAGACAAAGGGCATATGTTCTCTTTCATATGTGGATCTTAGACCCAAAATACAACCTCCCACATAAATACACAGCGCTGTATATGAATGATAAAGCTAAGTATAGTTTATATAGGAGTGAAACTCTATAGTCTAAACCTTTTGAACAATTAACAGACAATTTAACAAGTGAATGCAAGGAAACGAAACATGTTTTTGCTTTTTTTAATGGGGATTAGTGGGAAGAGGCAGATGACTGGAATAAGGAATGATGGACTGGCACGGATGTACATATGTGAGAAAGGAAGTAGCAAACTTTATGGGATTGGAGGGCAGGGACAAGGGGGATGGAGAAAAATGAAATATAAAATGTTCTCCACGGGCTGATGGGTTGAACATGTTACAAATAGCACAGGTGACATTATTTTGGGTGGTTCTCACAACTTTGCTAGAAAGGGCCTAGTTGAAGGAAGAGTCTCAGGGGGCATGATAACCTCTGGTCTTTGAACTCTTCTTTTCTGCCTTGTGGCTGAGTTTAACATATACTGCACGCTCTCATCATGATGAAACCACTGATACTAAAAGAAAATAATCCTTCTGTTTACATATTTTAAGTCAAGTATTTGGTTGAGTGATTTAAAAAGCTACTAATATAGAAAACTGGTACCAGAGAAGTGGAGGTGTTGCTATCATTAAACCTAACCATAAGATTCTTTTTGTTTTGTTTTGGGTTTTTTTTTTTTTTTTGCCAGTCCTGGGGCTTGAACTCAGGCTCTGGGCACTGACTCTGAGCTGCTTTTGCTCAAGGCTATTACTCTTCCCTTGAGCCACAGCATTACTTCTGGCTTTTTCTGTGTATGTGGTATTGAGGAATTGAACCCAGGTTTTCATTCATGCTAGGCCAGCACTCTACCACTAAGCCACATTTTGGAACTGGTCTACAGGAGGAATTTGGAAACATTTGAAGAAATGAAATAAACAAGTCCTAGAATGCTATAAACAGAACTTAAAGAAGGATTCTAGTGGGAGCCCCAGTATGAAGACTACAATGCTTTGTGGAATGAGGACAGTGAAGGCTAAGCTCATGGGATTTTAGATGGGAAAAGAACGCTATTAGAAATCAGACTAGTGGCCATTCACATTACAATCTGGAAAAGAATTTCTCTACATTTTGTCCTTGTTCTAAGACTTTGAATGGAGCAGTTCACTTGACAGAATAAATTTTGAGAAAATACAGTATGCAGCTGTGGCAAGATTATCACTGAGTATGTTTAATCAGGTTTATAATGAGAACAGTAAAAAAAAAATATGATCAAGATGCACTGTACTCATAAAGTGACATGTTGAATTGAACCCTCACCGCCCCCCTCAAAAAAATAAGACCTGGTAGGGCTTGTCAGAAAAGCTAGTATAAAGTGGAAACTAAAGAAATCATGATTTCTGGAGCCTGGAGAAATTAAAATAAGCCAAGCACTTTGTATTGGGACAATAGGAAAGATGACTGGTGGGCGACATAGGAATTGTTTTCGTCCCACCATTTCAAGTTTAAGGGCAAAAAGAGGGAACTCATTTGACACTTTTTCTTGGGGAAGTGCCTCTCTGGTGCCCATTTTTGCACAAGACTTTCTAGGAGATTGTTTCCCTGGATTTGTTTTTACCACATTCAGATGTCCAGGCACTCCGAGACTCCCAAAACCTTGGTCCAAAGGGGTCAGGCTGCTGCTCCAACTGGAAGGAGACTGTTGTAATCTACATGATGCTAGCTTTGTAGATAGGCAGAATACAAAGGTTCTGGGATCAAGGAATCTTCCACTCCGATTTCAAAGGAAAACTGAGGACAGGCATTGTGTGGCAGGGTTGTGATCTTTGCAGGCAGGCCCTGAAGGGGTGATGCACGAAGTTGTGAGGATGAAGCCTAAACTGCAGTGGAAATGCCAGAATATCAGGTATGCTGTGAGCACAGGATGTCTGCCAAAGAAAGCTATAAGCACAAGTACAATCAGAGCAGTAGAGAGGGAGTTTGGACTGTACATAACAAGGGCAGAGGAGCTGGATTCCCAAGCCCATTGAAACTTAGATCATGATACCATATGCTCAAGATGCCAAAAGGAACTCTATATGTTTTAATGTTTGCCTTGCTGCGTTTCAGTCTTTGACAACATCCTCTTTTCATGTTCTATTCCTTCCTTTTGAAATAGGAATGCTTACTCTGTGCCAGTGCGTATTATTATTATTATCACTATTACTGTTACTATATAAGGACTTAGGCTAATAGTTTTCCTTGACTCTCAAAGAAGACTTTGGAATTGGACTTTTAGACAATGCTGGAAATGTTGTTCTTGTTTTTCCAGTCCTGGGCCTTGAACTCAGGGCCTGGGCACTGTCCCTGAGCCTCTTTATGCTCAAAGCGAGTGCTCTCACTTGTGGCACCTCACTCCCAGCTTTTTCAGAGTAGTTTATTGGAGACAAGAATCTCACAGATTTTCCTGCCCAGATTAACTTCAAACTGTGACCCTCAGATCTCAGCCTCATGAGTAGCTACAATTATAGGCATAAACTACTGGTGCCCAGTGTCCTAAAACTGTGAAGGGGATGCTTAGAAGATGAGTTAATGTACTCCGAACTATGGAGGTAGCCATGAACCTCTGGGAAGCAGAGGTGGAATAGTATGGTTTGAATAGGAAACTCTCCTGTAGTTTCCTGTGCTGAACCCTTGATGCCCAGCTGGTGGCACTATTTTGGGAAGTTCTGCTGATATTTGAAGGGAGAGCATGGTTGAAGAACATAGGTCTCAGAAGCTATGCTTTTGAATGTTATCATTGGTCCTTCCTTCCAGCTTTTTGGCTATTGTGAGTTTAATAACCTTTTTAATAACCCTGCTCCACCACGTCCTCCTTGCAAAACTTTTGAAACTGTGAGGAGGGGAAAAAAGAGTATTTTTTCCCTTTTAAGTAGTTTATGTCAAATATTTGGTCACAGTGATAAGACACTTACCTAAAATAATTCTATAAAATCACTGATCACCATTTAAGCTTCAGAGTTTTTAATTCTGTATTACTGAACAGAGGTAATTTTTAGATTACTAGAAGTAACTTCTTTAAGAAATGAGTATTTGTAAAAATTTAGCTGCCATAACTAAAATGTGTATTTTTCAGCCCTTTATATGTCTCAAGTGTCATAGACCTTTGGTATCAATGGGCATATAGTTCCAAGGAGATCACCACTGAAGAGAAAATGTGAATGCTCAAGGTACAGAGCTCAGGACTACACTATAGATGCTTGAATCATTTTTTTCTGTAACACTTCCCAGCTTCCACTGTATACAAGTCACCTTTCAACAAACCTCAAGCAGGTAGCAGAAGTGCTGAGTCTTTTGTTTTCATTGGAACAGGCAGAAAAAAAGCTGAAGATCCCTTGTCTTGTGTGACATATGTATTGACCTCCAAGTGTGAATGTAGAGGACTATTTATTCAGGTGAAAAAGCTCTGCATGTTGTTCAGCAATGATCAAACAGAGAAAATTCCAGAGAAGGTAACCGCGTGTGTGGCTTTCAACTGTTTCATTTCTGACCTTCAATGGTAAGCCAGAAAACATTGAAGATTTTAAAGTCAGTGGCAGTTTTGCCCCCAATAATTCTTTTCAGATAGAAGGTTTTGTATAAATTTTGTACCTAAGCAACAGTCAGAGACATTGCAGGATGATTTCTTAATAGCCATTTAGCTTTTCATGGTAGTAATAAGGGCAATAACCTATTAAATTCATTTTGCAAATTTTTGTTACAAACTTTCTAATGATGGAAGCTAATGCTTTACATGTAGCTGGACTTCAGATAATTAAAAATAGTCATCCAGTTCTTTTACTTTGTCTCATCATGATATATTTTGTTTTCAAATAGCTCCAAAGCACCTAACAACATGTTAGGTTAATGGTTTAAGGCTTAACCTTGATGTGAAAGAACAATAGTAATGCCCATTTTGATGCAAATTCTACCCTCTGTGTATCTTGAAATCTTCCCGAAATAATAAGCCAGTAATTTTATACTCCATGAGTCTCAATATTACTACTTATTAAATGAGGATATTAAAACAGATCATTTACAAAGTTGATTTTAGGAATGACATCCAGGATTCTACAATAAATAACTAAAAGGTTGAGGAGATCCTGGGTGGTAAAGCTGGGTTTGACATGGGAATGTGAAATATGGGACTTTAATAAACAGAAAGGAGGGAGGAGCGCATTCCAAGGAAATGGAATAGGGTGAACTAAAGGGAGGTGATGTAATAGTTTCAGAAGATGGGACCAAGTTGCTTGAGTGGAAACTAACACTAAAGAGCACTAGGGCAGAAACCTGATAGATTGAGCCAGATGCTGTAATGACTTAATTGTTTAGCTGGGGGCACAAGTTTTATTTTGGATATGAAAATATGTCCTAAAAATATAACTTTTGCAAAGTGTAGTTTATTGGAAGTCCTAACAATGATAACTAGGGTGTTGTTATGGGTATAAGAGTAATGCAAAAGCTACAGCAATTTAGGAATACAAAGGGCTTACTTAGGCCAGAAGTGTACCTGAAGTAATAAGAATATGTCAAGTAAATTACCTTCACTTTACTACATTTAAAAAGATTAAAGAGATTAGAGGGAAATTTTTCATATTTTCATTTTTCCTAACAGAGTTTCCATGTCCTAATTGAAATGTCCGCTTCGAAAAGGCCGTCCTTGGAAGAAGGATGCAAGAGATGGCATCGATCAAGATGCACAACACTCATAAACTGACATGTTGAATTCAAACCCTTTTATACAACTGTTTAAAGATGATAAAATTATGCCAATAAAATTTTAAAATAGGTTGCTGAAAAAAAGGAAAAGAAAAGATCATCCTTCTGGTTCAGTATCAATGGTACAATTAGTGTTTATATTCTACTGAAATGTTCATATTCTTTACAATGAGAAGCTATATTCACGTACTACCACCACAACAAAGGCCTCAATGTGTTTATTTGTTTAAAAAAATCACACAAAAATAATGAGAGCCAGGATAGTGTTTCCATGTTGACCCAATGTTTTCTCAACATATGTCTGTGTAATTATAATGAAGTAAAGAATTAATTCTCATGAAACTTTTAAGAAGTTAGACAATAATATTAGCATTACAAATAAGAGAATTTTTATAACATACTCTCAAAAGGATACATAAGAAGAGTACACAATTCTATAGGTATGTAAAAATAAAGAGTAAGAACTGGGAAGTATACATATTTCACTAGATTGGATGGGGAAGTTAAAATATACTCAGGATTTTTATTCTAGTATTAAAATGAAAGATTCATCAAAGTGACCATGAGTTTCTTTAAGTTTCAACATGTAGGCTATACTTGCTTAGTGCAAATTTGCAATTAAACTGTGAAAATGGTTCTTACCATGTTACCTCTGGGAGCATTTTTCCAACTTAGTTCCCACAAGAAGATGAAAAATATTAAGAACCTGAATCATTCAGAATTACTTATGCCAGATACACTATGTAGATCCCATGACAGGCATATTTAATGAGAGAGTCAATTGCTGCCTCAGTTCTAATTTGGCCTTTCCCAGTGTCCAATATGTTTCTCTCAAATGAACTGGTCCATGGGGAGCTTCAAAAAGTCAGGGTGTGTGAGGAGAAGGAACAGGAAAAATCTCAGCATTATGACAGTTTTCTACAAGCTTCATTTTTTTTAAAAAAACAAAGTTATGTCAATTGCATTTCTGTGGCTTAAATTAACCAGAACATAGGTACCTTAATTAATCAAAAAATTCTCCTTAATACCAACTCTCACACACAATACTATTTCACTGTGGAGTAAAATATTTCTTCATTGTGCTGCATATGGTGCAAATTAGCACCTGCATAGTTCAGATATTAAATGAAAAACAGCTCTTTACTGGACCTATAGACTTTTTGTGTACAAGAAACTCTCCAACAGCCTTATGTCTTCCCTTATCAGATGTGGTGGTATGACATAATGAATGTAACACTTCAGTGCAACTGGCAAGATTTCAATTCCCAAGCACGAGGTCATATTTCTTGCTCATTGTTTTGAATGCAGACATTACGCATTGGGTAGCTCATGCTGAAGCCTTGGATTTTTTTCCCCTCAGAGATCTCAAACTAAATCTGAGAAAGTAGTAACCCAAATATTTAATAACATTATGAAAATTTATTTTCTGTACAAAAGCTTCTAGAATAAGTGATAAAAACTCTAGAGAAAAATTAGGTGAATGTATGGGACCAAATTTACAGTTTTTTTTCCCCTGAAGAAAAATTTAAAGCAGATAATATTGCATAGAATATTTTAAGGTTGAATTTCCTGCTTGTTGCCTTTAATAAAGCAACTTTCACACACAAATTTTAAATGATTTTCTACTATATTTTGTATTACCCTTGATTACACAAAATAATATATACCAATATAATTATAATTGTATTATTTATATTAACTTTATGATTTTAATTGTTATCAATCACAATCCTTTGGTTTGATGTTAATATAATTTCATATAAACATCTGAAGTATCTTAATGAACAGAGAAATGTTGAGATGGTAGATATTAGAATATATAGGAAGATGTACATTTCCTTACCAAGAAAGAGGAAGGATGATGGTGGTTGTAATAAGAGTTTTATTGTGGTAAAGCACTAATAAATGATGGCAAATTATGGAAAAATCTTATGATTTGGTAATGAGAAGGAAATAGATTTCAGTTACAATAGAAGTGTAGTTGAGATAATATATTGACTTTTTGATTCTAATAAATTGAAATAGCACAGAGTTATTAGTTTAAAAAGACATGTTGGTATAATTAACAGAAAGGTACAAAAAATATACAAAATAGTCTTAAGACAATCCTAGGCAAGTGAGTTGTAGAACAACAGGGATATGATGTATTTTAACAAAGATTCCAAAATTGACAATAACAAGTTTAGTAGGTTATAAAAGACAATATTGGGGTCAACCTTGGTTCAAAAGTGAAATTTTAAAACGTCTTGAAGTATATGAAATTCTAAAAAAGTTATGAGAAATTGGCTTACTTGCCTAATGTTAAAATACTAGAACTAATTATGTACTGCTTAAAACTCAGAAAAGGAAATATAACACAGAAAAGGAAATATACTAGATTTTCCTGATAACACACCAGTAACTTAAATATTTATTGAGCATCTGCTATGAATAAGGTTCAGTGTAAACAGTGCATGCTTACTAAACACCTCAGAAATTAGGTTAGCCTCAATCCAACTCTATCATCAGAAATGCAAGTGCTACATGCAGTGTTAGGGGTTGATTGCCAAGGCAGGTGTTATTTATATTTTCCAAAACTGGCATTATAAAAAGATTCCAAAAGTACTTGCCTTAAGCAACGAAGTAGTAAACATATGGAACTCATTATAACTTTAAAAGTTCAGCTAAAATATAAATGTGTTCAAGAGATAAAACATTAAGCTTAATGTTGATAGAGCCATAACAGGTTAATGAGACAACGTAGAGTTTTTTAAGGTATGCCTGTGTGTATTACAAAACAAATAGTCTTCTCTGTTAAATATTTCTTAGAAATGACAAAATAACACATTAGGTTCAATAACCAAGAGAAACTTACATAGGACATTTGACTTCATGAAATTTAGTTATTATGGACTAGATAGTTTTAGCTAGAAAGCATAATGATTTCTGAAGATTTAAGATTGGGGGCTGGGTGCCAGTGGCTCACAGCTCTAATCCCAGCTACTCAGGAGGCTGAGGATCATGGTTCAAAGCCAGCCCTGGCAGGAAAGTCTATGAGATTCTTATCTCCAATTAACTACAAAAAGCCAGAAGTGGGGCTGTTAGTCAAGCAGAATATTAGCCTTGAACAAATAAAAGTAGGAAAGTGCCCAGGTCTAGGTAACCACCAATTTTTTTGGCTTTTTTTATTAATAAGTTTTTTTATTGTGAAAATACCAACAGAAGGGTTACAATTACACGAGCAAGGTTATGAGTACATTCTTATGAAGCATTGTTGCTTCCTCCTTTGTTTCCCCTTACCATCCCTGCCCTCCCAGCTACCCCCCCAGTACCCCGCCCAAAGTTGTAAAGTTCCTTTTTCGACATAACATCTTGTACATCTCATTGTTGCAATGGGTCCACCTGTATCCCTAGTTAAACGATTTAACAATTTATTTTTTCCCTTCCTCTCCCCAAACGATACCAACATCAAATACAGTGAAAACTGTTTTCACGGTAAACACCAGTTCTGATCACATTATACATCTTATACCTTTTGCCATCTATTAAATCACATTGGCTAATCCCATGGTATCTTACATTGCAGTTCTAATTTCATCCTGATCTTTATGCTCTTCCTTTCTCTCAATGTTCCAAATACATTTCTGTCTTTTTACATATAAAGGTTCCTGAGTAAAGAAATGTACAGACCTAATTTTTTCTGATGCCAAAGTAGAAATGTCCTTTGTTGCTCAAGTTTCCAGCATTCAAATTCCAAATGTTTAATTTACTCTTTTCCTTTATGAGTCTCTAAACATTCACTCTGGCACTAAACACTTGATGATTACTCTTGCTGACTATTTCTCTGTGCATATCTGTGTCCAACCTATCTTTCATCCTTTGTTAGACTTCTACTCTATCAACCTTCTGATAGATGGAACAATAGCCAATATGAGTCTGTAATTGATAATAACAGAACCTACAAATATAGATGGCCATAGGAAGGAATATATGCAATATATGTCAACAGAGAAAGTCAATCTCATACTCATAAAACTTGTTAAGGGTAGGTAGGGAAAGAGATTTGAACAGTAATATACTGTGTTACCAGAATTAATATTTCAGTTTTCCTAGTTGATGATGGAGGAATCAAGCTCAAAAGATTTCAGTAGCTTGCTGTTGACCATGCAGATAAATCAACATTGGAACTTGATTCTTAACTTTCCTACTTCTAAAATTGTTTCCATTTTTAAATATTGTATTCTGATAATTAGATTATTAATATTTTTAACAGTGTGGTATGCAGTAATAAAAGTCCTGAGATGCTAATTGCTTTTATTCTTGGGATCCTTTGCCTAGCTGAGAAAGGAGAAAAAATGTTGTTGATAAATGAAATTCCTATGGAACCTCAAGAGATTTCTAATAGCCAAAGTAGCATTGAAAAATAAGAAAATTAGAGGTCTCAAGCCCTAGATTTCACAGCTTACTGAAACTACATTAATCAAAGTGTACCCTTTTCAACAAACAAAGTAAAACTGGATACCTACTTGTAACAAAATAAAGTTGGGTTATTACATTAAACTATAGACAAAAATTACCTCAAAATGGAGGTAAGCATAAGATCTGAAACTATAAAATTCTTAGAAAGAAACATCGGAGAAAGTTTCAGAACATTGGTATTCACAATGATTTCTTAGCTATGATACCAAAACAGAGGTAACAAAAACTAGATAAATTGAATTTAATAAAACTAAAACTTTTGTTCACTAAAGGAGATTCTCAACAGAATAAAAAAGCAACACATGGAATGAGAAAATATTTGTAAATTATACATCTGAAAATGTATTAGTAACCAGAATATGTAAACAAATTCCTACAACATTGCCAACAGCAACATTCAATCAAAATCCCAATTAAGACATGGACAATAAACTAGAACACACTTTTCCCAAAGCAATAGAAAAGTTCAATGAATGCATAGAAACATTCTCAACAACAAATGAATGTATAGCATGCACTAAGGTGAAATATTATTCAGTCTTAAAATGGAATAAAATGCTGAACATGGTACAACATGGATGAAACTTGAAGACAATTTATACTAAATAAATCAGTTAAAATAATACTGTGTGATTCCATAGGGGCAGAAAGCCTGGTGGTTCCCAGGGGTAAGGGTAATTACTGGGGAGAAAAATTATTGTTCAGTGGATGCAGAGTTTCAGCCTTAAGAATATGAAATAGATTGGTACCTGTGGTTGCTGCATAATATAAATGTATTTAGTACCATTAAATGTACACTAAAAATTGGTAAAATGGTAGAATTTATATAATGTACATTTTACTAGAATAAAAAATCTGGTTGATAAATACATTTGTATCTCTGTAAGCCTTAGTTAAAAATAATCATTCATCTAAAAAATTTAAATTCTTATGGTCTAAAAATAATGCTGAAAGTTATGGAGGTACAAAAATGCAAACCATTTCTTATAGAAAGTTAAAAACAATGAAATAGCAAAAATCTTTATGAACCTAATTTATAATTTCTAAGATTCTCTCTCTATATCTATTTCAACATAGAAGTTAAAATTAAGGTAAGAGGGATATACTTCCAGTTAGGGTAATTAGATAATTCTTTGTGGGAGAGGTAGGAATTGTATAGTTTATAAGATTGTATTTGTATAGCTGAGGCTGAGACATTGGGACGAAAGCGCCTACTAAAGGCCTGGTCACCAGAAATAATGACTTGAGTATGATGAACAGAAGCAATTCTATTTTTATGTTGCCGTGATACAAAATAAGTTATTGTTCTTTTGTTGATTATTTTTCTTTTTAATTTTTATTAAGTAGTTCTACAAAGGGGTTTCAGTCACATAAGCCAGGTTATGAGAACAATGCATCTTGACCAATATAATGCCTTCCATCATTCTCCTCCATCTTTCCCTATTCCATCCCTATCCTCACATTACAAAGTTCAATATTTATATAATGTACATTGATTATAAAGACTGTTTGCTCAACATCCTTCCCTCCATTTCCATGTCCCCCTTCTCCTGAAACCCTCCTCACCACCAAGTAATTTCTTAACCTAAAGCGAATGGGAAAATAAGTGTCTCAACTGCTACTGAGGCATGAGACCTCAGAAAACTCATTTCAATTTCTCTGGCTTCTATAAAGAGGCTAGGTTATCCTTGATTGTCCTCAAAGTACCTTTCTAATTTCTAAGCTGGCAAAAATTAACCAAATCAGTACTTAAACATACCATGAAAAGAGTTACATCTGTGTATATACTTTAGAGTAAGAAAATTAACATATGTTAATATGGGTTTGCCCCTTTATACAGATTTGACACATAATTTCAGTATTGTTAATCATTCATCTACAGACTAAGGTATCTTAGATGTCAAACTACTGACAACTATTATTGGTATTGTTATTGATGGCTAAATAGGATTGTTGATTATTTCCAACTGCAAAGAATATCAGCTACTCTTATCATCTATTATATGATAGTTTCCAATAATACTTGCGAAAGTCTGGGTCCACTTACTTAATAAAGGAAGAAACTCTGGGTTTATCTTCATAGTGCTAATAATCACAACTTCTAAATTTACAATTTCCCATTAGAGACAGCAGGAAATGTTTGGCTTTTGTTTCTTGGTGAAAACAGCACAGCATGGTGCAGTTTACCCTTCACTAGAATGTCACTTAGACTTAGATCATATTATGCCTTTCAAAGAGCTTCAAATTTTGTTTGCCAAAAAGATGGCCTACACCAGATAGACATTATTTCCAATTTAAGGTTAAAAAAAATAACTTGCTCATGCGGCTAATCCTAGATAACTTATGTGATCTGATTTTTTTTTTGGAGGGGGGGGTCCAGTCATGGGGCCTGAACTCTGGGCCTGGGCGCTGTCCCTCAGCTCTTCAGCTCAAGGCTAGTGCTCTACCACTTGAGCCACAGCACCACTTCCGGTTTTTTTCTTTTTGCTTATGTGGTGCTGAGGAATCGAACC
>NW_012267265.1:9103671-9141087 GCF_000151885.1 Dipodomys ordii | reverse complement strand
TTTTTTCTTTTTGCTTATGTAGTGCTGAGGAATCGAACCCAGGGCCTCAGGCATGCAAGGCAAGCGCTCTACCACTGAGCCACCTTCCCAGCCCCAACTTATGTGATCTGAAGAGCATGATTCAAAGTCAACTTCAGGCAGAATAGTCTGTGAATCTATTACCTGCAGTAAACTAGCAAAAAGCTGGAAGTAGAGGTGTAAAAGCACAAGCAAGAGTATGAGTCCCTAATTCAAGTCCCTGTCCTGCTATACACAAAAATTTTTAAATGTAAACAAATCATTCAGTATGTCTATAAACTTCCAATATAGGTTTTTTACTAGATACAAGCCCCAATAGGTTACAGAGATAGACAGACAGACAGACAGACAGACAGACAGACTCAGGCATTAATTAGACTACATCAATAAAAATGATATACCAAGAATTAAAAAGCATTCTTTGTGAGTATTTCATTCAGTGTGGCTGTTGGACTTTAGGATCCCTGGGAAACTGTTTATCAATGAACTTCCACTGTCATCTGTGAAGCCACTCATGAAAGTCACAAGAGAGCACTCACTATTCTCAAAGAGAAGCTAATGTCAATGTGTAGTGCACTGTTTTCATGCAGGGTGGATCTGTGTCTCTAGGACCTCTTGACTTGAGGGACAATAATAATTGCCACAGATGCTCAGTTCTAGGAATCAAGACTGTTCAGCTGTAGCTGAAATCCAACATGGTTGAAACTAAGTCTATCACTGAACCTTTACCACACCCAGACTTGCCACAAGTAACAGGAATGGCAAGAGATACTATATCAGGCCATTCCAGAAAGATATGAAATTTGTCTAACAGGTAACTTTGGGCCAAGAGTGCTGTTAAGTGAAGATGGCAAGGAGTAAAGCTGTCATTTAATTCCCACGTGTCCAAGGCAACTAAGGGCACCTCATGGGTTAGCATAAGTTTATTACAATAAACACTACAGCATCCACATCATTTCTCCAGCTTCATTTCCCTTAAGTTTCCCAGGGCAACAATACAAGCTCAGACAGAGATATCAGAGTCTTCATTGCAGGTGGAAATCTTTAGTGAGGGGCTAAGGGCTTAGTGGCAATGAGCAGATAAACTAGTGCCTATCCTGTAGGGAAGTGACTCAAAGAGACACCATGCTCACCTTGGCCTAGTTAGCTGCCTGTGATACTCTGAAGCAACTGCTCAGTGTTAGAATGATAACCTGTGACTGTGTGCCAGTGTTTCATGGCTAGCTACTCAGGAAGCCAAGAACTGAAGATCATGGTTTGGAGCCATCCCAAGCAGGAGTCTGTGAGAATCTTACTTCCAATTTTTGGTGGTTACCAAAAATCCAGAAGCAAAACTCAAGTGGTAGAATGTCAGCTTAGAGTGAAAAACAAAAACTAAGAGACAGCTCCCAGGCCCTGAGTTCAAGCCCCAAGATTGACAAGTACACAAAAGTAACTAAGCAATTTTGACATTCCTAGGTAAGAAAAAATTAGACTCAACCTAAATTTCACACATTACATAAAATTAACTCAAATGGACCATGGATTTAAATGTAAAACATAAAGTTATAAACCAGGCCTCATACCTGTAATCCTAGGTACTCAGATGGCTGAGTGCTAAGGATCTCAGCTTCAAGTCAGCCTCAGCAGGAAAATCTGTGACAGTTTGATCTCCAACTAACCAGCAAAAAGTTGGAAGTGAGCTGTGGCACTACTGTAGAAAACCATGTTATACAATAAAAATTAAATGGGTAGTGCTTAGGCACTGAAATCAAGCCCTAGTACTGGCATGCACACACACAAAAAGAATGAATGGTCTCAGACACTCACTAAGAATATAGAATATGAAGGGTTGCTCAGGGCCAAGGGTGTAAAACTTCTCCCAAGATACATACTTTCTTTGCCTGGAAAGCTGTACAACCACATCACGCAGTCCAACTTGTCTTACTTACCCTTCTAACATTGCCTCCCTCATCTTTCTGGGGGTTAGATCTCTATGTAGGCTCTTCCTGGCTTAAGTATGATGAACAAAATTTGTTCAGTCCTTGCTTTACGGTAATATAAATTATTGTTCTTTGTGGATTGTTTTTGTACTGTTATTGTAAAGATGATATCTAGAGGGGTTACAGCTATCTAAGTCATTTAATGAGTACATTTCTTTTTGAACATTGTCACCTCTTCCTCTGTTTTATCCCAGTTATTCCCACCTGGCCAACCCCCCACAAGTTGTGGAGTTCATTTTCAACATAGTGTCTAATGAGTACCACTGCTGCATTTGTTCACTCTTTGTTCCACCATTTCTGTTCTCTCCTTACCCTTTCCCAAAGAGTTAAATTTACATACAAGATAAAACGTATAGAAATAAATAAACAGTGATGAAGGAGAAAAAAGTTTTAAAAAAACAAGTCAAGGAGCAAAAATAACATAAAACCTTTTATTTCCATTTCTTAGGGTTCATTTCAATAAGTATCATTTTATATGATCATATGCCCATAGCTATGAAGCCTTTGTGATCCTCTCCTAATAATATCCTCCTTTGGTCTCACTGTCAAATATCTGGAGTCCATATCCAAGTGTGTGTTTTCACCTTTTACCATCCAATGTGTTTATGTTTAGATTAATAGGCACTTCCTAGTTACAACAAATGAGGGAAACCATGGAGCCTGTGTTGCTTTGGGTCTGGCTTACTTTGCTTAATATGATTTTATCCAAGTCTTTCCATTACCTTATGAATGGTACAATAGCATTCTTTCTGATGAAAGCATAGAATTCCATTATATATACATATAAATAATGGAATATATATATATATATATATATATATATATATATATTTCTCACAATTTCTTGATCTATTTGTCCACTGAGGGCCATCTGGTTTGATTCCATATTTTAGCTATGGGAAACAATGCTACTATCAACATGGTTGTGCTGGTGTGTGGCCTTGTTTGTGGTCTATTGGATAAATGCCCCAAAATGGAATTGCTGAGTCATAGGGAAGATCTATGTTTCTGCATGGCAAAGGATATAGCTAGCAAGATAAATAGAATGCCCACAGAATGGGAGATTTTTTTTTTAATGAGCTATGCATTAGGCAAGGACCATATATCTAAAATATATTTAGAGCTCAAAAATTTAAACCCCTAAAAATAAACCTCCAAAGAAACAAAAACCCAATTAATGAACAAGCTAAAGACTTAAAAATAAACTTCTCAGAAGAAGTAAGAATGATCAATAGATACTTAAAGAAATGTTCAACATCTCTGGCCATAAAAAATGCAAATTAAAACATGTAGATTCCACCACACCCCAGTTAGAATGGCCATTATCAAGAAAACTAAAAATAACAGATGCTGGTGGAGATGTGGCCAAAGTAGAATGCTACTACACTGTTAGTGGGCACGTGAATTTTTTCAACTACTCTGGAAAGCAATGTGAATTGTTCGCTTTTGGGTTTGTTTTTGTTTTGTTTGCAACAACATCACAGACTCAAGCTTGACTGGTATGCCTAGCCTCAGAAATGGGTGTGGCTTCACTGCTGTGTACAGCCACCCCTCCTCACATATAGATCTCAGGCCAGGTCTCCAGCCTTTCCACAGCAGAATAACTGAACGAAGTTAGTATAATGGTTTCAGGGATCCTCTTACTAATCAGGATAAAGATCATTCTTCCTTTATGTCTCCATTCAGGTCAGGAGCACAGATATTCCCAGAACAATATTTTTCAAGAGCCAAGGAAAGTCCTCTTCCCTTGCAATCCTCCCAGTAGCCTCTCCAAGAGGCTCCCAAATTCACCTCATATTCTCACCAGCATTGTTACAGAAGGACAGAGGATTGCAAACATGATTCCTAACCCTCAGGTCTTTTTTCCTTTCTATTACCAGCATTCTACTTCAGCAAGCCCCTGCAAATAGACAGGCAGTCATCCCTTTGGCATTCTTTAAAACCATCCTTCTGAATTCTACTTCATGAATAAGTATAAGCAAACAGATTAGGGTACTAGAGGAGCAATTGCACAATTGAGTTTTCCAGAACTAAGCCTTGATAATGCCAAGTAGAAGGTGAAGGAGTTGAGATCCTCGAAGTTTGTGTTTTAGGGCTGGGAAGGTGGCTTAGTGGTAGAGTGCTTGCCTAGCATGCATGAAGCCCTGGATTCGATTTCTCAATACCACATAAACAGAAAAAGCCGGAAGTGGTGATATAACTCAAGTAATAGAGTGCTAGCTTTGAGCAAAAGAAACTCAGGGACAGTGCCCAGGCCATGAGTTCAAACCCAGGACTGGCAAAAAAAGAAGTGTTTTAAGTTTCTTTGGCAATTTATGGAAAATCAAAATGTTATACTTTTCCCTATTAATTCTTTCTTCATCCTCTATGTGATCATCTTTGTCAAACACACAGCTGGGTGTCTTATCTATTCATAAGGAAGAAATAAAAAACCATTGTGATTTTCCTGGATATTACCTTTTGTTACAGAATAATCAAGTAGAAGTGTCCAGCTGGAAATACAAAGACAAAGATCTGAAGGCTGAACTGAGAATATTGATACTGATATGGAAATGAAAATTTGGTCCAGAGATTGACTCTCACTGTCAAAAAACTACAGGTAATAAGGAGCGAAGAGGCACTGGAATAAATCCTTAGTGAATGTCTAGATTGGAGATTTGATAGAAAAGGAAAAGATAATGAAAGACACTTAAGAAATAATCCTAGATGTGTGAAAAAGACCCTAAAAATGCAAAGTCTCAGAAATTATCATAGGAAAAATTTAAAATATGGATTGATTTCTAGTTCTAGACAAGATAAAGTAGATCTAATCCTCGCTGTTTCTCCACCTTACAACTGAAATCCCAAGATATAACATAGCAGACACTTTCTGAATATTATGTAAAATAGAAGCTGTATTTGGGAAGAAAATGAAGGTCCATTTAAATAGGTAGTTATTGGCCAATAAGGAAAAAGAGCAACTAAATAGGAAATATGCTCATTACATTACTCATGTAACTATAACCCTTCTATACAGTGTTTTTACAATAAAAATATATACAAAAGAAAAAGAGCAAGAGATAGGTAATGGGAAGGTCTGGAGGTGGAGGTGGGTGGTTTCTATGGGACTTACCTGGAAAGAAGGGAGAGCAGAGTCTGGGTAGAGGGGGATCTAGGACCAGAGAATTCTTATAAAAGATACCTATTTGTGTACTATCCAAAGGAAGAGGAAACACTTCCCGAGGTAAGAGTCAGATGATGCAATAGAAGGTGTGGATAAATTTGCTTTTCTGAAAGTTACTCTTGCTTGATGCTGAGTTAACCAAAATTGTGAACTTTTCCTGCTTCCTCCAGCTCACCCCTCTGGAAGGCCTCAACTTTGAAGATGAAATCTTATGCTCATGTATCTAGAATAAGCAGAGAGCACATCTGTGAGCTTTGCCCTCATAATCTTCTACTACTTGTATCCATTTTCCATTGCAGGCCTGGAGGCAACTGGTGCTGCTTGGGGCAGAGAAAAACATATTGCGCTGCTGGGATTAGAGGTGAGCCACCAGCGCTCAACTCAAACACTTTTAAAAAGAAAAATGTCTCTAGCTTTCTTTAGAGGTTACTAGGAATTTGCAGAGTGTATAAGACATAATCAAAATTATTTTTCAAACTTTCCATGCTAATAATGCTCTTATTTCATATTAAACTGCAACAGTAATTTGGTGTGTATCAATTTTTTTTAAGTCTCAAAGTGTTCAGTGCAAATATTGAAGTCTTCCAGAAGATAAAATTACTTTGCATGCCCTTTAAGCTCCGTTGAGCTATGCATATTCAAAACTCTATGGGGTAATTTGGTGCAGCTGCTCATTGAATGAGCTTGCTAGAGGAAATCCTTAAGGCAACTTGCAGCCAGCCCACTTGTACCTTCAACTAGAGAGTGGGGAGAAGTTCTTCCCCCAGAAACGAGAAGGGGGGGGTTGTATCCTAATAATATCTCTGTGATATAAATGAACGGTTTTGATAAAATGTAGTTGGAAGCTTTCCAATTGTCCTCTTGGGGAACCATGTTTATAATGCCAGTAGCTGATATTCACATAATCGCAATTTCAATTTCACTTCGAGAATATTATTAGGCATCTTTTGTCCCTCATCTTTGGAACAGCTGTGTCTCACAATTGACACATCTCCTCACAGCTTCAAGCATTTTAAGAAAATGAAATGAGAATTGTATTTAAAACCAAACCATATTTGCGAAAGGACAAAAAAAAGGACTATGTCCTTAGAAGATGAAGGGATTGTTCTTTATTTGTTCTTCAAGAACTACATATCAGGAAAATGATGGAAGAGATGACATTGATCAAGATGTGTTAATACTCATAAATCCATATGTTGAGCTGAAATCCTTTCATACTTAAAGATAATAATAATACTTAATACAAATACTTAAAGATAATAATAAAAAGAACAAAATAGCTGGGCACTGGTGGCTCACACTCTTATCTCCAATTAACTTCCAGAAAAGTGGAAGTGGTGTGGCAGTTCAAACTGGTAGAGTGCTAGTCTTGGACAAAAGAGCTCAGAGACAGTGCCTAGACCCGAGTTCAACTGACATTTTAAAAAAGAGCAAAAGGGCTGGGAAGGTGGCTCAGTGGTAGAGTGCTTGCCTTGCATGCATGAGGCCCTGGTTTCGATTCCTCAGCACCACATAAGCAAAAAGAGAAAAGCGGAAGTGGCAGCTGTGGCTCAAGTGGTAGAGCGCTAGCCTTGAGCTGAAGAGCTGAGGGACAGCGCCCAGGCCCAGAGTTCAGGCCCAGGACCGGACCACCCCCCCCCAAAAAAAAAAGAGCAAAAAACTCTGTGAAGCCAGCATAGTTGTGGAACCCACTTACATCAATTCTTTCTACAAGGATCCTTCTGGTTTTACAGATGTGAGTTTAATACACATGACATATATTTTATTGTGATTCTAAAACCTTTGTTTTTAAAATTGTTTTTTCATTAATATTTAGTTGGGTATCAATAGAAAACTTTTATTGTAGTTTTTTTTAGAGGGGTCCGGTAGTGGGGCTTGAACTCTGGGCCTGGGCACTGTCCCTCAGCTCTTCAGCTCAAGGCTAGCGCTCTACCACTTGAGCCACAGTGCCACTTCCGGCTTTTCTCTTTTTGCTTATGTGGTGCTGAGGAATCGAACCCAGGGCCTCATGCATGCAAGGCAAGTGCTCTACCACTAAGCCACCTTCCCAGCCCTGTAGTGTTTTTTTTTTTTAATAGGAAAATCCTCTCTTTCCTAGGAAATCTTGTCTTCCTAGCCATTGCAGAGAAACTGCTTAACAAAAAGCTGTATTACTAAAATTGACCTGTGTATACTTGATGAATGACCAATAACTTAATAGATAACACATATTCTAAATCAGTTTCACTGAAGTCTTTGACTGTGTTTATTCATTTTTAATCGTTTAAAACTCCCAGACATGCATCTTTAGAAAGTTAATAAATTGTCACTTTATATTCACTTTTGATGTCTTATAAAATTTCAAAAATCTATCAATTAAAAAAAACCCTACAGTCTGTGGGTAAGGGAAAGATCATGGCAGAACTGTGCACCATATATGTGAAGAGAAACTTAGTACTGTTATCACTCCACATCCATGGATGGATGGAATACCACAGAAAGTGATGGAAGAAAGCTGAGCAAAAATAAAGCTTTGACTTCAAACACAAGCAGATTTGATCCATATGGAACAAACACGTCTTCCACTTGTGGAATTTGTAAAAGTTCTAAACACCAACTGGGTCCTCATTAATGCCAGGACTCTGCCTTCCAAAAGGGCACTTGTGAGATGTGTGAAAAAAAAGGTTTTGAAAGCCAGGAACTACAAAAAAAAAAGTCTGTCTAGATGTACTGATGAAATTTCTGTGATATTACTCTCTAGGATATTATTTCTTTCTGTGTGATATTACTTCTTTCTATGTGATGAAGTTTCTGTGCTATTACTTTCTATGATATTACTCCTTGCTTTGAGTTTTCAAGAATAACATAGATGTTCATATTACAAAATGACCTTTTCCAACATATAGACCAGTAGTCAGTTTTCTGTTCTCAAGAATCTCTGATTAGCCACTAGTCTGTTAAGTGACTATTTTTATGAGTATTTATTGAATTAGAATAAATGGCCAATTTAATTTAAAAATTACATATGGACATTTTATTTAATATATTTGATGTAATTATTATCCTCTCTATTTTTGTCATTTATGAATATTCCAAAAGTGAGATGAGCTTTAATACTTTGCTCTGAACTTGGACTGGACATTCTTCCTTCATTCCCTGTCTGGTGTAATAACTACTAGAAATTGAAATCCTTTGATAACTTGTAGGCTCACCAGATATTATCTAATGGTGCCATAGTAATTAGTCCAGGCTCAGATGAAGTTAAAATTGGATATCTTTTCAATTTGTTCTTGAAGGCAAAGTACCAGGTTCTTTCATATAAGAACAAGAATGCAAAGAGCACTCATTTGTCAAGTGAACACATTGCACTGCTTCAGAAAAAAAGACATCTATTATACGGTTTATCTTGAATCATAAATGTCACAGAAATCAGGAAAATAGTGTGTGTTGATGACAGTGCTCAACTTAGTTCAGGTGTCATGAAAATGAATTGCATTCTCTGAGAAAGCTCTTTGCAGCAGGACACAAGCCATTTCTCCACTTCCACACAAACCCCTCCCCAAAAAAAGTATATAGAGCATAGTAGAACAAATTAAAATTAATGTGGTATCTAATTTGTTGGCACTGGCAGATCAAGTTGCTATAGTAATCACTCTGGAGAAAATAAATTTGAAAAAGACACATCATAGATCAATGAAGCCATTTGGTATTTTTTCCAACATATATAATACAGCTGAATCCAAATGGGGCTGAAAACTACATGTGAGGGGCAGAAAAACAGATAATAAAAGTCGCCTCACTAAAAATAGAGAGGCACGGAGTCTTATTTGCACCCCTGGGCAGTAACCTTAATCTGAGACAGCCTACCTCTTTGTTTCAAAAATAAAAAGAGAAGGTATTGGAGAGGGGTGAGGAAGTACATATCCATTTCATAATCGTTTAATACAACAGGTCATAGAAGTATGGAGCTAAGAAAGGGAAATGAAGATGGAAATAAGCAGCATGTCACATTCACATTACAGAGTAAAGTTAGGGAATATTGTCTCTGATGATCTTTGGATCCACATTCTCCATTTGAGGAATCATCCAGAATGAATCTGAGACCAGCAACCAAGCAGGATAAATCAATTCTGCCACAAGGGGTGAGCTCATGCTCATTTTTGTGATATTGAAGGAGTTCTTGTCTAGGGTATTTCTGCAGAAAAAATGTCAGACAGCTTAGTAAAGAGCCAAGAGACAAGCTGAGTAGGATGTCCACAATATGTGGGAACATGACCGGGAAGAAGGAGGAGAATTTCAAGGAAGAGCCTGATACACAGCATATAATCAAATAACTACGACTACTGTATTCACAATAAGCATTTCTGTTCCTTTAAAGTAAATAAAATATTATAACCTTATCCAGACAAAACTAAAACATAATGTAAAGAAATATATAAGAAGTGTTTGTGTGTATGTTTGTGTGTGTGTGTGCAAGCGTGCCAGTCCTAGAATTTGAACTCTGGGCCTGGGCACTGTCTGTGAGATTTCATGCTCAAGGCTACAGGTTCACCACTGGCTTTCTATAGTTTTGAAGATAAGAGTCTCACGGACTTTCCTTCCCAGGTTAGCTTTGAACCTTGATCCTCAGGGCCTCTTGAGTTGTTAGGATTATAGGAGTGAGCCAAGCACACCCAGCAAGAAATGTATTTGAACAGCCCTATGGAACCACCACCAAATTAGACATTCCCAGTACAGTTTTGCCCCTTACTTGCCCTCCCTGATTATACCTATTTCCTTTTCTCCCAGAGGAAACTACCACCCCGAAATTTATGTTCCTCATTTCTTGCTTTTCTCTATAGTCTTGCCAAATATAGAAATATATATCTTATAAAACATTGTTAATAAAAATTTTTAAACTTGCTGAAAGTTTACCTCATGCAGAGAATTTACTTGATGAAATATTTCTGGCATCACTAAAGTTCGACATCCATTAGCTGTAGTATTTTTTCATCAAAAATGTACAATATCACTTCTAATGGGAAACACTTATTGGCATCATCAGTCAGCTTCAAGTTCTCATCAGATAAAAATTTTAGTGTGGCATTTGCAGCCTAATTTGTAATGCCTGTTTTGAAAGACTGGATCATAGCACTAAATTGTATTTTCTAACATACGTGTAACTTTTTATATTCCTGAGAATTCTTTCTTCTGTATATCCAAAACCACTCTAATACATGATTTCAGGAAAGGTTATGTCTTGGGTTTTTTATTGTAAAAGCAATATTCCTTTTGGGAAAAATTAATCTGCCCTCCAGTATTGTCAAGCTCTTTCATAAATGAAATGATTCCCAAATTCATAAATATGTGGACTGCTTACATAATCTCTTAGACTTTATCTTAAATGACACTGAATGATATACAAAAAAAATAGTATTTCAAATATGAGTTGTACTTTTCACTTTTATCTTCATTTAACATAATCCACAACACATAGACCACCACCACACACACACACACACACACACATACATACACACACACGCACATACAAATGTATGTGCCTACAGAACATTCTGGAGAGGACCAAAAAGGTGCTTAGATTGGACTCATCAAATCACAAAAAAATACAAATTCAGCCATTATAACTGTCCTAAGCAAAATATCAAAGCAAAAATAAAAGAAGAAAAACATTTGCAATCTAGGTTATAAAGACTCTCTGAATAAATTCACAAAATGTATATTATACATACAACCAAGAAACATAGTATTTGCAATAACTAGTATATTTCTGAGACAAGCAGAAAAGGTCAGATAAGATGATGTTAGGTGAAATGAACCCCAAGATAAGGACACAAGTAGATTTTTCTTTCTTGCTAGTATTTCTAACATACTTATAAGGTAATTGTTTTGTTGCTTTTTATGTCCCTCCCTCACGGTATAACCCCTGCTTTCACTGTATTTGATATAATTTGGTATAATTTGTGGAGGGTAAGGGAAAGAACAAATCTTTTAAGTAGGGATACAGGTGGACCCATTGCAACAATGAGATGTACAAGTCGTAACATCAAAAAATGAACTTTACAACTTTGGCCGGGGGAGTGTGTATGTGGTGGGGGAGATGGGAAGGGATAGGAAGGAGAAACAAAGGAGGAGGCAACAATGCTTGATAAGAAATGTACTCATTACCTTCTCAGGTAATTGTAACCTCTCTGTAGGGTATTTTCACAATAAAAAAAGAAAATGATTTACAATATTAAAAATACTAAAGAAATAACACTAAATTAAAGACCAAAAAGTTGTATCAGTGTGACTTTCAGAAAGAAAAAGTTTAATAAACTGTCGTCTACACACTTTTACGCATAAACCAAAGTAGTTACAACCTATGAAGTAGTTTCTTGGTTTATTTGTTTGTTTTACTGAGATTTTTAAACAGATTTTTCAAAGTTATATGTTAATTTAAAATTATAATTTTAAAGTTCAAAATTAAAGTTCTCTATGTATGAATGTTTGACTTCGGAAAAATTTTGCAATTATTTACTTTCTTAACATTGTTTTACATGGTGTTTATTTTAAAATAACATTTACATTTCATACATAAACACTGCAAAATTAAACTATTTTGTCATTATTTTACTTCTTTCTTTCTTTCTTTCTTTCTTTCTTTCTTTCTTTCTTTCTTTCTTTCTTTCTTTCTTTCTTTCTTTTTTCTTTTTTTTCGGGTCCAGTTGTGGGGCCTGAACTCTGGGCCTGGGTGCTGTCCCTCAGCTCTTAAGCTCAAGGCTAGCACTCTACGACTTGAGCCACAGTGCTGCTTCTGGCTTTTTTTCTTTTTGCTTATGTGGTGCTGAGGAATCGAACCCAGGGCCTCAGGCATGCAAGGCAAGCGCTCTACCACTGAGCCACCTTCCCAGCCCTCACATATTTATTAGTAGGCTAATCCAACCAAAATCAGTACAGTATTGAAAACGAATCATACTATTGTACTTCTTTTTGCAATAATGTACAAAATTGGAAGTTTGTTTGAAAAAGAACATATTTTCCAGTGATTTTTAGAGGAAATTCCCTGATGTCTAATGAACACATTTATCTTAAAGAAAGATACTTGCATTTAAAACATGCGATGCAAAATGGGAATCTTTCAGAAATATTTTAAAATCAGGCTGGGTGTGGTGGCACCTATCTGTAATCTCCATTACATTGGAGGATTGTAATTTAACATCAGGTCAGACCAAAGATTAGTGAGACAACCATCTCAACCAATAAATTGAGTGTGGTGGTGTATATCTGTCATCCAACCTACATGGGAAGCACAGGTAGGAGAATCACTGTCTAGTCTGGCCCTGGGCATAAAAACCCTAAACCAACAAATACTGAAGGTATGTGCTGCTGGTCTCAGGACTTCCATCCTAGTTACTCAGAAGGTTAACATCCAGAGTATGTGATTTATGGCTAGTGCAGGCAGACAGAATCATGAAAAGGCAGTTTTTAAATGTAAAATATACAAATGCCCCTGTAATTTCCATTTTTTTAAACAAGGGCTTTTCTAAGCATGTAGCTAATCGGTGGAGTTTCTTACCTTTCTTACACAGATTACTTCTAATGTGTCATCTTCAAACTCTAATGCTCTTTAAAGCATTTTCTTCCTTACATTTGATATGCATATATCTGATCCAATAACATAAAAAAATTAAATGGTAACATTAATTTAATTGCAAATAACAAGAACTTGTAGCATGAACAAATTTGAAAACAAAAACAAGTGTTCTTTTTTGCCTCTTGATGGTTTCTCACTAGGTTGGCCAGGGTAGCCTCCAACTCTCAATCATCCTGCCTCAGCCTCCAGAGTACTGAGATTACAAATGTGTCTTGATTAGTGTATAAAACAAGTAGAGAAGACAAAGACACTTCAATGAGTGTAACCTTCCACCTGGAGAACACAAGGACACAGTGGTTTCAGAAAAAGTGGATTATTTTCTAGCATTTTATTGAACTACTCTTTTAACAATATTTGGACTAACTATAAAACGTAAAACTTCAAATGTTATCTAGTATATCATCTTACTATTTGCAATGAAAATGATTTGATATTTAGCTAAGAATATTGATAAGAACATGTGTTAAACAGATAGCTGAGATTTAACTAATGCATGATTGAGCTCTGTACAAGTATGCCAAGATCATCTATTAACTAATTTAACAAATATTTATTGTTTTCCAACACATGCAACCAACTGTGGCAAGGTCTGGAAGTATGAAGATAAAAAGATGTATTTCTTTTTTTAGAACATCTATTAGCATGTGGCTGTCTCCTGCTTCTGTTCACATGTCTTCACATGAAAAAATGCTTGAGTATTACCTAAATCTCTATCCATTTGCCTTTTAGGTACATATATATCTACCCCAAAATGTATATTTACAAATTCTATTCAAGTACTCATGTGTTATAATATGCATGCTCTAATTTCATTTTAGGGTATAACTTGTCTAAAAATTAAATACACTGTGCTCATAATCTAACAAATTAGCAGACCCCAAAAAAGCTCTGCAGCACATTTTGTGGGTTTAAAACTTATATGGAAAAGACTTTGACTATCTTATGGGATGAAGACCATTTCTCTGTAATTTGATGAGAGGAGAATCTTGTCCAGAAGTGCCCTATGTTGTTTATTACATGATTAAAACCATTTTAGGAGGAAATGCCCATGTCCTTGAACAATAAATCCTGGTCTTTACAGTCCTTTAGAAATTAGTATTTTTTCAAAAAATTGAAATAAAACAATTCAATGTCCCTTCATTATTTTCATTCTGTAATTCTAAACCACATTATTGGGTGTCTGATTGGAGAATACTCTGAAACCAAATAAGTTATTGATCTATTCTTCATATATGTCACCTCATTCACAGAATGAAATATGATTTCTGGCTTTGAAGGAAGAAATTAGTATAGTGAATATTCAGAAAGGGAGGAAAGAAGAGAAACATCAATATTTCCAATGTCTTGGATCTACAACTAAGGGACAAATGAAAACAATACCTTGCTGGGTGCTGGTGGCTCATGCCTGTAATCTTAGCTACTCCAGAGGTTAAGATCTGAGGATCATGGTTCAAAGTCCGTGAAACTCTTATCTCCAATAAACCACCAGAAAACTGGAAGTGGCACTATGGCTCAAGGGCCAGAGCACTAGCCTTGAACTGATGAGCTGAGGGACAGTGCCCAGGCCCAGAGTTCAAGCCTCTCAACTCACAAAAACAAACAAACAAAAACAACGACAAGAAAAACAATACCTAGCAACAGGAATTTGTATGCATTGTTTTTCAGAAGCTAATATGATGAAGTTGTGACAATGACTTGTTTTGGTTTTTTGGGGGGCTTGGGGGGGGTTGGCTTGAACTCTGGACTTGGGCACTGTCCCTGAGCTCTTCAGCTCAAGGCCAGTGCTCTACTACTTGAGCCACAGGGCCACTTCCATGACCATCCATGACCTTTCTCTCTCCTTTTTGAAGACGCTTACAAATCAAAGTGGGTCTCTTTAGAAAAAAAAAATTTTAAACATAGAGCTTGTAAACATAATCCTAAGGCTAGAGCTTCTACTGGAACAAACTGCAGTCCTTTCTTTGGGACAGTAGATGTATTATAATTTGTTGATTAGAAATTGGGCTAATAAGTCACCAGCAGTCATCAATTTAAATTCAATGCAGGATACCAGCATTGGTGGATACTGTTGGGTGACAGTAAAATCATGGTGAAAGAATTTCCAAGCTGACTAAATATCACATCTGGGTAAAGCATGGCTGACTCCTTTCTTTTTCTTTTATTTAATAAACATTGCATGGGATGAAGGAATGTCAAGGCCAACCTCTCTACTACAGATGCAAAACACATGCATTTGTACCAGCTCAAAGCAAGATTACAGACACTGTAGGCCCTGTTGTGGTTTGGCAGTTAAAAATCTTCCATTTTCATTAGCTGTGGTTCAAAGATACTACCACATTTAGGAAATGATGCTGCCTTTTCAGGGACCGCTGTGGTAAATGCTAAATCCTGAAAGCAAAATAGTGGAAGGAACGATGTGTTTCAAGATCATGCTAAAAAATCTGAATACTTGAAATTGAAGGAAACTCAGCCACAGTAAAAACACAGGGTTGAAGCCAAAGTGTCCCATTTTTTTTTAACTTTCTATGTTTATGAGCAAAGTCACATTGACACTTAACCTTAAAAATCATGAAGGCTACAGAAAATACATGAGCTGTAAGAAAGAGTAGCACATGACACAAGGAAAATGTCTCCTCTCAACCTTAAAAATAATCCCAGTGATGGAGAAATATTTTACCTACCTAGCACTATCCAGCTAATGCCTCTTGTTTTTCCCCTGGTTATTTTATATCCTCCAACTTAGAAGACTGGTGACTCAAACATCCTAAATTCTGAGTTCTCCCACAGGAAGGTCATCTTAAATTTATTAAATTAGCCCAGCCTCTGCAGATGCAGAAGTACTACTAGCACTACTTCCTTTAAGTCAGCCTTAAATCTAGGCACTAACTCGCATTAAATGAAGTTGAACCTGGTTTTCATGTTTCCAGTTTTGCTGATGTAAGAAAGGTCATTTCATTTATCCTTTCATGACAAAATAGATTACTATATACAATGTGGAGCTTTCCCTGGTCCCTATGATTCTTGGATTGTATTACCATAAAAGTCATAGAGTTGTAAGAGAAGAAAAACTATTTTCTAGATAGGGGCATATATTGTAAGCTGGATCACAAAGAAAATTTCTTCAAGGCAGAGATTCAGTCAGATGTCCGGTCCCCCTCTCGGAAAACCATTGTCTCCTCAGCACAGCTTGAGCCACACAGAATGTGGGTGGCAGCAACAATGTCATCACAACAAAAAGATTGGATGAAAGCGAATGAATAACCATTCATTATCTTTTGAAAGCAATATTCATTATTGTCTTAGGGTGCTTTGTTTCCAAGCAAGATTTTACAAATGTGATTTTGTTAGAATACTTAAAAGACATAATAAAGTAAGGAATAGCTCTGACTTACAGTCATTCATTTTACTCATATCATAGTTTACAATCACATATTCTCTCCCCAATTACTTTAAAAGTATTTAACTTGCATCCACCTGCCCCTTGTGTGTGTGCTTGTTATTAACATACATGTTATAGAATGAACCTATAGTCCCTGATAAATCCTAACCCTGATGTAAGAATCTGTGAATGCACTGGAATAGATGGCTAGTGAAGATTAAGGGTAAAATTGGGATGACATTTGTTAATCAACTCACTTTGAGTTGGGAAGATTATCTTGGATTACCAGGTATGCTACTTGTAATCTTAGGAGTCATTATAAAAGACAAAGATAAAGGCAACAGAGGAGAATCCAAAGAGCTGGTAGTCTGGGAAAGAAACAATCCAACATTACTAGAGGGGGTCACAAAACTAGGAATGCAGGTGACCAGGAGCAGGTGGCAAAGACAAATTCTTCTACCAAAGCTCCAACAGCTTGGCTCTATCCCATTACACTTATTTCAAACCCTCAGAATTGTAAAATAAAGAATTGTTCTAAGCTACTACACATAAAGATAATTCTTTAAAACATATAAACATAAAATAAAATAATCGTCTGAAAATAGATTTCCAGATAATAGAAACTGAGATGAGAAATTAACATAGTGATAGTTTTAACTTAAATAAGACAGGTCAATTATCCATTCATTTTTATGCTAAATTTTTAACAGATCCCAATACCTAAATACATATTGTTCTGATTTTTTTATAACATGAATGCTATGAAATGATAAACTAACAAAAGAATGCTGGTAGGCTGTAACTTTTACACAAGTTCATTTACTCATTTACTGAACACTAGAAATGCAGCGATGAATAAAAATAATTGAAATTTCTTCTAGAGAGTAGACATTAAACAAATGTTAGACTTGATTATAATAACTAATAACAAAGGAGAGAGTCACATTACAGTAAGCTCTTAATGGAAATTTGCCTAGTCTGAAAGGCTCAGAAGGACCTCTCTGAGAAAAAATGAGATCTTAAGGTTGAATAGGGCTTAATGAGGTAGAGAATACCAGTATAAAACATCCCCCAAAGCAAACATTCTATGCGCAAAAGCCCAGGGTCAACAGGGCACATTGCAGAGCTTAGAGTTGCTTATGGCCATCGTATCCTAAGAACAATGAGAAGTAATTCACTAATTTAAAACACACTGTTGTGATTCATCTGAATACTTTTCAAGGAGTGGACTGAAAAAGTGGGTGCTAATTCGAAGGCAGAGCAGTTAGGAGGCCAAGAATGTAGATCGGGACCAGAGTCATGGAGAAAGAAGTTGTCTGTCTCTGGAATAAAAACTTTTCAATTGTGGCACAAAACTGACTCACGAAACAGAAGTTAGAATTACCTAAATCTTCTGTGTGTCTGAATTAAAATACATGGAATATTCATAAATGCTTATTTTCTCCATTCCAAGGGCCAAGATCTGTAATTCCACAAGGATATAAATAAAAGTAAATGAGATTAAGAAAAAAAAGTCCAGTAACTATGATGTCAGTAGAGATTTCAATTTAAAAAAAGAAAAAAAAGAATCTTAATAGTAGAACAAGCCAGGCTTCTAGTGTTAAGTGTGCTATTAAAAACTAGTCAAGGGTTGGGAAGGTGGCTCAGTGGTAGAGTACTTGCCTTGCATTCATGAGGCCCTGGGTTCGATTCCTCAACACCACATAAGTACACACACACAAAAAAAGCCAGAAGTGGCGCTGTGGCTCAAGTGGTAGAGCACTAGGCTTGAGCTGAAGAGCTGAGGGATAGTGCCCAGGCCCAGAGTTCAGGCCCCACGACTGACCAAAAAACAAAAAAAACAAAAAACAAAACTCGTCAAAGCCAGGTGCCAATGGCTCAAAGTTGTAATCCTAGCTACTCAGCAGGTTGAGATCTGAGGATCAGGGTTCAAAGCCAGCCCAGGAAAGTTCATGAGATTCTTGTCTCTAATTAACCAGTTCACCTGGTAGAGCACTAACCTTAAGCAAAAGCACTTAGGAACAAAGCCCTGAGTTCAAGCCCCAGGACACACACACACATAATAATGCTGAATTTGTAGATCTAGTTTGGCATTAGTGTTTAATTTGGAAAGTATTTCTCATCAGTGAAGCAGTGAAAAGATCTAAGTATAAATGTTCATTCTTCTATCCTAATTTCATTCTCACCACCAAAAACCAGCAAATGTAAATATGATTTAATATGGATCCTCTACATGCTTTTCATCATAGTAGAATACTATTCAAAGGTATGTACAGACACATGCTTTATTTGTTATTATAAATGAAGAGATAGCAATAAGCACATTGCTCTGTAACTGGTTTCCTTCACTTAACAAAGACATGTCAGCAATCCCTAGAGTATGACAGATATAGAACTAAAATTTATTTTCTAATAGCTACATGATGTTCCCTAGTGTGGATTACTATGATGCCTTCAATCACTTTCTGAATGATAGAATACATATATACATATATATATATATGCATATATATATATATATATAAATGTGGATCCTCCCAATGTCACTCTGTTTTCAGACTAATGACTATTAAGTTCTGAGTACAGATGGGCTTACTCTGTGGGAAGCCAGGCATATCTGAACACAAGTTACTTTAGGAAAAGAAAACTTAAAGTCTTTGGGTTGGATAAGTAAGCAAAGCTGTCTGCCCAATCTGGTCTCAATATATTCTTCCCTGGCATACACATACACATACTTGTTTCTAGTATTCTAGATAGATTTCTTGACTTCTTATTTCCCTAGCATGCTGCAAATTGTAACTGATATAACTCCTGGGCAGTTCCATAGCATCCTGACCAAGAAGGGCCTCACACTTAGCTCATAATTTTTTATTAGGATATATGATTACCATATAAGATGGACATGAAGGATATTCAGATCTTTGTGTAACTATTGCCATCATCCATCTCCAGATCTTCCTGTCTTCATTTGTATTTCTCAACTGAAATCGTCTAACCATTAATTGACAACTCCTCATTCTCCTCCATTGCAGATCCTAATATCCCATTTACTTAGAGGTACTCTAAAGTACCTCAAGTAACTGGAATTATATTGTAGTAGTTTATTTCCTATTGTTGACCTTTGAGGCTGGGAACTATTGAAGAGGTTTATTAGCTCATCCATTCTGGAGGCTTAGGATGTGGCGGCAGCTCTCCTGAGAACCTCCCAGTGGATGGTACAGTATCATCTGAGAGCATATGAATGAGAGTGAGCACTCTCAGGGATCCAGGAGGCTATACTCTTCATCACAAATTATTCACTACTATGAGAACTAACGGAGATCTTACAATAACTGCCATAACCTTTTCCAGAGACTAGGACCTCTATAACCTTCTCCATGTAATATACCTCTCTACAGCACCACCTCACTCCAGCATTTCTACCCTGAAGACCAAGCTTCCAACAAGTGAACTCTTGGGAGATAAGCACTCAAAGCATTTCTCAGTCATGCACTGATAATGGATCAACCTTTGATTTCAAAGTTAGTAAGATCTAATAGGAACAATACAATTTTCCATCAGGAAATGTGATTATCTTGGTAACCCAGAAACTCTGGATTTTATCTAGCCTATGAAAATGGGAGCTGTAAACTTGTCCTGAATGTTCAAGGAGACCTGGCTTGTGTTAGACTCAAGGTTTAAAATACATCAATGAGCTTGTTGTGTTTTTGTTTCAGAAAATCTGTAGCTCCTTTCTTTGGAATATGGCTACCTTACCTGCTTGTACATTTCACATCAATGTTATATTCAAATGTAGGGCTCAAAATTAGACCCAAGAAGAACAGCTAAGCAGTATTCAAAAGTTACAGCAGCACAAATTCACCTTGAAATAACCTTGAAATGTTGAACTGTTCTTTTGTCTGTTTTATTGATTAGCACATTAAAATATATTAACATAAATATATACAACAAACCAGTATTGATTATTTACTTTAACAAATCTGTCAGTCCTTTGATAAATTGACTCCTTTTCACACAATAAAATCTATAAAATAAAAGTTCTCCAAGTAGAAGAAGTAAGGCTGGCACATTGCAAAGCTGGCCTACCAGTCTTGTTCCTACTTTTCTATTTAAGTCTGGCAATAATGCCCTATTTACCTCAGTTTTCTCACCTGTCTATAAGAAGAGGTTTGGTGAGCTGGATCTCCTGGAACTCTTGGACCCACTTCTAAATTTCCCACAGCTACCAAACTTCCCTTCTACATAAATGATTTGTACAAGTAGAAAGTTAATAAAAAGAATGTTCATATTGCAGAACAGCAACTACGATACTTTAAGTTAATTTACTTTTAGGATACGCAACTTTGTATGACAGAAGAAAAGCAAAACCTGTTGTGACTGTAAATGAGGCTTCCCCAGTGAAAACACAGGCATAAATCATCATGACCTCTAGTTGAACCACTGCTTGGTCATGTTTTATAAAGGACATGATAGAGGTCATATGCTCTTGATCATTACTCCTTTTTCCAATTCTCTTTACAGCATCAAATAGCCCTGTTGTAGTGATTCTGTTAGCTCCTTTTCTATAGAACAAGACTACCTTACATGTTTTTATCTTTCTTGTCAACCCTGTATATCTCATTTGGGTCTCTGTGACAAGGAAACGAGCCTGAATGCTAGAAAGCTTTACATAAAATGAAATGCTATAGTGCTGGGAATTCCTCTTTAATTTTAACTTTAAACTCGATCTTTTGGTTGCATGACTGACCACCTTATTATTACCTGTACAGAAAAAGGTCCTATCGATAGTGACTGTCTTAGGTCGACAGACCAAAGACAAATACTGCCATTGTGCAGCATGGTATAATCTGTCAAGGAAATACACAGGCATTGACAACCATTTCTTTGCAAAGTAAAGGCATTTCACAAGGGAAAAATGCATGTCTATCACTTCTCCTTTTTTACTGTATATTCTATTATACCTATTACACCTTGCTGACAGTGGCATTTTTCTCATTTTCCTTTTGTTTTGATGAAATACAATTAAGAAATATTATCCATATCTCTTTCACTGACTTTCCATACCAACATTTTCTTTTTTTAAATATAACAGGCTTATAATTTCTGATTTTTTTAAATAGTGGAATGAAAATAAGTTATTATGGAACTACATGTATTATCCATGAGTAGACATAGTCTTTGTTTTTTTGCTTAGAGACTCAGACTGAAATATCTGAGTATTATTG
The DNA here is from genome assembly GCF_000151885.1 of Dipodomys ordii. NCBI lineage: Eukaryota > Metazoa > Chordata > Mammalia > Rodentia > Heteromyidae > Dipodomys > Dipodomys ordii. Next base: position 9,119,705 of record NW_012267265.1, on the reverse strand, counting down.
GATATGTACACTTAACTTTTAACATTTTTTCTTATGTCAGAAATGGGCAAATTTTTCTTTAATGAACTAGCTAACATTTTAGGTTTGTAACAGTTTGTGTTAGAATTAGTTAATGTTAACATTTGTGTGAGTGTAGTGTGTAGACAATAAAAAAATGAACACAGCCTGTTCTGATAAATATTTTCCTTTTTTTTTTCTTTTTGGTGGCACTAGACTTTGGACTCAGGATCTTTGCTTACAAGTCCTCTATGATTTGTGCCTTGTCCTAGCTATTCTGATAAATAATTTTTACATAAATAAACAGCAGGCTATAGGTAATTGTTTGCCAACTTTTAGCTTATCTGAGTCCACATAATATAATACATGTGCTAGGGTATGTTAATTAAAAAAAAATTTTCTGGAATTCTATGCCTCCATCAGAAAGAATGACATTGCCCCATTTGTTAGGAAATGGAAAGACTTGGAAAAAATTATATTAAGTGAAGTAAGCCAAGCCCAAAGAAACATAGGTCCCATGATTTCCCTTATTTGCAATATCTAGTATATGTATGAGTCAAGCAGAAAAGGTCAGATAAGGTGATGTTAGGAAAATGAACCCTAAGATATGTATTTTAAATGCTTTTTTTTCTTTCATGCATATGTTTCTAACGCAATTATAAGATTATTTCTTTGTTGCTTTTTATGTCTCTCCCCCACAGTATAACCCCTGCTTTCACTGTGTTTGATGTCGGTATAATTTGTGGAAGGGAAGGGGAAAAACAAGTCGTTTAAATAAGGATACAGGTGGACCTGTTGCAACAATGAGAAGTACACGTTGTCATGTCAAAAACAAACTTTACAACTTGGGGGGGGAGGTTTGGGTGGGGGAGAGGGAGGATGGGAAGGGATGGGAAGGGTAAACAAAGGGGAAAAAAAGAGGTACATTTAATGTTCTCAAAATCTTCAATAAAACTTAGATTCTATAATTCTAAAAAAAAAAAAATTCTACCAAGTAAGTCAACTTTAGGCATGTCTCTTAACCTACCTTAGCTTTCTCAATTGCAATTTGAAGGAGGTTGATCTAAGTGGTTATCAAATACAAATATTTCTATAGTTCCTGGACTATCCTTTTGACCATTCTTATGTAAATATGAAGCTCAATGCTGACACATTACAATAATTTGTGTTTTAAAAATTATACTCTGAAAGAAAAAAACATTAAAATACATATCTAAGGGTTCATTTTCCTAACATCACATTATCTGACCTTTTCCGCTAACGCATTTATAAGATTATTTCTTTGTTGCTTTGTATGTCCCTCCCCCACAGTATAACCCCTGCTTTCACTATATTTGATGTCAGTATAACTTGTGGAGAAGATGGGGAAAAACAAGGCATTTAAGGATTCAGGTGGACCTGTTGCAACAATGAGAAGTATAAGTTGTCATGTCAAAAACGAGCTTTACAACGTCGGTGGGGGGGGGAGGGGGGAGGGAAGGATTGGGTGGTGGGGGGAGGGGGAGGCTGGGAAGGGATGTGAAGGGTAAACAAAGGAGGAGGCTGCAATGCTTGGTAAGAAATGTACGCATTATCCTGCCCATGTAATTGTAACCCCTCTGTACAGTATGTTCACAAATAAAATAAAATAAAAATAAAAATTATACTCTGGAAAATATTTTATTATTTTTGCTTTACTGTGAGAGGTATATCTTAAACTATTCAATTCAAGTTCAAAGTAATTATTCATGAAATGTTCTATTGATTCATAACTGACAGTGTCAGAAGGGAAGACTCAGGGGATGACTTGAGTCACATTAAAATGAAAGACATGTGAAGGAGAACGACATGATGGTTTAAGCTAGTGATCTGTCCAGCCAGACAGATGTTCCTTTAAAAAACAGCAACAACAAGTGTTTTATGGTGAAAATACTGCACAGAGAGGTTATAGTTACATGAGCAAGGTAATGAGAACATTTCTTATCAAAGATTGTTGCCTCCTCCTTTGTTTGTTCCCTACCATCCCTTCCCCCCCAGCTCCACAACTACACTTCTCCCCCCTACCCTTCCTTCTAAATTGTAAAGTTTGTTTTTCAACATAGGGTTTTCTGCATCTCATTGTTGCAATAGGTCCACCTGTATCCCTATTTAAACATTTTGTTTTTTCCCTTCCCCTCCCCAAATTATAGCAACATCAAATACAGTGAAAACAGGAGTTATACTGTGGAGGAGGGACATACAAAGCAACAAAATACAATCACATAGCAACTTATAAAAATGTTAGAAACAATAGCAAGAAAGAAAAAACCACTTGTGTCTGATCTTGGTTTTTTTTCTCACTCATTTCTGTCTGTACATATGAATAAGGGGGTCCATTTACATGTGAAAGATGAGCATTTGTTTGTGTATTTATTTATTTAACAGTGCTGGGGATTGAATCCAGGGTCTCCCATATGCTAGGCAATTATTCCACAACTGAGGTATGCCCCCTGCCCCTTTTAACTTTTGTTTTAAGATGGGCTCCCAATAAATTGTTCAAGTTTGCCTCAACCTTACAATCCTCTTGCCTTCACCTCATTAGTGGCTGGGATTACAGATGTACATCACTATGTCTGGCCTACACTTTGTTTTTGCAAGCCTCCTAGAATGTATTTCTACCATGATTGCTTGACCTCTGTATTCTAAAGTGTTTCTTTTTGATATTAGTATGGGCTCTCTATTAACAAAGCAGAAATGCTGATAAGTTTTGACTTTCTTGGTACATTTCTTTTGGTTGTCAGTGAATTTATACTGAGGTTTCTTCCAAGAAATACATGATTTTTAATTCTTATCAGAATATAAAACTACCGAATTATCAGTGGGCCATTTTCACAGGAGATCTAAGATCAAATTCTGTACAGCTACCTAAGATAATAAAGTTGAGTAAGAAAGGGCTCATGGTTTTTAGAATATTACCATCTAGCATTTAAATGCTAGATGGTAATATTCTTGCTGCCACCATCAATGATAACATGGGTCATAAAAATCTGATTTCTAGCATACTACTCCTCATTACTTGCAAGGAATCTGAGACTAATTGTGAAAATGTAAATGAACATATACATTAACCAGGCTGTTAATCTTTCACTTCAGTCTTCCTCATTTCATTTTCAAGAATAACTTACAGAGAATAAGGAAGACATAGCAGTTGTAACATACATTACATTTGCAATCAATTTACTTTGGAGAATTTATCTCAAATTTTAATAAAATATTATGCTAAACAAAGTTTTTAAATTTAAGCTTGCTTTCTTCATTATTGCTAGGAGTAAAAGAATTAAAACAGGAAACAGAAATTGACTCTGTGTGCTAGGATGGTCATTTGTAGCTGGAAAAGAGAAAGGAAAGATGCTAGATCTTTTAACTAGCTAGATCAGATGATATAATTCCAAATTGGTTATTCTATGACAGTTTCTTCTTTAATGGAAAACAATATTATTAGAACCATTGGATATGATAATCACAATTTTAGCTGCTTTCAGCCTTAATGGTATTATATTAAAGCCAAGTTGGGAGAAAGAGATTTCAACTGTCAAAATGAAACTTTGTGTATAAATATACACAAAGCTTGATTTTTACCTTATAACTTCAAGTTTACAAAGTGAAATGAGCTACGTTACTTTTTGAAGGACAGGTGTTTTAAGAAAAGTACAATTTTTAGGATATTGATCATGTTGTAATTGGAATCCTTCAGGAGATAGCACAAGAAATGATTTACAAAGACCTCTGTGGAATACATAATGTTCATTGTATTTCACTATCCACATGTTGTTCATTTCAGGTTAGACAAAAGATATTACACATGTTTTAAATTTCAGCAAATTCTAGTTCAGCTGGCATTCATTCAATAGAACTGTCAACCAAAATTGTAACATAGCTATAATTAAATGATAATCGATGTTTATAATAATGTTTTCAAGGAACTAAAAGCCTCCAAAATGTTTTTGTAGCTATAAAAATATTGAGTTATGGGGTGCAGTGTGATTGTACTTTTGAACACATTCTAAAGTTCCAATTATAGCATCCCACTGATATGTTTTGTACGACATCTCTCCAACTTGTATGCTCCAAACCAAACCAGCTTATGATAAGGACAGCCATGACACAATGTTTTAAGTCTCTAAATAAAAAATGCTAGAAATAACAAAAATGTTATGAAACAAAAGGCACTCTCTTAAGTGCATCTTACTGTAACATATGATGAAAATAACGCATAAAATGAAGGCATATAATGAAGCACACAGCATAACAATATAGAACGAAACAGCATTCTGTGGTAAATCCTATTTTCTCCATTTTGCCCTTGAACAACTGAGGAGAAAGAAATCAAATAATTTGCCCAAGAAGTTGGGAGCAGAGCTGGTTTAAGTTAAATCTGCTCTGGCTCTAGAGCACTAGTGTTTAAATACTGTGCAATATCATCTCAAGTGTTTTCTTCTTGTAACCAAGAGTTTACATTCCATTTTGACTTTAATAGTTCCATTTTTTTTCTTTTTGTTCTCTACATTATTAAAAATATTTAGTGAGGGAAAATATTAATCATGTGGAAAAAAGCCTGTAATTAAGGCTAATTACTTTCAGGAACCATTCCTTCTTATACAATAATATAATTGATAATATACAAATTCAGTCTTTGAGGAAAGTATTCTGTACAGTTAAAAATAAACTATTCTCCCATGAAATTCAGAAGCAGGCATAGGAGCAGGATTTAATTTTATTTTGTAATGAGTAGTTTACTTGAGGTCTTAATTAGAAGCAAAGAAAATTCAGGAAGGAAATTATCAGCATTCCTGATAGTATCTTGCCATTTATAAAACTCTGAAGTTAGAGGCTTTCCTCTAGAAAAATGCCGCTTAAGAATGGAAGATTAACCAAGTCATGAGGTCCATTCAGTTTGCCATGGTAATTTGTGTGTGCATGGTAGGGGCAGAACTGAGGCTTGAACTCAGTGCTTGGGTGCTGTTCCTGATCTTTGTTGCTCAAGGCTAATGCTCTACTATTTGAGGCACAACTCCACTTGTGGCTATTTTGTGGGTAATCTCACCAACTTTCCTGCCTGGGTCTGGTTGAACGGCAGTCCTCAGATCTCTGCTTCACATTTGAGAGAACTGAGCGCGGTACATTTATAATAGACTTATAATTTACTTGTTTTCCAGTTTTAAGAAAAGACTATAATGTTTAAATGAGTTTAATGTTTTCAAATAAAAGCATTGTCAAGGGAAGAAAGGTAACTATAATTAGCATATTTCGTTCTAGTATCATTTGTCTTCTTAAGTATGATATTAAGACATTCATAAAATATTGTTAATTCACCCATAGATCATCCATTCATCATTATGTGAGCTTTCAGCACATTATAAATTCTGGTTATTAAAACATCACCATTCATAGAGCTTTATTTTCTTTTAAGGACATCAATTTAAGTTTATTCTCAAAAAATGTGATGTCAGGGGACAGCCCAAGATAGGATAATGGAAGCTAGCAGAAGTCTAAAATAGTCCCAGGATTCCTCTTTGCTTTACACGTAGTGTATTTTTTTACACATATATATTCAGTGAAATTCTACCCTTCCACATAGAGGTTTACTTTTTAACTCTCCATTTTTTTCTATCTCAAAATTACCCTGCCTCCCACATACCTCTTGTTCTTTCATTCCTTTATTATATTGTAATAATCACTATTTTTATTCATTTTTGCTTATTGTCAGCCGCAGTAATTTCAATGATGACAAGTGACTTACTGACAGCATCTGGGGTTTTATCATGAGCAATCAGCTTTTACTTTGCACCTAATAGATGCTGAGCAAATATAGATATATTGAAGGTATGAATAAATTAATTAATAGGAAAAAAGGAAATGAATAAATTTTAATCATAATAAGGTACATTTGGACCATGCAATGAGAGAACCTAATTGGCTTTAAAATAAAACTATTTTGTATGAGAAAATGATTTTTGTTGTGAATTGTTTTTCATAGTGAAACTAATTATCTTAGTACCTTTAGTCAGTTATAACAAAATTATTAAAAATTGAGTGACTTACAAACAATGAAAATTTATTTCCTATATTTCTAGAGAGTGGGAAATCTTGGATCAGCCAGATAATTTTCTTTTTTTAAATTTTTTATTGTGAAAATACCGTACAGAGAGGTTATAATTACAAGGTAAGGAGCACATTTCTTATCAAACATTGTTGCCTCCGCTTTTGTTTCCCCTTCCCATCCCTTTCCATCCCCAACTCCCACCACTCCCCACCCTGCCAAAGTTGTAAAGTTCATTTTTCAACATAACAATTTGTACATCTCATTGTTGCAATGGGTCCACCTGTATCCCTATTTAAACAGTTTGTTTTTGCCCTTCCCCTCCACAAATTATACCAACATCAAATGCAATGAAAGCAGGGCTTATACCGTTGGGGAGGGACATACAAAGCAACAAAGAAATCATCTTATAAATATGCTAGAAAGAATCCCAAGAAAGAAAAAACATTTGAATCCTTATCTTGGGGTTCATTTCCCTAACATCAACTTTCTGCTTGTCTCAGACATATACTGGTTATTGCAAATAAGGGAAACCATGGGACCTATGTTTCTTTGGGCCTGGCTTACTTCACTTAATATAATTTTCTTATTAATGTCTCTTTCTAGGTTGGAAGATAGAAAAGAGTTCTCTGGGCCCTCATTTAAAAGGACTCTAATCTTACTAATGAGGGTTTCTCCTTGAATATCATTCACTCTAGCAAGTAACTCAGTTACTAAAACTCTCACCTTAGGGGGTTAGTATTCAAATTTACTAAGTACAGAGTGTTACAAACATTTAGATCAGTAGCACAAATCAATAAACTGAGCATCATGAAACTGTAGAAAGAGGAAGTAAAGGTTTGGTTCAAGTGGTAGAGAACCAGCCTGGGGCCGGGGAGGGGGGACTACAAAGCAATTAGTCTGATTCAATGTGTCCCAAATAATTCTACTTCTAACAATTGTTTCTATCACTATTAAAGCAAGAACAATAATAAAACACAGTGTTATGGATTAAAACTAAAAATATTTGAAAAAATATTCATGGAAGTTGATTTCATTAAAATGATAAGTTCACACTGGGTGCTAGTAGCTCACGTCTGTAATCCTAGCTATTCAAGAAGTCGAGATCTGAGGATCGCAGTTGGAAATTGAAATTAGTTGGACATAAATACTCATTCATCTAAAAAAGCTAAAAAAATGCGTTCTCACACAAGACAGTATAATAATAATTACTGGAAAATAAGGAGTGAGGGGAGTGAGAAGATGCAGAAGAAAAACAGTTACAGGTACCAACAGTTTATAACAATGTATTATATATTTTATAAAGGATGGGAAGATATTAGTTTTATGCTTCTAAATTCAAATACGTGATAAAAATTTAAGAGGTTGGAAATAATTATCCTGATTTTATCATTATGCATTGTACACATGTATCAAAATTTCACACAGGATCTAATAAATACATAAAATTATTATGTACCAATAGAAATAAATTAAAACAATATGTTCAAATATTATACTCCAAGAAGCTGCTTTGTAATTTGTAATTTTAAGATGACTATGGAAAATATATCTCTTAGTAAACTTATTTTAAGAGTCTCTGGATAGTTAATCATTCACTTGCTTAATTATGGAATCCACTTAAGTGTTTGTATCCTGAGCATTGTCATAAGGATTTTTCTCCTGTATTGTCTTCTAGTATTTTCATTTCTTTGGTGCTTTAATCTATGTTTTAGAAGTTACTTATGTTTAATGCTTAAAAGTCTGAACACATAAACCACCTACTATTACAGAAGCACTGATCATCAATACAATGCATTAGAACTATAATTTTACTATGGTGTGAAATAAGTGTCCAATTTGATTTCTTTGTATGTAAAGATCCAGTTTTCCCGACACAATTCATTGAAGCTATTGTCTTTTCCCAGTTGTTCATTCTTAATGGCTTTTGGGTTAGTTATATTTTCATCACCATAACAAAGGACTGAGATAACCTCCAAAGAAAAAAGGTTTATTAGGGCTTACGATTTCAGAGGTTTAAATCTATATGCAGTTGGTAGTAGTGCTCTTGGACTTAGGATAAATTGTGTACCATAGGGGAATCACATGGTTGAGCAAGCTTGTTTACTTCATGATGGCTGTGAAGAGGCAGAGATGGGGGGGGAGGAGCCAGGTTACTAATGTCACTTTTATTGGCATATATACAATGATCTAACTCCCTTTCATTATCCTCCACCTCTTAAAGTTTCCACCTCCCAATAGTGTAGAATGGTGAACAAGCCTTTAGCAAGTGGTCTTTGTGGAATCATTTCAGAACCAGAGCATGGCACATTTGTTGAAAATTTATTGGCTATAAATGCATTTACTTATTTCTGGCCACTTCTATGTTCCCTGATTCATATCTGCTTTTAATGCTGGTACTATGATGTTTTGATTGCTATAAATTTATAGTATACTTTAATAATGTGATGCTTCTAGTTTTATCTGTTTAACACAGAAAAAAATGCTTTGGCTATTGAGTATCTTCAGTGGCTTTATATGAATTTTAATATTTTGCTTTCCCATTTCTGTAAGAAATTCCACTGATGGTTTGAAAAGAATTAAACCTGTAGATTACTTGGGATAGTATGGATATGTTTAGCACTCAATTCTTTCCACTCATAAGCGTAGAGTATCTTTCCATTACTTTGTGTACTCAACTTCTTTCATCAGTATTTTGCAGCTTTCAATATAATAATTTTATCTAGATGAGTAAATATGTTTCTAAATACTTTGTAACTATTGAAATGGGAACAATAGTTTACTATTAGTGCATGAAAACACCAAATTTTTCATAGCTCTAGAAAACAAACTCAGTACCTAGTACATACTAAACAAGCATTTTCCCTCTGAACTATGATGGATTTTAAGCCATGAAAAATTCACTGAATTCAAAAGTTCTATAAGTGAATGATTCCTTCCTGTATCTGGAAATGTACATCTTTCCTTGGATTTGTAAAGTCTTCTGTCAGTATTTCTTAGTAAGCATTCTACCCCTTTATTTTTTTGTTTCCCTTTCTAAAATTCCTATGCCTCAAACATTTGATCTTTTCTTAGAGTGCAATAAGCCTTTTCATTTTTCATCATTTTTTTCACTTCACCTCACTTGCTATTTTTCAAAAATGTGTCATTCAAACAGATTTTTCTTCTCCTCAAACAGTGATACTATTGATGTTATCTATTACAGTTTTCCATTGTTTATTGTTATGTAATCAGTACATTTCTTTTTGAACAGTGGCATTTTTTTGAATTATTTTTCTATATTTTCTTGAAGTTCACTGAGTTTTCTTAAAAGGGCTATTTTGGAGCAGGTGGTTAAACATTCATACATTTTTCTTTTAGGGGCAGTAACTGGCAACCTAATTGGCCCATCTGGCAACCTAATTGGGCCATTTGGTGATACCACATCTTCCTGATTGTTCTTGATTCTCAAGTTACTGGAGTTTGTACAAACTTGCTTTGGGAAAGCCAAAAACAACCACAGCAAAGGAACAGCAAAGGAAATCTGAGGCAGTTGGTGCTAGGCTGGAACATTCCAGAAGTCTGGGACCACTGGGAACTGCCTACTTCTGAGGGCTGCCTGGAATTCAAGGCCATCAGCATTAGCCCAGAAGCAATATGCACCAGATATACACCAGAGACAGACTCAGCCAAACTGGGGCTCTGTGGGTCCCATTGGCAGGGAAAAGTCCAGAATCTCAGGTACTAGTCTGAAGTATAATACCACGGGGTCTTCCTGGTGTGGGTTTTACTGTCAGCCCAGTTTGAGGATCCAAGAAAAATTCCTGGGAATATTTCCACCTTTCTTTCTCATGGGGGCAATAGCTCTATATTCATTGTGTTGCCTGGTCTTCGGAGAGGGATGGTGCAGGTAATGTAACACTGTTACTCCTGTCCTCTTGATGATCCTTTTCTTATTTCACTACAGCCAGCCAATAAGATATCTCACCTGGTTTCTCTAGTTTTTTTGAAAAGATTTTTAACCATAAGCCCCAATCAAATAGATGTTTCTGCAGAAGGCTGTACTTCAACATCTTGCTCTATCACTTCCACTCATGCCAAATTGTGTTTTATTTCTGCCTGTGTGTTTGTTATATAATTTTCTTTATTATTCATGAATATTTTATCAAACTGTTCCTAAAATTAGTTTTATATTGGATATGTTCTTGTCCATATTCCCTAGTTGTTGGTCATCTCTGTTAACATTAGTTGGTCTGTTGTATATTTTAGAATCATAACTTGTAATGTCATTGAATGAAAGAAATTTCCCCTTTTTACTCTTTTCTTATTAAAAGCCCTCATTATTCTTTTGAACTTCGTTCCCAATAAGTTTAGAATCAAACTAAAAAATATGTCCTTCTCCATAGTGGCATCAATGATAATAGGTTTAGTGACTAAACCAATGGACAACTTAACTAAGTTCCCAATGTTAAAAATGTAACATATTAGTCTTAATCACTTTGGCCTCCAGTGTCCTGAAAAGTTGGAGCTCCATGTTCACCCTCAGAACCATCATTCTCAGCTCCTCTCCTGAGATGAATCAGATTCGACAAGAGTAATTTCCATACCAAAGGTTAAGTAGTAAGTCATTAAAATTACTGCTGGTATTTCCTAGAGAAAATTTTAAACTGTGTTATGTAGGAACTAGACTCTTAGCAGATTGTAGTTTCATATACACACAACTTGAATTTTCTGGTTCACAAGACACTGATTTCACTTTTTTTTATTGTGAAAATACTGTACAGAGGAGTTACAATCACATGGGCAAGATAATGAGTACATTTCTTATCAAGCATTGCAGCCTCCTCCTTTGTTTCCCCATCCCATCCCTTCCCATCCCATTTTAAGTACAATATATTTTGTGTTTTCTTTATAGGTCTCTTTCAGAGTTATTATATGGAGCAGAAGTAGTCCTTATAGTAGAAACTCCCTGAGCTACCAGAACCAGATGTTCTAGGGCATATTGATGAAAATAATTACAAAGAGAAGTGAGGCTAACATACTGTGAGGAAAGATGATTTCAGAAAAATAAAAGACGTTTGTATACATGTATACAAAAATGTTCTGGTATACCCAAATCAGAACCAATGTTAAAATTAATATTATCTGGCTTAATTCACCAGGGAAGACTCTAGATTGAAAGAGTATGATGTAGTCAGAATTGTCTGTGCTGACCTGTGGAGGGGGCGAAGGAGGTAAAAGGTCTCTGTGCTTAAGAATGTATCAGGCCTGTCACAGCACTGTCCAGTACTATTGCCCTTTGCTGAGTTCATCTTATATTCATTCTCACGTGAATTTTTGCAGCAGTCTTCCAATTGTTGCTCGTTGCTAGACTCTCCTCTTACATGACAAGAAGTTCATTCCAAAATATAATCATGGAAACTCTTTGCATTAAAGAATCTAATAGTTCTTTGTGCTTATAAAAAATAATATGAGTTTGAAAGCCTTTTTTGATCTGGTTTTACTTAAAATCTCAGCTTATTCTGTTAAAATCCAAATGTTTTCTCTCTCTCAGCTAAAATTTTCAAGCATAGTGTATCACTCTATGACAATAAGTCTTTCTTTCTATTGGAAATTGCTACCTTGTATTGGAAATTGCTACCTGAATATTTCTTTTTTTTTTTTCCAGTTGTGGGGCTTGAACTCTGGGGGCCTGAGCACTGTCCCTCAGCTCTTCAGCTCAAGGCAAGCACTCTACCACTTGAGCTTCAGTGCCACTTCCAACCTGAATATTTCTAATGGAAATATTTTCTTTTCTTCCCAATATGTTTCCCTCAGCAGACTTCACCTCTAAGTGGTCTAGAAATTTCTTACTTTCCTTAAGACGCTAAATACCTTGTTTTTCTGCCTGTCTCAATACTTCTTTTATGCTTTCATGTTAAAGCAGTTATCACATTGGATTAATAACTTCTTGAGGTATTTGTTATGTAGAATTATTGCTAAATAACTTTTATAACTTAATATACTTTCTCCTTTCAAGAAAATGTCTTTGTTGCATTCCAGAATTTTCAATATTTCTGGCATACATCAGATGATCAACCCATTTTGGTAATAATCTACCTGCAAACCAGAATATTCCTCATCCAACACTCTAGCAAGAATAGATACAGTAATCCAACAAATGATCACCCAGAGAAGAATGCTAAAAATGAAAAGAAAGTTTACAAAACATGCAAACATTAAAAAATAGATAAAGAAATCCAGAAGAGAAGACTAAAATTGCTTTCAACTACTAGTTGAACTTTTATAGTTATATACAAAAACAAATTTTAAAGTATCTAATTTTAAATTATTCCTGACTATTGTGATATGAACTCAGCTGAGAGTGTTCAGCAGTCTAAACCTACCCATTAGGAAGAAATGATCTTTAACTGGGAACATTCAAATCTTCTTAGATAAATCTGAATGCAGCTCTCACTTGCCATTAAGTCCTACAAAAAGTATTCCATTTTCATGTCACATCAAATGTGTGAGGCAATAATTGAAAGAAAGAACCATTTTACTGGAGATAAATTAACTAATAAGTCCTTTGTCAAAGGTTACTGACCTAATGATTATTTTCTTCCTTTTCTTTTCTCTTCTCTCTTCCCATCTTCTTTCTTCTCTTGTCATCTTCTCTTCCATTCTCCCTTTCTTTTCTTTTTCTTATTTTTAATTTCTGTGCACTTGTCCTGGAGCTTGAACTAGAGTACTGGGCACCATCCTCAAGCTTTGTTTGATCAAGGCTAGAGCTCTACCACTTGAGTCAGAGCTCCAGTTTTGGCTTTTAGATGGTTAATTGGACTTTATGACTAGGCTGGCTTGGAACCAAGATCCTCAAATCTCAGCCTCCTGAGTATTTAGGATTACAAGTGTGATCCTCTAGTGGCTGGTTCCTTCTACATTTTCTTACCAAAGAAAGTGCAGAACCTGCAAATAGTGATCACAGAAATAGAAGCTTTATAGGACTGCAAGATCTTGGTCTTCCAGGAACTCTATATATTTGTGCTGCTTAGTTTTCATCATTATCCAACACCTAAACACAAACTTCTTTTTTTATTACTGACAGTTTTTCCATGTTGAATTGCCAAAAATCGTATGGCTAGAAAGTGGTTAGGCCAGAATTTGAACTCAGATATACTTTATTGCAAAGCCAATGCTCAGTTAACTACCTGTAGCTATGGAACAGAGTGCAGAAGACAGAAGAATTGGTAGAGGTTGTCAATCAGGCTGCATAAAGTTGACATAAAACATGAACTAATTAAATCAAATGAGGAGAACTTGGACGGGATTACAGAGAGTAATCTGAACCTATCAGCCTGTCATCAGTGATCAAGCTATGTCCTTCATGCAATAGCAAGGTAATTTAAGTTAATCCAATTTCAGAGCAGATAAAGCTTCCAAAATACAAATTCAGGATGTACTGAATTCATTTCAAAGTTGTTAAGTGGTCATTTGAGATAAAGTCACATTGGATCTCAATAATTTTGTTGAATTTCCTTAACAATAGAGCAATATATCCTTTATCACCAGGCCATATTTGACAACTCCATATTTGCTCCCATCTCTACATTATTATTCTTTTAATTTTGCTTTGGAGTCAGTCACGGATTAGCCATCCATAAATGGACTCATGCATTATACTACTGATCTTAATATACCAACAAGCAAGGGTAGAGATAGAAATGTAACCCCAAAGATTCTTGTGTGTTATAAATTCACTGAACTGAGCTATTCTGTTGTATACAGGTGTGGGATCTGGTGTGTGCTGATGGGAGGCAGGGGATATTTTTATATAATTTCCCATAGATATAAAACTTGAAATATTTAGTATTTAATCCATGGCAATGTAATGATTCTATATTTTATATGAAGTATTTGAAAATTGTTTCCATAAGTTTATGTCATCTTATTCTCTGAATGCTTTTGATTATTGGTAGTATTCTTATTTATGTACGAACCATGTTTCTGTGAAAATTAGTCAATAATTTTTAAAGAATTATATTTCATAGTAGAAAATGAACATTATGAAATTAACATTATGGTCACAAATTCTTTCAATCTCACCTTAACACTAATGGACTATATGATGACTATAAAGAGATGATATAGGGGCTGGGAAGGTGGCTCAGTGGTAGAGCACTTGCCTTGCATGCCTAAGGCCCTGGGTTCGATTCCTCAGCACCACATAAGCAAAAAGTAAAAAGCTGGAAGTGGCGCTGTGGCTCAAGTGGAAGAGCACTAGCCTTGAACTGAAGAGCTGAGGGACAGCGCCCAGACCCAGAGTTCAGGCCCCATGACCAGACCCCCCCCAAAAAAAGAGATGATATAAAATCATTGTATTACACACAATACAATATATCCTGAAACATAAACTATCTATGTGGAAAACAGTTCAAATCCACTGTCACAGCCAGTGATATATATCTGGAGACTAAGACACTATTTTAAAAGTTGTTTTAATGGGTGCATAGTGAGTGAATATCTCTTTGCTAGCTATATTGTGTTTGGAGATAAAGATAATATACTACTGAATTCAGTCTTTTAAGAGAACCTTGAAACAAGAGTGAGTCAAGTTTTCTATCCTTATTGGTTTCTTGTTTCCTCCTTATAGTATTGAAAAAAGTAATGAAAGACCATGAGAATAGTCATGTGAGTGTTCAGCATCAAATATATTCTGATATTTCCACATGACTTCATAAGAAGTTTATTTTTAAAAACTCGTAAGTCATATTGAACCAAAACTTCATGTACAACCACTTAATTTAAAATTTAAAGTAAAAATACGATAGAAATGGGGTTTCAACACAAGGCAGATCCTCTGGGTCCTTTGGTGTAGCTATAAAGACCACCACTTTGAGCAGGCCACTGCCACCTTGTGGCATTTTGATTCAGTGTGTTTGATATGGGATTCATTCTTTTGTAATAATGAGGTGTACAAGACAGTATGTTGAAAATGAACTTTACAACTTTGAGGGGGGAGGGCAGGGAGGAGTTGAGGAGGGAAGGGATGGTAGGGAAAAACAAAGGAGGGGGTAACAATGCTTGATAGGAAATGGACTCATTACCTTGCTCATGTAACTGTCACCCCTCTGTACAATATCTTTACAATAAAAATATAAATTAAGAAAAAAATTATTGTATTGTTAAGCTGATGTACAGAGGGGTGACAGTTACATAAGTAAGGTAATAAGAACATTTCTTGTGGAACAGTGTTATGCTGTCCCTTAAGTTTCCCACTTCCCTCTCCCCTCCCACATTCTGACTCCCCTCCCCAACAAGTTGTAAAGTTCATTTCCAACTTAGTCTCTTGTGAGTATCGCTGTGGCATTGGTTCTCCTTTGTTTCACCATTTTGTTATTCCCCTTCCCTTCCCCAAATCAAATAAACATAGATACAAGACACAGGCTAGCAAATTCAAGAACAGTGACAAGGGGTAAACCAAAGGAAAAAAAATGAAAGAAAAAAATCATTAACTTTGCACAGTACATTTAAAGAAAATATTTTAAAAACTCTTGTTGCCATATCTTGGAGTTCATTTCAATTAACATCATTTTATATGGTCTTATTGAGCTATTGTGATCCTCTGCTGGGGCTATCCTAGACATATACTAATTATTACAGATGAGGAAAACCATGGAGCCTATGTTTCTTTTGGTCTGTCTTACTTCATGTAATATTATTTCAGCCAGCTCTTTCCATTTCCTTACAAATGGAGCAATGAATTTCCTCTTAACTCAGGAACAAGACAAGGATGTTCACTCTCTCCACTTCTCTTCAATCTAGTAGTAGAATGCCTAGCTACAGCAATAAGACAAGATGCAAACATAAAGGGGATCCAAATAGGGAAAGAAGAAATAAAACTCTCCCTTTTTGCAGATGACATGATCTTGTATTTAAGGAATCCCATAGATTCCACTCCCAAATTACTCAAGTTGATTCAAAACTTTGGCAAAGTAGCAGGGTATAAAATTAACCCACA
>NW_012267265.1:9088668-9100716 GCF_000151885.1 Dipodomys ordii | reverse complement strand
TATTGTGAAAATACTGTACAGAGGGGTTACAATTACATGGGCAAGATAATGAGTACATTTCTTATCAAGCATTGTTGCCTCCTCCTTTGTTTCCCCTTTTCATCCCATCCTCCCCACCCACTCTATCCTCCCCCCCCAGCAATATATATTTTTGAATATTCATGTCAAACTTCCCCTATATCTTAATGACTAACATTTAGTATGGCTTTCACATATGTTTAAAATCTTTGTCACTTCATTTCTATTATAAAAAGCCCTTTGATTTCATAGTTAACAACTCATTTTAATACTAACATCACATATTCTTATTACATCAAATAAAATTTCATCATTAGCCACCTAATACTCAATTGAGAAAGATGATGAGAATGGAATTTATTTAATATATTTTTAGTTGAAAAGCAGAAAAATATGTACATAATGCAAATTAATGTGTCTGACTAGACCACAATTTTCTTCATATCCAATCATCTCAGCACCAAAATTCAGCAACTTGATATATTTAGAGACAGAAAGCCTGAGGTCATAAAGAAGAGCCACTTTAAAATAGCAGGGTATAAAATTAACCCTCAAAACTCAATGGCTTTTCTGTATGCCAACAATTAGAAGAGCGTGGCCGAAATTAGGAAAGCAACTTCATTCGTAATAGCCCCACAAAAAATACAATACCTAGGAATTAACCAAAGAAATGAAGGATCTCTATGATGAAAACTTTAAACTTGAAAAAGGAAATCAAAGCAGAACCTAGGAAGTGGAAAGACCTCCCATGCTCCTGGATTGGAAGGATCAAGATCATGAAAATGGCAGTACTTCCCAAGGCTATCTACAAATTCAATGCTATACCTATCAATATTTCAACCTCATTCTTCAAGGAAATAGAAGAGGCAATCCAAAAATTCATATGGAACAATAAAAGACCCCGGATAACAAAAACGATCCTCAACAGAAAGAATAGTGCTGGAGGAATATCAATACCAAGTTTCAAACTCTACTACAAAGCTATAATAATCAAAACAGTATGGCACTGGCACAAGAACAGACCTTAGGACAAATAGAATAGAATTAAGAACCCAGAAATGAACCTACAGACCTATAGTCATCTAATCTTCAATAAGGGTGCTAAAAAAATAGAATGGAAGAAAGACAGCTTCTTCAGTTAATGGTGCTGGCAAAATTGGTTAAATACTTGTATAAAACTAAAGCGAGATCCTTATATCTCACCCTGCACCAGAATCAACTCCAAATGGATCAAAGACTTCGAAGTCAAAGCAGACACCCTGCAATCATTACAGAACAGAATAGGAGAAACCCTAAGTCTCCTTGGCACAGGCTGAAATTTTCTTACTAGAAGCCAGAAACACAACAAATCATAGAAAGGTTGGACAAATGGGATTGCATGAAACTGCAGAGCTTCTGCGTGGCAAAGCACATAGCTAGCAAGATCAATAGAAAGCCCACAAATTGGTAGAAGATCTTCACTGGCCATACAACAGACAAGGATCTCTTATCTAAAATATACTTGGAACTCAGAAAATTAAATCCCCCAACAACAAATCCTCAAAGAAACAGCTGCCCAATAAATAAGTGGGCTAAAAACTTTAAAGAGAAACTTCTCTGAAGAGGAAATAAGAATGGCCAATAGACACATGAAGAAATGCTCAACCTCTCTAGCCAAAAAAGAAATCTGTTTTCATTGTATTTGATGTCAGTTCCCTGCATCTTTTATATACACTTCTCTAGCTTGGGGAGGGGAAGGAAAAAAACAAAATGCTTAAATAGAGATACAGGTTGACCCATTATAACAATGAGATGTGCAAGACACTATGTTGAAAAATGAACTTTACAATTTAGGCGGGAAGCAGGGGAAGGGAGGGAGGGGAGGATTATAGTTATGGGGGTGGGAGGGAAAGGATGGTAGGGGATAAACAAAGGAGGAGCTAACAGTTTTGATAGGAAATGTACTCATTACCTTGCTCATGTAACTGTAACTCCTCTGTATAGTGTTTTTACAATAAAAACTCTATTAAATAAAAAGAAAGAAAAAAAGAAATGCAAATCAAAACAACATTGAGATTTCCACCTCAACCCCGTTAGAATTGCTGTAATCAAGAACTCTAATAACAACAGATGCTGAAAGGGATGTGGACAGAAGGGAACCCTACTGCATTTTTGGTGGGAGTGTAAACTTGTTCAACCACTTTGGAAAGCAGTATGGAGGTTCCTCAAAAGACTCCACATAGAGCTCCCCTATGACTCAGCAATTCCACTCTTGGGCATTTACCCAAATGATCACAAACAAGACAATACTAAAGCTACCAGCACAACTATGTTTATTGCAGTATTATTTACCATAGCTAAGATATGGAACCAACCCAGATGCCCCTCAGTAGATTAATGGATCAAGAAAATGTGATACACACACACACACACACACACACACACACACACACACAATAGAATTCTATGCCTCCATCAGAAAGAATGGTATTGCCCTATTTGTTAGGAAATGGAAAGACTTGGAAAAATTATATTAAATGAAGTAAGCCAGGACCAAAGAAACATGGGCCCCATGGTTTCCCTTATTTGCAATAACTAGTACATGTGTAGGACAAGCAGAAAAGCTATGTACATATGACAATATAAGATGATATTAAGCAAAATGAACCCCAAAATAGGGGCACAAGTATCTATTTTCTTTCTTGCTATTGTTTGTAATGTATTTATATCATGTGATGTTTTTATTTCTTTGTATGTTCCTCCCCATGGTATAACCCCTGTTTTCACTCTATTTGATGTTGGTGCCCTGCATCTTGTATATATACTTCTTTAATTCGGGGAGCAGAAGGGGAAAAACAAAATGCTTAAATACGTGAAAGTGAACTTTACAACTTCGAGGGGGAGGCAGTTGTGGGGGTGGGAGGGAAGGGATGATTAGGGGGAAAACAAAGGAGAAGCCAGCAATGCTCAATAGGAAATGTACTCATTACCTTGCTCATGTAACTGTAACCCCTCTGTTAAGCAATTTTACAATAAAACCTGTACAAAAAAAGAAGGAACACTTTGGCCTGGTTCTAGTGCTAAATACACTGATGCATTTTTGCAATTTAGGTGGGAAGACAAATAACAAAAACTTACGGAGAAATAGCATATATGCTATAAGATAACTGTGCGTGAAGTTATTAAACATCTGAGATTATATTAACTGGTAAAATTAAATAGTTCTTTTCTCCTGCAGAGGAGTATGTGAAGTAGAGGGTAATTAGTGCTAATTACCAGCTCCTTAATGACTGAAGGAATGGAGATGAGGGTACTCATAATAGTTCTATACTTCAAAGATATTACTGAGGGGCCAGAAAAAAAAGTCACTGCATTCCACAGACATGACCATTAACATAGTTTCTTTAAATAGAGGCACCCTAATATCTCTTAAAGGTTTTGTAGACTATGGTGAGTTCAACAGAAAAGACAAAAGTTACTGTGAAGTCAATTCTACTGGATCTTGATCCATGCCTTCCTAAGGCATTCATTGGTGGTGTCTAATGTAGACATACCAGAGTTGGGAATCAAAATATTCTTAAAGTTTATTCTGTAAATTAGGTTTACTTGCAGTAACTCCCAATACTTTATTACAAATATTAAGAACACAAGCACTTCGTTATTTACTTTGCATTTGTTTCAGTTTATATCCATATCTGGGTTTATCTTATCAATGAATAGTATTTGATCTCCGATTGTAGTTCCCTAGGCTCAGATCAGAGTTCCTAAAATCTAGCAAATTTATTTTTTTCAATTAGTAAGCAGTAGTCAATTCTGTTTTCAGTATTAGTCACAATGCATTGAGTGGAAAGCATGAAAGAGTTTGTTCAATAAAACTATATTTGTCAAATATAGGAAGCTATTAAACATAAGATAATTTTAAAATTCTTTATCACTGAGAAAATCCATAACATAATATGGTGCTAAAATATAATCAGTAGACCACCATGTAAATGCATCAATGAATAACTGGGAAACTTCGGGCTATAATTATGTACACTGCTCACAATGTTTTGGTAAAAATACAACCAAAGGTGTTTCCCACATGTTGACATTAACATCATGTTTTTTTTCTTCTGATCAGATACTATTTCAAAACATTTCAACTTCAAACAACATTTTAACACCATGTGTAAGCAATGTTTTCACAACATTTTAAAATAAATTGGACTAGCGCTTTGAAATTCAACACTTGTAACCACATTCACAAGAAGACACACTGCCAGAGATTTTCAGTATTTAATCTTTCAATAGGAAGGAAGAAAGGAAGAATGGGAAAAAAGAAAGAGGAAGGGTAGAAAGGAAGGAGAGTGAAAGAAAAGAACAAAGGAGAAAAAGGAGAGAATTGTCCCAACTAATTTCCTTTGCCTTTTAGTAGACACGTTTTTTGTAGATGACTTGGCTTCTTAGTACACACATAGGCAAAGGGCTTAACTCTAGAGGCTTCCTCATTATCCACATCAAATCAAAGCCATCTCCTCTAATTACAATATCTGTGATATCTAGATCAAGACCTTCTTTCAATAGAAGGACCTTAATTTAAAGTCAGAACCTCACTACTGGCACGGACTGTCTGTCATCTCTATTAAATATAATGTTATGGGAACAAATCATTATTAGTCACATAAATTCACTTCATAGGACATTTTCTGTCAGGAACACATTTTCCCTTTTTTAAAGACATCTCTTCTTGAGGGGCTGGGAAGGTGGCTCAGTGGTGGAGTGCTTGCCTTGCATGCAGGAGGCCCTGGGTTCCATTCCTCAGCACCACATAAGCAGAAAAAGCCAGAAGTGGTGCTGTGGCTCAAGTGGTAGAGCTCTAGCCTTTTGCTGAAGAACTGTGGGACAGTGCCCAGGTGCAGAATTCAGGCTCCACGACCGACAAAAAAAAAAATCACTTCTTGAACAGTGAAAATATTGTAGGTATAGTGAACTGTAATCAAAACTCTACTAAGATAGAAATAACAGCATAATTTCAGTGCAAACCACCATTAACATTTTGTAGGAATAAATTTAACATGAAAAAGACAGTGGGAAAAAAACACAGAAATATCCTTAATAGATAGAATAGAGGTGTACAAACTGCTGTTTCAAATCACAAGACCCAACTCCATAACTGCTTGGAAACAATAATTATATATGAAGTAAAATGGAGAATGGGAATTGAAATATGCTGCATCTATAGAAAATGATGAAGAAAGTCACCAGTCAGAAAGTGAGGTGAGAGCTCTGCTTTCCCAGTTATTTCTGTCTTTGTCAACAGTGGTTTGGCGAAGCTTTAGTCTATGTGGGTACTATAGAGCTGTGAAATACACTCCGTTAGAGAGCACCGCCATCTGAACATGCAAATGGAAATAATGCCTTATCAAAAGGCCGTGGTCTCAAACTTTAATGAGCCTACTGCCTCACTTTACCCTGCCTAATTTAAAGTAGCACCCTAAAAGCAATATAAGGGTGATTCTGACAGAGGACTGCAGTTCACAAAACCCTGTTGGAGGTATATCAGTAGAACATAAAAGACGGCTAATACTTTAGTGGAGGAAATGGGTGGAGCAAGTGTTTGCTTCTTTATTGATTGGTATGATGTACTTGTGTCATTGCTGAGCTAAGATGAAATATCTTGAACTTAAAATTGCACTACTGCCCTGTTGTAGTCTAGGGGATGTGCATTGCTCCTTGGGCCTTGGCTTACTTATTTGTGAATTGAGTAATAAACTCCATCAACTGTGGATTGGAATGTGCTAATCATCTACTCGAAAGCCAAATAACAAGTCCAGCACATCACTGCTACTTTTCTTTCTCTCTTAGGCTGTTAGTCTTTCTCTTTGCACTGCCATGGCTTGATTCTTTCAGTGTCTTATCTTTTAAAGGAAAAAAAAATACAGATAATGAAACCTGTTAAGAGCTAAAAGATAAATGGAAGAAGATCCAAGCGTGAGTCCAAGACTTCAGTGATGAACATTCAAAAGCATTTTGTACTCAACCCAGACAGTTGAGAATGTTAGGTTCTAGCTCTCATTAAGTGAAATATCATTGAGATGTTTTAAATTAAGTCACGGAAAATTATTTGATACAAAAAGAATTAGAGCCGGGTGCCTGTGGCTCACAGCTCTAATCCTACTTACTCAGGAGGCTGAGACCTGGAGGATTGTGGCTGAAGCCAGCCCAAAAAGAAAAGGATGTGAGACTCCATCTCTAAAATTAACTAACAAAATGCTGTACTGAAGAAATGGGACATGTGGTTGAGAATCATACATGAGCAAGAAAGCCAAGTGAGAGTGTAAGTCCCTATGTTCAGGCTATGGTACCTGAATCATCATCATCATCATCACCATCATCATCATCATCATCATCATCAACATGGTACAGAATAGTGATAATATGATTTTGCAAATTATTTATTTGTCTAGATGTAGAGGTTTCACAAACATAATATTAAAAAAGAAATTCATTTTCAGCCTTATATATTGATGAGGTTATTTTTTATAAATAAGGATAGTAGTTGTTGAAGATTAAATACTGTAGGATTTTCAAATAAAACCCTAATGATATTGCATGCAATCATTTCTAAAGAAATTATGTCAGCCTGTATTTTTTAAATTAAGTCTTTAATAACAAACTGGGTACATTCATCCTTTGCATTAGGTCTTATGCTTTGTTTTCCAATTTAATGAGACATTTTTCTTTCTAGAATGAAGAAGAGAAAGAAAGAAATGAAGATACTATAGAATTATACTTCCTTTTGAATTCTGTGTAAAATAAAACATGTTTTGCTAGTAACTGTGGGTGGCTAATTATTTTCATGTATTCTTAATGGTATTTAAAATAACTGGCACATACTCTCTTTTTAAGGGATGAAAGCAAAAAACAAATACAAAGAACCAAAAGCATTAGAACATGACCATCATCAGTGATTTGTGAGGGTGGCAGGAATCATGCAAATTATTTCAGTTTGCGGATATTGATCAAAACATTTCTCACATTCAGATAGATACATGAAACCAAACACATTTATATTTAACTATTTCCATTCCCAGATATAGATTCAAGAGAAAAATATATACCATACAGTAAGTTTTCCATGAAATATGATGAGAAAGGAAAAAACAACTCTACAAACTGTGAAATGGATAAGTAAAATGTGCTATTTCTGTAAATAAAACAATACACTAATGAACCTTTAAAACATTATATTAAGACTTAGTGAAAGAATTCTGCCATGAAAGGCTATATATTATATGAGTGCATTCCTATAACTTGTGAACATGGGAAAAATACTTGAAAGAATTAGGAGTCTCTTATGTCTAGAAGGGCTGTGGGGACATGAGGAGAGACTGCAAATGAATAGGGTTTTATTTTTTGTGTGAATAAAACTTTCTAAATTTCACACAGAGTTGCACAACTCTGTGCATATATTAAAAATCACTGACTTGTAAAAGAATTATCTACCCGGGACAAGGTATAGTGTGAGAAGGTAGTAGCACAATGCAGTTATCCTTATTTCCTAAGTCATGACCTAGGCTGGCAAGGGGCAGGTCTATGGGTTATGTATTCCACATCTCCTGGGTCTCCTGTCATCCTTTGGTTGTGGGGACTTCACAAGCTGAGTTCTCAAAACCTTCAAGAGAACCCACAAGAGTTTGCTCAATGGAGTTCAAATATCAGGCTAACAGCAACCTTCAGTTTTTGACTTGAACTCAGCTGCCAAGTAAGAATCCAGCCCAGGTGTGGCCTGGATTTGATAAAACATTAACTTTGTTCTCTAGGTAAATAAAAAATGTGGCTGCACAGGTGCACCTGCTATGTGGTGTTATGGGCAACCACAAAGTTATTAGAGTGTAATGTAGAAAAAATAAACAGAACAAGTGTGCTAAGGGGCACATCTAGATTGCCATTGTAGATTGGGTGCATAGTTAAATATTTCTGTCAAGTAAGTTTAATGCAATTGTTGAATGTAAGGTATAGCTCACCTGGGAACCTTACCCAACATTCTCATGTCCTTCCCATAGAGTGCATATTTTCAAAATCTGCACCATTGCATAACCAGAGAATATTTTTAAATGATACAGAGAAAGACCAGACAGGATTATTAGTTGAAAATGGAATATGCTATACTTCCTTTTCATTTCTTTGGTGAAATAACAAAAATGACAGAGAGCACTAGGAACAATTAGTACTGACAGGTGTAATTTCACCCCTACTTCAGAGGCCATAACTTTAAAAGCAGATAAAAGCCCTCAGCTGATGAATGAGGGGGGAAAAGTCTGACAGGAATAACAGGACTGTCTCAGGGTAATTGAGTCATATGCTCCTGTGGTTTACGTTTACTGTTTAGCCATGAAGTTACAAAGATATACAGTGTGTTCTACAGAGCTTTGGAGCCTGTTTATTTGCATTTATTTCTGGAAGCTGATAGAACAATTTAATGAAACTATAGTGTGGCCTACTCATCTCTGATCTGATAATGACATAATGATTATATCATCTGATAATGACATAATGATTTTAGGCCACCCAAAGCAATTTCACGGTGATAGATGAAACCATCTTGACAGCAAATTTCTGGACTGATATCAAGATCTGGGTATTAAAAAATCATCATTATGATCAGTGAATATGAACTACAGGTTGGCATTCAGAAAAGTGTTTTCATAAATTTTATAGATTTGAAAATAAAGTCTTGTGAACTTTTCAGCTTTGGCTTTAGTCTGATGAAACCATTAAGTTCTTTAAATTATGTTAATTAAATCAATGTACTATTGTACTATTGTAGTCTGTGTAGTTAATTTTCCAGTTACAAAGTGAGATATTGAGTTTAAGAATATAAAACCTCTAAAAGAGGCTAGGTAAGTGTAAATTCCTATAACAGGACAAAGTATGTGGTAAGTGTTAAAGGAAAGAAAATGGAAGTGATGGGCTGTAGTTGATGGGATTACATTTTACACATGTGTGGAAATGAAATCTCGTCATGTATCTCTAATATATACTAGTAAAAATGACACAGATAACATGGGAGATAGAAACAAGACATGGCAATCTCTCCATAGGCAGTAAAGTTGCATCCCATTTGGTTTCAATGTGCTCTTTTCCTGTAATGTGGATCTTTTCACCATTCCAGCATTAAACCCAGGTTGTAGCTATGAATTCTGGGAATCAGTGAAATGTTTTCTGTGAGCTCAGGCACTTACACCCCCTGCATCTTATTGTTGTTGTTTATTTTTGGAGCTTTTTTTATATGTAAAATATTGGATGACCCAAAAGAAGAGGCAAAGACGGGGTTCAAATCTCTTGGATTGAGAA
This sequence comes from Dipodomys ordii, assembly GCF_000151885.1. Lineage (NCBI taxonomy): Eukaryota > Metazoa > Chordata > Mammalia > Rodentia > Heteromyidae > Dipodomys > Dipodomys ordii. The sequence goes on along the minus strand of NW_012267265.1, from coordinate 9,091,380 downwards.
ATTACTTAAAGCCACTGTATAAAGCAGAAAGGTAAATTACAGGGCTGGGAAGGTGGCTCAGTGGTAGAGCGCTTGCCTTGCATGCCTGAGGCCCTGAGTTCGATTCCTCAGCACCACATAAGCAAAAAGAAAAAAGCCGGAAGTGGCACTGTGGCTCAAGTGGTAGAACGCTAGCCTTGAGCTGAAGAGCTGAGGGACAGTGCCCAGGCCCAGAGTTCGGGCCCCACGACCGGACCCCCCCCCAAAAAAAAGAAAGGTAAATTACATATGTAAATTGTCTGCAGCTCTATAGACACTAATAAGCATTATTCAGCATTTCTAGCAGAAAGTCTTAAGAAATTTCTCATTGATAAAATGGTGCACTTATGTGATTTGGAAATACTAAAGTAATCTGGATTTATTCAAACACAGCATAGAATTTTAACTACCTTTCACTCTATTATTTTGAGAGTAATTATCGACTATTCAGGTAAAATTATTTTGCCAGCCAACATCCATTAGCAAACAGAAACATATGAGTACCCAAATGTATAGAATGTAGCATGCAACTGTGCAAATACATAGTTAGGATAACTATTACTGTAAGGCTACGAAAACATATACACACATAAAATAACAATAAGAAAAAAATTCTACAAGTTGTCATATAAATAAGGAAAAGTTAAAATATTTAAGTAGTCTATGAAAAAATAACTTTGAATCTCATTATTATTTTGACTCATTTCAGGAATAAACCTGAAATAAAAAGAAGATTTAAGCCAGGCACTGGTGGCTCATACCTGTAATCCTAGCTACTTGACAGATCTGAGGATCGCAGTTTGAAGCCAGACCTGGAAGGAAAGTCAGCAAAACTCTTTTTTTTTTTTAATATATTTTTTTTAATTTTATTTTATTTTATTTGTGAACATACTGTACAGAGGGGTTACAATTGCATGGGCAGGATAATACGTACATTTCTTACCAAGCATTGCAGCCTCCTCCTTTGTTTACCCTTCCCATCCCTTCCCAGCCTCCCCCCTCCCCCCATCCCTATCCTTCTCCTTCCCCCCTCCCTCCCACCCCCTTCCCCCCCCAACCCCCCTCCCCCCGCACCGACGTTGTAAAGCTCGTTTTGGACATGACAACTTGTCTTCTCATTGTTGCATCAGATCCACCTGTATCCTTAAACAACTGGTTTTTCCCCATCTCCTCCACAAGTTATACTGACATCAAATATAGTGAAAGCAGGGGTTATACTGTGGGGGAGGGACATACAAAGCAACAAAGAGATAATCTTATAAATGCGTTAGAAACACATGTATGAAAGAAAAAACATTAAAATACATATCTAAGGGTTCATTTTCCTGACATCACATTATCTGACCTTTTCCGCTTGACTCGTACATATACTAGATATTGCAAATAAGGGAAACCATGGGACCTATGTTTCTTTGGGCCTGGCTTACTTCACTTAATATAATTTTTTCCAAGTTTTTCCATTTCCTAACAAATGGGGCAATGTCATTCTTTCTGATGGAGGCATAGAATTCCATTGTGTATATATACCACATTTTCTTGATCCATTCATCTACTGAGGGGCATCTGGGTTGGTTCCATATCTTAGCTATGGTAAATAATGCTGCAATAAACATAGTTGTGGTGGTAGCTTTGGTGTGCTCTTGTTTGAAGCATTTGGGTAAATGCCCAAAAGTGGGATTGCTGGGTCATAGGGGAGTTCTATGTGAAGTCTTTTGAGGAACCTCCATACTGCTTCCAAAGTGGTTGGACAAGTTTACATTCCCACCAACAATGAAGTAAGGTTCCTTTCTGTCCACATCCCCTCCAGCATCTGTTGTTATTAGAGTTCTTGATTTTTGCCGTTCTTTCTGGGGTGAGGTGATATCTCAATGTTGTTTTGATTTGCATTTCTTTTATGGCTAGGGATGTTGAAGCAAAACTCTTATCTCTACTATACTACCCCCAAAAGTTGGAAGTGAAGCTCTAGCTCAAGTAGTAGAGTGCTAGCTTTGAGCAAACAGACCTCAGGTATAGTTCCCAGGCCCTAGGTTTAAGCCCCAGGATTGGCACAAAAATAATATTTATAATATTTGAAATTATTATTCCAGATTGCTTGAAATTTATAGGATATATAAAAATATTCCTATATAAACTTGTAAATAAATGACTTAAACACTCTCTGCTACTCATGAGGTAGAGATCAGGAGGGTCATAATCGGAGGCAAGCCTGGACAAAAGTTAGTGAGACTCCATTTCAACAAATAAGCCAGGCATGGTTTTTCAGATCTATAATTCCTGGTATATAGGAGGCGTAGGTAGAAGGACAATGGTTCAAAGCCAGTTGTAGATAAATTTGCAGGATCCTATCCTAACTAAAGCAAAAAATGGGGAGGAAGACTAAGACATGGCTCAGTTGGCACAGCATCTGCCCAGCAAGTGTAAAACTCGTAAGTTTAAACCACTGCATCTCCAAAATAAATAAGTAAGCCATGCAGAGCAAACCTTGCAACATTTTGGGAGGTTAAAGAATATTGGGGCTGGGAAGGTGGCTCAGTGGTAGAGTGCTTGCCTTGCATGCCTGAGGCCCTGGGTTCAATTCCTCAGCACCACATAAGCAAAAAAAAAGAGAAAAAAGCCGGAAGTGGCGCTGTGGCTCAAGTGGTAGAGCGCTAGCCTTGAGCTGAAGAGCTGAGGGACAGCGCCCAGGCCCAGAGT